>NC_138173.1:28190176-28595629 GCF_964165515.1 Mesoplodon bidens | reverse complement strand
CCATTCTTTTTCTTCTCAGTAAATCTTATTTCTCTGAAGATATCTATAGCTCAGATAAAAACCTAAAAATAGAAGATAAAATATTTTGTTTCTTAAAATACAAAATTTGAAAAGAAAGGAGTTGCTTTATCTTTTTTTCAAAATATTTGGGGAATGGGAAAGTTCTTCAAGATTAAGTAGACTCCTTAAGGAAATTATTCAAGAAAATGTTTTCAAGCTTAAGTAGTAGGTGGAGTCCCCTCTAGAGGACTTAGTAATTATCATAATGGTCCATAGAAATGTAACATTTTATCTTTCAGTCTTCATGAATTAGCTGAGTTAAACTTTTTGGTGGAGCAATTTCATGACTTTGGAGATGCTATAAAGGAAATAAAGCTGGGTGATATGACTGGGGTTTGGGGGTGACAGTTTTAGATAGAATTGTCTTCAGGGTTGACATTGAAGCCAAGACCTGCCTGACAGGAGCCAGTGATGCAAACTGCTGGGAAGTGTTGGGAGCAGCATGTCCTAGGCAGAAAGAATAGTGAGTGCAGAGACCCCCAGCTGGGTGAAGGCTTGGTGTATTTGAGGAAAATTATTTTGTTTGGATAGGAAGTCCTAGAAGCTCTACGGTTGCTAATGGAGAAGATCTGTGGGTAGGCAGCCTGGTTGGAGAAAGTATCGAACACTTTTCTGAGAAAGCAGCCTAACTTAGGGGGAGGTCGCACGATCGCCAGGTACTATATACATGGTAAATTGAAGTTGGTGGCCACGAACTTAAAGTGAAGCCAGTCAGCCAGTTATGATTTTCTAGAGCTTCAGTTTTGGGCTCAGAAAAGGCTGATACCTGAGTTTAACTAGGTTGGCAGGGAAGTCTGACTGAGGGAGAGAAGGGAAGTAGAGTTAGGGTGTGAAGGAGCGACTGATCAGTGGTCATGTAATCTGTGCAGGCTAAAGGAAAAAGCGGGGATATGAACATGTGAACAATAGTGAACTTGGTGGGAAAAGATTTCAGTGAGATTTAAGAACTATTAATAAAATAAGTGAATAGAAGGATAGGAGGTGGTGCGGTAACAGGTAATGATGCCGCCTAAGGTAATGCGTGAGAGTGATGGCAAGGTAGGTCGTGGAAAAGACCCCTGGAGGTGAGGCCCTGAAGAGATTAAGAAGCCATAGGATAGGTTTTTGTCGTAGCCACTAAGCAGCGACGCCAGGCGTGAGAGGGGTCAGTGAGCCATGGTCTGAGATCTTTCACGAAGGAGCAAGTAATCACGGTGTTGGTAGGTGACAGTAATGAGGAGAGGGGTGTCAGAATGTCCTGATGCATAAGGTGCAAAAGAGCTAAAAGTTTTGAAGGAGAAATGGTTGGGGAGCAGCTGTGAAGAACAAGAATACCACCCCCACCTTTCAGATTCAAGCGAGGACGGCTACAGGGGCCGCTGTCCTCAGGAGACTGCCAGGCACTTCCATCAAGGAAGGATTCAGAGACGTACTGTTAGAAGGACACTGGAAGCATGCCAGCCAGGTTCCTCATTTTACAGATGAGAGAGGATAGCACCGTAGCTTAGAAACATAGTGGTCACATATTTTGGCCCGTTTATTCCAGGAAAGTCAAGGTATGAGGTATATCCACACAATTCTTATTTTTAAAAAGACAGAACCTTTTGTCTAAAATGTCCCAATAAGACTGTAAGAATTTTAGGGTAAATTGTCTCCATAAATTGGTAGGATTGATAAGAGTTTATAGATTTGGGGGGTGACAAGATTAAATTAAGGTAGCCTATATTTTTATCCTTAATGGTTGTGAGACCATGGATTAATGCTCTTTTTCTTTTTTTAAAAGATGAACATCGTGAATGATGAAAAAGTTAACATCGTGAATGAAGCTTTTGTATATATGCAAAAGGTAGTTGCATGGTTCGTAAAAGACCTTTCCCTTGAACCTGTGCAGAAACAGCTGGTGAGTGGAAGTCACTTCCTTTCGTTCTGGCTAATAAACTCCAAATTTTCAAAGCCTGTATTGATTGTCATTTTTAGTATTTGGCTCTGTAGTATGTATAGCTTATTCAGACTTTAAAACATTGAGTCTAAAATATGGAACTTTATTGTTCTATTTCCAAAAGTACAACTAGAAGAAATTATATTGAATAATAGATTATATGTCAGTAGATTATGTCATTTCTGTTTGCTATTGTTATCTAAATTTTTAAATGTACTTTTCTCTCCAGATTCCTCAGCAGTGTCGTGAAAACGAACCAGTTGATGTTGATGAAGCTACAAGATTAATGGCTCAGTTGTAATACACTGGTGATGCATCAGATTCCCCAAAAAGACCAATAAATTAAATGCTTTATACAGTTTTATTTTAAAAAATCTTGTTAATGTACAGGCATTGGCACATTTTAAAAACAAACTACATAAACAGATCTTTCCTATAACCTAGGAAAGTGGAATGTCAGAAGTCAACAAAATGTGATAAACTTAAAGTGCTAAAACAGAAGGCACTTCACAAAATCTGTTCACTGAAACAGTTAACATATCCTAGTTTACACCCTTCACTTTATAAGTGGCAGTGAATGTCTGGATCAGAGGGTACACAGAAAAATGGACAGTCTCGTGGCAGTAAAAATGTAAGACAAACAAATGATGAGCCCTTGGCCAACTTCTTTTGTTTTTGATGACCTTAAGTCTACTTTAACTTTCCTCTCATATAAGGAAAAAAAAAAAAACAGAAGGATTCAGAATGGGAGGAAAAGTTGAAATTCCAGAATGTAATTACTTGAGGGTAGGGAGTCGGTGGATATGAAATCACTTTTTCCCCTGAAGCAATCAGAATCCTTTGTTCTTATGGTTGAAGTTTTGTGAAGTAAAAAAGAAAGTATTAGGGAAGAACATTTCAGAATCAGTGAACTAAAAAGGCGTTACATTCATTATTTTAAATACTTAGGTTATTAAGACGTCTAAAATGTTACACAGTTAGAGGTAGATAACAGTCCCAAGTTTCCATGGAGTCTAATAATTTAGTATCTGGACATCAAACAGATCACAAACTCCTTCATTATCATCTAAATTAAAGTTGTAGTCATCTGCCGGGGTCGGAGAAAGCCGTAAAAGTGGAAACACTGCAAGCAAAAAATAAATTCAGTGTTAAAGATGGTTTCTACATACAGGTAATGATGTCTAACATAAAATGCTATCAAAAACATCAAGCCAGGGCTTCCCTGGTGGCGCAGTGGTTGGGAGTCCGCCTGCCAATGCAGGGGACACGGGTTCGTGCCCCGGTCCGGGAGGATCACACATGCCGTGGAGCGGCTGGGCCCGTGAGCCGTGGCCGCTGGGCCTGCATGTCCAGAGCCTGTGCTCCACACTGGGGGAGGCCACAACAGTGAGAGGCCCGACTACCGCAAAAAAAAAAAAAAAAAAAATCAAGCCAAATTATGTTTCCCATGTTATACAGCAAGTTTTTTAAAAATACGTAATAGGAAATGTAATGATCAAATTAATGACTTGTATTTTGTGTATATTTTGATAGATTCTTCTTTAAAGACATTTTATGCATTGATTATAGGTGTTAGCTTGAGAAACAGAAGTTAATTTTTATTGGTTGAACTTGTCACTAAAATTTATGATTCAGAAACACTGGTCAAAGTATTTTCTCTGATCTGCTAAATAAGCTACCACTTTGAAAACAGAGAAAGGAACTAGACGTAAATTAATAACTATGCTGAAATTCTCTGCTTTTATGGAAGTGTCTGATAAATGTCTAAGTGGTTACTGTGCCATTGGCTAATTTAACAGCTGCTACTTCCTAGGTCTCGGCTATACATATTTGTTAGGAACCAGGACTCTGAATCCAAGAACTTTTAGAAAGGTGAGGCCCAGAGAGTAACTGCTCAAGTAACTACCATATTAGAGCTAGTTGATTTTTAAGAATTATTTCAGATTAGACGATGATGTGGCTAATCTTAGTAATACTGACTTCACATTGGCAGCTTGAAATTGGCCATGGGAGGAGTATTTACAAAACTATGTTTTCACATTTCCTCTTGACTCAGATACGCTGTTTTACTCTTCTTGGCCAAATTCTTCAGGTGTAAAAAGGGCTAGTATGCCAACAATTCAGAAGTTTATTCAGTAAAGGTGATAAGTATCCCCTTATGAATTCTTTTTCCTCAAAAAGCAGGCAAAAAATTCTGAAGGATGCCTATAACTTACTATGAATCATAGTACATTAAGCAGTTAAAAAATACGGGTTCTTCATTTCTCTTAACTCATGTGCCACTCATAAATTCTAGAAAAGCCTTATTGATGTATAAGGTTATATTTATTAAATTTTTTAACTACTTACCATCAGAAGACATTAACTCATCAATATCTCCACTAATAGATCCCGCTGGAAAGAGAAATGTGATATAGAGTTTTTTACACTTCTCTTTATATATTTTAGCAGCCAAAAGGCAGTTATATTTAAACAGCATATATTTAAACACAGTAGATATTAAGCACAGTTATATTTAACATCAGCATCTTGATTAAAAGTACGAAATTAGGGCTTCCCTGGTGGCGCAGTGGTTGAGAGTCCGCCAGCCAATGCAGGGGACGCGGGTTCGTGCCCTGGTCCGGGAAGATCCCACATGCCGCGGAGCGGCTAGGCCCGTGAGCCATGGCCGCTGAGCCTGCGCGTCCGGAGCCTGTGCTCTGCAACGGGGGAGGCCACAACAGTGAGAGGCCCGCGTACCGCAAACAAATAAACAGACAAAACACAAAAAAACCAACAGGGACTTCCCTGGCACTCTAGTGGTTAGGACTTCGCCTTCCAATGCAGGGGTGTAGGTTTGATCCCTGGTCGGGGAGTTAAGATCCTACGTGCCTCGCAGCCGAAAAACCAAAACATAAAACAGAAGCAATATTGTAATAAATTCAATAAAGACTTTAAAAGTGGTCCACACACACAGACACACACACACAAACTGAAAAAAACGTAAATAACCCAATTAAAAAAACAATGTTTTCGTTCAGATAACGGAGAAGACAAGGGATGGATATTTCTTCCATCTATGGCTGAATCCAAGGACTCCAATGATATCACCAAGGTCCTGTGTTCTGTTGTTCAGCTCTGTGTTCTTTTGCATTGCTCTTATTCTCTCCCACTGCAGTCAGGCTTCCCTCAAGTTGCTGGAGGAGACGGCAACTAGCAGCCTCAATTTCACATCATCCTAGCACAGGGATACTAAAAGCAAGAATTGTCTCCACTACCTCTGGCTGGAAAATCTTTAGACGAGGACTGTAATTATTCATTCAACCAGGATCACTTAATGGGAGAAGAGTGGTTCCCCAGAGAGGGATGCTGAGCAGATAATGAATGTCCTCTGAAGTGGGTATTTACTGAGCAGCCATCTACATATGGGAGAGGGAGGCACAGAGACATGAAGTAACTTTTCCACAGTCACACTGTTGGTAGGTAACAGAAGTAAACAGAAATCATGTCTTCTCACTCATACCTCATAGAGTGCCTCTGCTCTTGCCTGTATAAACCATGTTATTTCCGTGGTGTAAGTATCCCTACCTCACCATTTCCAAATGAAAGCTAGGCCCGTAAGTCTTCATAAAGACTATAATATCATTCCATTGCATCTATTTCTTTGTCTTCTGCATATACATCAATAACTTCACATTCAAGGAACCATAATTATACTCACCTTATTAGCTTCAGTATTCCTGGATAACTCTGGCCTCGTGAAAGAATCTAACGGTTTTCTGTCGCTTTGATGTTACTTTGTCGCCACACATTATGGGCATTTTATAATGCATTTTAAGGTGTTTTTAAAAGTCACTCTTTAGAAAAAATACAGAATTTTTAATACAATTACATTGACAAGTAATTATTCCTCATTGCTTAACGTATTCCCTAATTTTTTGTGATGGACATAAACAATAAAATGATTTACTGTAAAAGTGGTTCATCTTTCTTTAAGCAGGCAAGTGCCTGGTCTGGTGGGAAGAGGACTTGACCGACGGCCAGCCCACGTGGATTCTAGTTTGGCTTTGTCAGTTACTAGTTGTGTGGATACCGAACATGGCTTAGACTCTGAACCTCAGCATTCTCACTTGCAAAAGGGGAATGCTACTTTGGCCTTATTTTGATACTTAGAGCAGAACTCATGTACCGTTACCAAAATGATATAAAAATGTCAGTACTTCTACATTTGTTTAAAAGCTGGCTTTCCCTAAGACCGTGACAAAATAAGGAGAGAGCATGTGAAAACTGTTACCTTAGTGGAAAGATCCTCTTGGAAGAAGTGATTCGATTTTCTAGAAAACTCATCCTAGAACACCTTAACTGGGAAATATACACACACAGAAATAAAACTGGAAGGCAAAAATATTTCTTCCAAGATTTTCTAAAGTTCCCTGATTCTTGTTTTACAACTTATTGATATTTTCTTGGGCCTCTGCCGTGCTGTCAGAAAGTCTCATTTTGAAGCAAGGAAGCTTCAATGGGAAAAGCATTTCAACTTTTGGCTCACTACAAATTTTCCCTTGGGAGATTATAGTTCTAGATCTATTCCAGACATTAGGTTCTTTGTTGCTGCAACCAAACCCGGACACCACCCAGAGGTGCGCAGCGCCACCTCCTGGGAGCGCGGACAGAGCCAGCCAGCAGTAAGCGGCTGAGGGCCGACCACCTGTGTTACGGTCCGTGTGGCTCTGGTGACTCAGACACTTCGGGTGGTTTCTGTACACACACCCCTGCGAGCAACTGCAGACTTAGCCGCGTCTTCGAAGCCTCAGCTGAGTAGAGGTTCCTAACCCAGGGAACGGCAAAGCATGTTTACAGGGACGGTCCTGTTTTTAGGGAAGGATGCTACACGGCTGAGACGGTTCTGTGGACAGGACTACTTGAGGTGGGTGGGAACAAGCCCGTGAGCGGAATGACGCTCGGTGGGCGGAACGACGCTCGGTGAGCGGAAAGACGCTCGGTGGGCGTGGCTTATCTCGGTCTGCAGACCAAGCTCACGGGACAAGACTCCGCCCTGTGGGCGGAGCTTATCTCGGTGGGCGGAACTACGACCTGAGAGAGGACCGTTGGCTGGCTTCCTCATTCCGGAACTTCCTGGATCCTGTGCGTACTGCTGGCGTTACGTGGAGCTTATACCCCTGCCCGAGGGTAGCGGAGGACTGGTGAGAGATTAATAAAAAAAATTTTCCGGCGCGCTGGCGTGAAGTTTCTGAGGATTGAGACGGGACCGCGGGCTGCTGCCGTCGGGAGGCTCCGTTCCGTCGTCGCTTGCTGCCTTAGGCAGCCCTACTCGGCCGCAGGCCTGTTGGCTCAGGCCTAAAACCCCCATGCCTGCTGGGCCTTCAGCCCACGGCAGGGTACCAGTTTTGGGTTGTTCTGTTGTCACCAGTTTCCACGTGGTTGTTAGAGAAAATCCCTGTCCCCCTACCCCCACAGCTAGGCTCTCACCTTCTCCACGAACCTTCCTCGAGTCCCCAGCTCGATTGGAACTTTCCCTTCTGTGACTCCACTCGTATGCTGTCAGTTACAGCACCTATCTTTATGTTTCTTGTGTTTGTATATGTTTCATATGTATGTATATAGGTTCTGTACCACACTTGGTACATAGTAATTGATTAATGAATACTAGATGAATGGTTGGATTTTGGTTACTTATCGGAAGGATTTTAGATTATTTAATTTAGGGGTGGTTTATGTGTATTTTCTGCTTCTATAATAATCATGTATTTCCTACTGTGTTCTTTTTTTTTTTTTTTTTTTTTTTTTTTGCGGTATGTGGTCCTCTCACTGTTGTGGCCTCTCCCGTTGCGGAGCACAGGCTCCGGACACACAGGCTCAGCGGCCACGGCTCACGGGCCCAGCCGCTTCACGGCATGTGGGATCTTCCCAGACCGGGACACGAACCCGTGTCCCCTGCATCGGCAGGCGGACTCTCAACCACTGGGCCACTAGGGAAGCCCCATATTTTTTTTTTTTTTTTTTTTTTTAAGAAGAAGTTCTGTTGGGGTTCGGAACCATTGCTGTCTCTCTTGTTCCTGAGGCTAGACATTGAAGGAGGAGAGATACAATGTGAGCAAAGGGAAGAAAGGAAGAATGTGCAAGGTGTCTTCAGAGAGTGATTAGTAGACTAGAGTAGGTATAGAGAAATAGCAGGAGATACCTTTGACAGATTTATGCTAGAGTCAGGTTTCCAGCAGCAATATGTCAGGACAAAAACCTTGTGGGTTGGAGGAGCCAGTGAAGGATTTTACCATTGGGACGGTTCATTTCATACCACTACGCAGGATAGACTTGAATGCATGTGGCTTAAGCCAGGGGTTGACAGTCTTTCTGTAAAGGACCAAATAGTAAATATTTTAGGCTTTGCGAGCCACAGTTGTCGCAGGAAAGCAGCCACAGACAAAACATACATAATCGAATGGACGTAGCTGCGTTCTAATAAAACATCATTTACAAAGACGGGTGCCTGACCTGATTTGGTCCATGGGTATAGTTGGTCCCAACCCAGAGTCTAACCAAATAGTCGTAGGGACTAAAGCAGTAACCCAGTCCTGAACTAGGCAGTAGTAAATCATGTTTTTGTACTGCATTTTTATTTATATACGAGAGGCCACATCACATAATGAGAGCTCAGGATCTAGTCTGCTTGGCTTTGAATCTTGGCATTCTCTGACTACTAATAGTGTAACAATGGGCAGATTAACTTCTCTTTGCATCAGTTTTTTTTTTAATCTGTATAATGATAATAATACGTCCTACGAAGTGTTGTTGTAAGGAGTAAATTAGTCAAAACACATAAAATGTTAGCATAGTGCTGTACATGTAGTAAAAGCTTAATAAATCTTAACTATTAATATTTTTTAAATTGTTCCTCACGTGCATTGTTAAAGACAGGTTTCAGAGATGTTTCTCAAGTAGAATTTATAGGCTTACTGTGTTTAGCTATAGAACAGAGATAATACCTACAGTTTTTAGGCAAGAGCCATTCACATAGAGGTGATGCGGAAGTCATGAAAGTAATTTAACGCGGGGGCTAGGAAGTGTAAGCTTAAGTACTGGTTTTGAGGAGGTGCGCACAGGAGTGAAAATGGGACAAGTAAAAAGGAATGAAGGAAGGAGGGAGAAGAGAGTCAGTCGTAGAGTATGAAAGGAACCAGAATGGAATAGCAGTATGTAAACTATCAGAAGGATGGATGGTGATGGTTAGCATTGTCAGATGCTGCAGAGAGCTGAAAGAAAACAACTGTTGTGTTGAGAATGTTAATTAATGAATCTAACTGGCAGAAATTAATGTGGAGCCTCTTATGGGCCAGGTGCCGGAGATGCAGAAAAGAATTAGCTACACACTCTGCACTGAAACAGAAAAATCTAGTAGGACCGAAAGGACATGGAGATAATTTTAATACAAGCAGCAATTTTAAAAATAATCAGGAGGAAGGTGGAACTTCTTAGATTTAATTGGTACCTTTACTTCCAAAACTTAAATTGATTTACAGTTCATAAACATGGGCAACTGAATTGAGCTCCTCTTCTTTCTTGCCTAGACAATGGCCAAGAACAAACTAAGAGGACAGAAGTCCAGGAATGTATTCCAGGTAGCCAGCCGAAAAAGCTTTAAGGTTAAAAATAAGGCAAAGCCAGTTACCACTAATCTGAAGAAGGTTAGTATCACTTAAGCACTCTGACTTTATTGTTTACAAGAAAAGCATAATTGTAAAGCTACTGAAAAACTGAATGCTAATATTTAAAACAGGTTCTTAGCCTTTCCTACAAAAGCAAGATGATTGTTAAACATTTGTTTCAAAAAAGAAACAACGATGCAGAAAAATAACCTCCCTTTCTTGAATTCAAGTGCAAAAGGAAGAAGGCATTTTAACTGCAAATGTATGAGGCTCCAAGTAACAGTTTTAATAGTTTTCTCAGAGCATAGAAATCATAAAAAACCATGGTATGGAAAAATTATCTCTAAACTCATATATATTCAGGAAGCTTTCAACCAGAGCCAAGACATGGAATGTCAGTCAACACCCATTCTTTTTCTTCTCAGTAAATCTTATTTCTCTGAAGATATCTATAGCTCAGATAAAAACCTAAAAATAGAAGATAAAATATTTTGTTTCTTAAAATACAAAATTTGAAAAGAAAGGAGTTGCTTTATCTTTTTTTCAAAATATTTGGGGAATGGGAAAGTTCTTCAAGATTAAGTAGACTCCTTAAGGAAATTATTCAAGAAAATGTTTTCAAGCTTAAGTAGTAGGTGGAGTCCCCTCTAGAGGACTTAGTAATTATCATAATGGTCCATAGAAATGTAACATTTTATCTTTCAGTCTTCATGAATTAGCTGAGTTAAACTTTTTGGTGGAGCAATTTCATGACTTTGGAGATGCTATAAAGGAAATAAAGCTGGGTGATATGACTGGGGTTTGGGGGTGACAGTTTTAGATAGAATTGTCTTCAGGGTTGACATTGAAGCCAAGACCTGCCTGACAGGAGCCAGTGATGCAAACTGCTGGGAAGTGTTGGGAGCAGCATGTCCTAGGCAGAAAGAATAGTGAGTGCAGAGACCCCCAGCTGGGTGAAGGCTTGGTGTATTTGAGGAAAATTATTTTGTTTGGATAGGAAGTCCTAGAAGCTCTACGGTTGCTAATGGAGAAGATCTGTGGGTAGGCAGCCTGGTTGGAGAAAGTATCGAACACTTTTCTGAGAAAGCAGCCTAACTTAGGGGGAGGTCGCACGATCGCCAGGTACTATATACATGGTAAATTGAAGTTGGTGGCCACGAACTTAAAGTGAAGCCAGTCAGCCAGTTATGATTTTCTAGAGCTTCAGTTTTGGGCTCAGAAAAGGCTGATACCTGAGTTTAACTAGGTTGGCAGGGAAGTCTGACTGAGGGAGAGAAGGGAAGTAGAGTTAGGGTGTGAAGGAGCGACTGATCAGTGGTCATGTAATCTGTGCAGGCTAAAGGAAAAAGCGGGGATATGAACATGTGAACAATAGTGAACTTGGTGGGAAAAGATTTCAGTGAGATTTAAGAACTATTAATAAAATAAGTGAATAGAAGGATAGGAGGTGGTGCGGTAACAGGTAATGATGCCGCCTAAGGTAATGCGTGAGAGTGATGGCAAGGTAGGTCGTGGAAAAGACCCCTGGAGGTGAGGCCCTGAAGAGATTAAGAAGCCATAGGATAGGTTTTTGTCGTAGCCACTAAGCAGCGACGCCAGGCGTGAGAGGGGTCAGTGAGCCATGGTCTGAGATCTTTCACGAAGGAGCAAGTAATCACGGTGTTGGTAGGTGACAGTAATGAGGAGAGGGGTGTCAGAATGTCCTGATGCATAAGGTGCAAAAGAGCTAAAAGTTTTGAAGGAGAAATGGTTGGGGAGCAGCTGTGAAGAACAAGAATACCACCCCCACCTTTCAGATTCAAGCGAGGACGGCTACAGGGGCCGCTGTCCTCAGGAGACTGCCAGGCACTTCCATCAAGGAAGGATTCAGAGACGTACTGTTAGAAGGACACTGGAAGCATGCCAGCCAGGTTCCTCATTTTACAGATGAGAGAGGATAGCACCGTAGCTTAGAAACATAGTGGTCACATATTTTGGCCCGTTTATTCCAGGAAAGTCAAGGTATGAGGTATATCCACACAATTCTTATTTTTAAAAAGACAGAACCTTTTGTCTAAAATGTCCCAATAAGACTGTAAGAATTTTAGGGTAAATTGTCTCCATAAATTGGTAGGATTGATAAGAGTTTATAGATTTGGGGGGTGACAAGATTAAATTAAGGTAGCCTATATTTTTATCCTTAATGGTTGTGAGACCATGGATTAATGCTCTTTTTCTTTTTTTAAAAGATGAACATCGTGAATGATGAAAAAGTTAACATCGTGAATGAAGCTTTTGTATATATGCAAAAGGTAGTTGCATGGTTCGTAAAAGACCTTTCCCTTGAACCTGTGCAGAAACAGCTGGTGAGTGGAAGTCACTTCCTTTCGTTCTGGCTAATAAACTCCAAATTTTCAAAGCCTGTATTGATTGTCATTTTTAGTATTTGGCTCTGTAGTATGTATAGCTTATTCAGACTTTAAAACATTGAGTCTAAAATATGGAACTTTATTGTTCTATTTCCAAAAGTACAACTAGAAGAAATTATATTGAATAATAGATTATATGTCAGTAGATTATGTCATTTCTGTTTGCTATTGTTATCTAAATTTTTAAATGTACTTTTCTCTCCAGATTCCTCAGCAGTGTCGTGAAAACGAACCAGTTGATGTTGATGAAGCTACAAGATTAATGGCTCAGTTGTAATACACTGGTGATGCATCAGATTCCCCAAAAAGACCAATAAATTAAATGCTTTATACAGTTTTATTTTAAAAAATCTTGTTAATGTACAGGCATTGGCACATTTTAAAAACAAACTACATAAACAGATCTTTCCTATAACCTAGGAAAGTGGAATGTCAGAAGTCAACAAAATGTGATAAACTTAAAGTGCTAAAACAGAAGGCACTTCACAAAATCTGTTCACTGAAACAGTTAACATATCCTAGTTTACACCCTTCACTTTATAAGTGGCAGTGAATGTCTGGATCAGAGGGTACACAGAAAAATGGACAGTCTCGTGGCAGTAAAAATGTAAGACAAACAAATGATGAGCCCTTGGCCAACTTCTTTTGTTTTTGATGACCTTAAGTCTACTTTAACTTTCCTCTCATATAAGGAAAAAAAAAAAAACAGAAGGATTCAGAATGGGAGGAAAAGTTGAAATTCCAGAATGTAATTACTTGAGGGTAGGGAGTCGGTGGATATGAAATCACTTTTTCCCCTGAAGCAATCAGAATCCTTTGTTCTTATGGTTGAAGTTTTGTGAAGTAAAAAAGAAAGTATTAGGGAAGAACATTTCAGAATCAGTGAACTAAAAAGGCGTTACATTCATTATTTTAAATACTTAGGTTATTAAGACGTCTAAAATGTTACACAGTTAGAGGTAGATAACAGTCCCAAGTTTCCATGGAGTCTAATAATTTAGTATCTGGACATCAAACAGATCACAAACTCCTTCATTATCATCTAAATTAAAGTTGTAGTCATCTGCCGGGGTCGGAGAAAGCCGTAAAAGTGGAAACACTGCAAGCAAAAAATAAATTCAGTGTTAAAGATGGTTTCTACATACAGGTAATGATGTCTAACATAAAATGCTATCAAAAACATCAAGCCAGGGCTTCCCTGGTGGCGCAGTGGTTGGGAGTCCGCCTGCCAATGCAGGGGACACGGGTTCGTGCCCCGGTCCGGGAGGATCACACATGCCGTGGAGCGGCTGGGCCCGTGAGCCGTGGCCGCTGGGCCTGCATGTCCAGAGCCTGTGCTCCACACTGGGGGAGGCCACAACAGTGAGAGGCCCGACTACCGCAAAAAAAAAAAAAAAAAAAATCAAGCCAAATTATGTTTCCCATGTTATACAGCAAGTTTTTTAAAAATACGTAATAGGAAATGTAATGATCAAATTAATGACTTGTATTTTGTGTATATTTTGATAGATTCTTCTTTAAAGACATTTTATGCATTGATTATAGGTGTTAGCTTGAGAAACAGAAGTTAATTTTTATTGGTTGAACTTGTCACTAAAATTTATGATTCAGAAACACTGGTCAAAGTATTTTCTCTGATCTGCTAAATAAGCTACCACTTTGAAAACAGAGAAAGGAACTAGACGTAAATTAATAACTATGCTGAAATTCTCTGCTTTTATGGAAGTGTCTGATAAATGTCTAAGTGGTTACTGTGCCATTGGCTAATTTA
Source organism: Mesoplodon bidens (assembly GCF_964165515.1). NCBI lineage: Eukaryota > Metazoa > Chordata > Mammalia > Artiodactyla > Ziphiidae > Mesoplodon > Mesoplodon bidens. The sequence continues at coordinate 28,581,829 of NC_138173.1, read as the reverse complement.
ACAGCTGCTACTTCCTAGGTCTCGGCTATACATATTTGTTAGGAACCAGGACTCTGAATCCAAGAACTTTTAGAAAGGTGAGGCCCAGAGAGTAACTGCTCAAGTAACTACCATATTAGAGCTAGTTGATTTTTAAGAATTATTTCAGATTAGACGATGATGTGGCTAATCTTAGTAATACTGACTTCACATTGGCAGCTTGAAATTGGCCATGGGAGGAGTATTTACAAAACTATGTTTTCACATTTCCTCTTGACTCAGATACGCTGTTTTACTCTTCTTGGCCAAATTCTTCAGGTGTAAAAAGGGCTAGTATGCCAACAATTCAGAAGTTTATTCAGTAAAGGTGATAAGTATCCCCTTATGAATTCTTTTTCCTCAAAAAGCAGGCAAAAAATTCTGAAGGATGCCTATAACTTACTATGAATCATAGTACATTAAGCAGTTAAAAAATACGGGTTCTTCATTTCTCTTAACTCATGTGCCACTCATAAATTCTAGAAAAGCCTTATTGATGTATAAGGTTATATTTATTAAATTTTTTAACTACTTACCATCAGAAGACATTAACTCATCAATATCTCCACTAATAGATCCCGCTGGAAAGAGAAATGTGATATAGAGTTTTTTACACTTCTCTTTATATATTTTAGCAGCCAAAAGGCAGTTATATTTAAACAGCATATATTTAAACACAGTAGATATTAAGCACAGTTATATTTAACATCAGCATCTTGATTAAAAGTACGAAATTAGGGCTTCCCTGGTGGCGCAGTGGTTGAGAGTCCGCCAGCCAATGCAGGGGACGCGGGTTCGTGCCCTGGTCCGGGAAGATCCCACATGCCGCGGAGCGGCTAGGCCCGTGAGCCATGGCCGCTGAGCCTGCGCGTCCGGAGCCTGTGCTCTGCAACGGGGGAGGCCACAACAGTGAGAGGCCCGCGTACCGCAAACAAATAAACAGACAAAACACAAAAAAACCAACAGGGACTTCCCTGGCACTCTAGTGGTTAGGACTTCGCCTTCCAATGCAGGGGTGTAGGTTTGATCCCTGGTCGGGGAGTTAAGATCCTACGTGCCTCGCAGCCGAAAAACCAAAACATAAAACAGAAGCAATATTGTAATAAATTCAATAAAGACTTTAAAAGTGGTCCACACACACAGACACACACACACAAACTGAAAAAAACGTAAATAACCCAATTAAAAAAACAATGTTTTCGTTCAGATAACGGAGAAGACAAGGGATGGATATTTCTTCCATCTATGGCTGAATCCAAGGACTCCAATGATATCACCAAGGTCCTGTGTTCTGTTGTTCAGCTCTGTGTTCTTTTGCATTGCTCTTATTCTCTCCCACTGCAGTCAGGCTTCCCTCAAGTTGCTGGAGGAGACGGCAACTAGCAGCCTCAATTTCACATCATCCTAGCACAGGGATACTAAAAGCAAGAATTGTCTCCACTACCTCTGGCTGGAAAATCTTTAGACGAGGACTGTAATTATTCATTCAACCAGGATCACTTAATGGGAGAAGAGTGGTTCCCCAGAGAGGGATGCTGAGCAGATAATGAATGTCCTCTGAAGTGGGTATTTACTGAGCAGCCATCTACATATGGGAGAGGGAGGCACAGAGACATGAAGTAACTTTTCCACAGTCACACTGTTGGTAGGTAACAGAAGTAAACAGAAATCATGTCTTCTCACTCATACCTCATAGAGTGCCTCTGCTCTTGCCTGTATAAACCATGTTATTTCCGTGGTGTAAGTATCCCTACCTCACCATTTCCAAATGAAAGCTAGGCCCGTAAGTCTTCATAAAGACTATAATATCATTCCATTGCATCTATTTCTTTGTCTTCTGCATATACATCAATAACTTCACATTCAAGGAACCATAATTATACTCACCTTATTAGCTTCAGTATTCCTGGATAACTCTGGCCTCGTGAAAGAATCTAACGGTTTTCTGTCGCTTTGATGTTACTTTGTCGCCACACATTATGGGCATTTTATAATGCATTTTAAGGTGTTTTTAAAAGTCACTCTTTAGAAAAAATACAGAATTTTTAATACAATTACATTGACAAGTAATTATTCCTCATTGCTTAACGTATTCCCTAATTTTTTGTGATGGACATAAACAATAAAATGATTTACTGTAAAAGTGGTTCATCTTTCTTTAAGCAGGCAAGTGCCTGGTCTGGTGGGAAGAGGACTTGACCGACGGCCAGCCCACGTGGATTCTAGTTTGGCTTTGTCAGTTACTAGTTGTGTGGATACCGAACATGGCTTAGACTCTGAACCTCAGCATTCTCACTTGCAAAAGGGGAATGCTACTTTGGCCTTATTTTGATACTTAGAGCAGAACTCATGTACCGTTACCAAAATGATATAAAAATGTCAGTACTTCTACATTTGTTTAAAAGCTGGCTTTCCCTAAGACCGTGACAAAATAAGGAGAGAGCATGTGAAAACTGTTACCTTAGTGGAAAGATCCTCTTGGAAGAAGTGATTCGATTTTCTAGAAAACTCATCCTAGAACACCTTAACTGGGAAATATACACACACAGAAATAAAACTGGAAGGCAAAAATATTTCTTCCAAGATTTTCTAAAGTTCCCTGATTCTTGTTTTACAACTTATTGATATTTTCTTGGGCCTCTGCCGTGCTGTCAGAAAGTCTCATTTTGAAGCAAGGAAGCTTCAATGGGAAAAGCATTTCAACTTTTGGCTCACTACAAATTTTCCCTTGGGAGATTATAGTTCTAGATCTATTCCAGACATTAGGTTCTTTGTTGCTGCAACCAAACCCGGACACCACCCAGAGGTGCGCAGCGCCACCTCCTGGGAGCGCGGACAGAGCCAGCCAGCAGTAAGCGGCTGAGGGCCGACCACCTGTGTTACGGTCCGTGTGGCTCTGGTGACTCAGACACTTCGGGTGGTTTCTGTACACACACCCCTGCGAGCAACTGCAGACTTAGCCGCGTCTTCGAAGCCTCAGCTGAGTAGAGGTTCCTAACCCAGGGAACGGCAAAGCATGTTTACAGGGACGGTCCTGTTTTTAGGGAAGGATGCTACACGGCTGAGACGGTTCTGTGGACAGGACTACTTGAGGTGGGTGGGAACAAGCCCGTGAGCGGAATGACGCTCGGTGGGCGGAACGACGCTCGGTGAGCGGAAAGACGCTCGGTGGGCGTGGCTTATCTCGGTCTGCAGACCAAGCTCACGGGACAAGACTCCGCCCTGTGGGCGGAGCTTATCTCGGTGGGCGGAACTACGACCTGAGAGAGGACCGTTGGCTGGCTTCCTCATTCCGGAACTTCCTGGATCCTGTGCGTACTGCTGGCGTTACGTGGAGCTTATACCCCTGCCCGAGGGTAGCGGAGGACTGGTGAGAGATTAATAAAAAAAATTTTCCGGCGCGCTGGCGTGAAGTTTCTGAGGATTGAGACGGGACCGCGGGCTGCTGCCGTCGGGAGGCTCCGTTCCGTCGTCGCTTGCTGCCTTAGGCAGCCCTACTCGGCCGCAGGCCTGTTGGCTCAGGCCTAAAACCCCCATGCCTGCTGGGCCTTCAGCCCACGGCAGGGTACCAGTTTTGGGTTGTTCTGTTGTCACCAGTTTCCACGTGGTTGTTAGAGAAAATCCCTGTCCCCCTACCCCCACAGCTAGGCTCTCACCTTCTCCACGAACCTTCCTCGAGTCCCCAGCTCGATTGGAACTTTCCCTTCTGTGACTCCACTCGTATGCTGTCAGTTACAGCACCTATCTTTATGTTTCTTGTGTTTGTATATGTTTCATATGTATGTATATAGGTTCTGTACCACACTTGGTACATAGTAATTGATTAATGAATACTAGATGAATGGTTGGATTTTGGTTACTTATCGGAAGGATTTTAGATTATTTAATTTAGGGGTGGTTTATGTGTATTTTCTGCTTCTATAATAATCATGTATTTCCTACTGTGTTCTTTTTTTTTTTTTTTTTTTTTTTTTTTGCGGTATGTGGTCCTCTCACTGTTGTGGCCTCTCCCGTTGCGGAGCACAGGCTCCGGACACACAGGCTCAGCGGCCACGGCTCACGGGCCCAGCCGCTTCACGGCATGTGGGATCTTCCCAGACCGGGACACGAACCCGTGTCCCCTGCATCGGCAGGCGGACTCTCAACCACTGGGCCACTAGGGAAGCCCCATATTTTTTTTTTTTTTTTTTTTTTTAAGAAGAAGTTCTGTTGGGGTTCGGAACCATTGCTGTCTCTCTTGTTCCTGAGGCTAGACATTGAAGGAGGAGAGATACAATGTGAGCAAAGGGAAGAAAGGAAGAATGTGCAAGGTGTCTTCAGAGAGTGATTAGTAGACTAGAGTAGGTATAGAGAAATAGCAGGAGATACCTTTGACAGATTTATGCTAGAGTCAGGTTTCCAGCAGCAATATGTCAGGACAAAAACCTTGTGGGTTGGAGGAGCCAGTGAAGGATTTTACCATTGGGACGGTTCATTTCATACCACTACGCAGGATAGACTTGAATGCATGTGGCTTAAGCCAGGGGTTGACAGTCTTTCTGTAAAGGACCAAATAGTAAATATTTTAGGCTTTGCGAGCCACAGTTGTCGCAGGAAAGCAGCCACAGACAAAACATACATAATCGAATGGACGTAGCTGCGTTCTAATAAAACATCATTTACAAAGACGGGTGCCTGACCTGATTTGGTCCATGGGTATAGTTGGTCCCAACCCAGAGTCTAACCAAATAGTCGTAGGGACTAAAGCAGTAACCCAGTCCTGAACTAGGCAGTAGTAAATCATGTTTTTGTACTGCATTTTTATTTATATACGAGAGGCCACATCACATAATGAGAGCTCAGGATCTAGTCTGCTTGGCTTTGAATCTTGGCATTCTCTGACTACTAATAGTGTAACAATGGGCAGATTAACTTCTCTTTGCATCAGTTTTTTTTTTAATCTGTATAATGATAATAATACGTCCTACGAAGTGTTGTTGTAAGGAGTAAATTAGTCAAAACACATAAAATGTTAGCATAGTGCTGTACATGTAGTAAAAGCTTAATAAATCTTAACTATTAATATTTTTTAAATTGTTCCTCACGTGCATTGTTAAAGACAGGTTTCAGAGATGTTTCTCAAGTAGAATTTATAGGCTTACTGTGTTTAGCTATAGAACAGAGATAATACCTACAGTTTTTAGGCAAGAGCCATTCACATAGAGGTGATGCGGAAGTCATGAAAGTAATTTAACGCGGGGGCTAGGAAGTGTAAGCTTAAGTACTGGTTTTGAGGAGGTGCGCACAGGAGTGAAAATGGGACAAGTAAAAAGGAATGAAGGAAGGAGGGAGAAGAGAGTCAGTCGTAGAGTATGAAAGGAACCAGAATGGAATAGCAGTATGTAAACTATCAGAAGGATGGATGGTGATGGTTAGCATTGTCAGATGCTGCAGAGAGCTGAAAGAAAACAACTGTTGTGTTGAGAATGTTAATTAATGAATCTAACTGGCAGAAATTAATGTGGAGCCTCTTATGGGCCAGGTGCCGGAGATGCAGAAAAGAATTAGCTACACACTCTGCACTGAAACAGAAAAATCTAGTAGGACCGAAAGGACATGGAGATAATTTTAATACAAGCAGCAATTTTAAAAATAATCAGGAGGAAGGTGGAACTTCTTAGATTTAATTGGTACCTTTACTTCCAAAACTTAAATTGATTTACAGTTCATAAACATGGGCAACTGAATTGAGCTCCTCTTCTTTCTTGCCTAGACAATGGCCAAGAACAAACTAAGAGGACAGAAGTCCAGGAATGTATTCCAGGTAGCCAGCCGAAAAAGCTTTAAGGTTAAAAATAAGGCAAAGCCAGTTACCACTAATCTGAAGAAGGTTAGTATCACTTAAGCACTCTGACTTTATTGTTTACAAGAAAAGCATAATTGTAAAGCTACTGAAAAACTGAATGCTAATATTTAAAACAGGTTCTTAGCCTTTCCTACAAAAGCAAGATGATTGTTAAACATTTGTTTCAAAAAAGAAACAACGATGCAGAAAAATAACCTCCCTTTCTTGAATTCAAGTGCAAAAGGAAGAAGGCATTTTAACTGCAAATGTATGAGGCTCCAAGTAACAGTTTTAATAGTTTTCTCAGAGCATAGAAATCATAAAAAACCATGGTATGGAAAAATTATCTCTAAACTCATATATATTCAGGAAGCTTTCAACCAGAGCCAAGACATGGAATGTCAGTCAACACCCATTCTTTTTCTTCTCAGTAAATCTTATTTCTCTGAAGATATCTATAGCTCAGATAAAAACCTAAAAATAGAAGATAAAATATTTTGTTTCTTAAAATACAAAATTTGAAAAGAAAGGAGTTGCTTTATCTTTTTTTCAAAATATTTGGGGAATGGGAAAGTTCTTCAAGATTAAGTAGACTCCTTAAGGAAATTATTCAAGAAAATGTTTTCAAGCTTAAGTAGTAGGTGGAGTCCCCTCTAGAGGACTTAGTAATTATCATAATGGTCCATAGAAATGTAACATTTTATCTTTCAGTCTTCATGAATTAGCTGAGTTAAACTTTTTGGTGGAGCAATTTCATGACTTTGGAGATGCTATAAAGGAAATAAAGCTGGGTGATATGACTGGGGTTTGGGGGTGACAGTTTTAGATAGAATTGTCTTCAGGGTTGACATTGAAGCCAAGACCTGCCTGACAGGAGCCAGTGATGCAAACTGCTGGGAAGTGTTGGGAGCAGCATGTCCTAGGCAGAAAGAATAGTGAGTGCAGAGACCCCCAGCTGGGTGAAGGCTTGGTGTATTTGAGGAAAATTATTTTGTTTGGATAGGAAGTCCTAGAAGCTCTACGGTTGCTAATGGAGAAGATCTGTGGGTAGGCAGCCTGGTTGGAGAAAGTATCGAACACTTTTCTGAGAAAGCAGCCTAACTTAGGGGGAGGTCGCACGATCGCCAGGTACTATATACATGGTAAATTGAAGTTGGTGGCCACGAACTTAAAGTGAAGCCAGTCAGCCAGTTATGATTTTCTAGAGCTTCAGTTTTGGGCTCAGAAAAGGCTGATACCTGAGTTTAACTAGGTTGGCAGGGAAGTCTGACTGAGGGAGAGAAGGGAAGTAGAGTTAGGGTGTGAAGGAGCGACTGATCAGTGGTCATGTAATCTGTGCAGGCTAAAGGAAAAAGCGGGGATATGAACATGTGAACAATAGTGAACTTGGTGGGAAAAGATTTCAGTGAGATTTAAGAACTATTAATAAAATAAGTGAATAGAAGGATAGGAGGTGGTGCGGTAACAGGTAATGATGCCGCCTAAGGTAATGCGTGAGAGTGATGGCAAGGTAGGTCGTGGAAAAGACCCCTGGAGGTGAGGCCCTGAAGAGATTAAGAAGCCATAGGATAGGTTTTTGTCGTAGCCACTAAGCAGCGACGCCAGGCGTGAGAGGGGTCAGTGAGCCATGGTCTGAGATCTTTCACGAAGGAGCAAGTAATCACGGTGTTGGTAGGTGACAGTAATGAGGAGAGGGGTGTCAGAATGTCCTGATGCATAAGGTGCAAAAGAGCTAAAAGTTTTGAAGGAGAAATGGTTGGGGAGCAGCTGTGAAGAACAAGAATACCACCCCCACCTTTCAGATTCAAGCGAGGACGGCTACAGGGGCCGCTGTCCTCAGGAGACTGCCAGGCACTTCCATCAAGGAAGGATTCAGAGACGTACTGTTAGAAGGACACTGGAAGCATGCCAGCCAGGTTCCTCATTTTACAGATGAGAGAGGATAGCACCGTAGCTTAGAAACATAGTGGTCACATATTTTGGCCCGTTTATTCCAGGAAAGTCAAGGTATGAGGTATATCCACACAATTCTTATTTTTAAAAAGACAGAACCTTTTGTCTAAAATGTCCCAATAAGACTGTAAGAATTTTAGGGTAAATTGTCTCCATAAATTGGTAGGATTGATAAGAGTTTATAGATTTGGGGGGTGACAAGATTAAATTAAGGTAGCCTATATTTTTATCCTTAATGGTTGTGAGACCATGGATTAATGCTCTTTTTCTTTTTTTAAAAGATGAACATCGTGAATGATGAAAAAGTTAACATCGTGAATGAAGCTTTTGTATATATGCAAAAGGTAGTTGCATGGTTCGTAAAAGACCTTTCCCTTGAACCTGTGCAGAAACAGCTGGTGAGTGGAAGTCACTTCCTTTCGTTCTGGCTAATAAACTCCAAATTTTCAAAGCCTGTATTGATTGTCATTTTTAGTATTTGGCTCTGTAGTATGTATAGCTTATTCAGACTTTAAAACATTGAGTCTAAAATATGGAACTTTATTGTTCTATTTCCAAAAGTACAACTAGAAGAAATTATATTGAATAATAGATTATATGTCAGTAGATTATGTCATTTCTGTTTGCTATTGTTATCTAAATTTTTAAATGTACTTTTCTCTCCAGATTCCTCAGCAGTGTCGTGAAAACGAACCAGTTGATGTTGATGAAGCTACAAGATTAATGGCTCAGTTGTAATACACTGGTGATGCATCAGATTCCCCAAAAAGACCAATAAATTAAATGCTTTATACAGTTTTATTTTAAAAAATCTTGTTAATGTACAGGCATTGGCACATTTTAAAAACAAACTACATAAACAGATCTTTCCTATAACCTAGGAAAGTGGAATGTCAGAAGTCAACAAAATGTGATAAACTTAAAGTGCTAAAACAGAAGGCACTTCACAAAATCTGTTCACTGAAACAGTTAACATATCCTAGTTTACACCCTTCACTTTATAAGTGGCAGTGAATGTCTGGATCAGAGGGTACACAGAAAAATGGACAGTCTCGTGGCAGTAAAAATGTAAGACAAACAAATGATGAGCCCTTGGCCAACTTCTTTTGTTTTTGATGACCTTAAGTCTACTTTAACTTTCCTCTCATATAAGGAAAAAAAAAAAAACAGAAGGATTCAGAATGGGAGGAAAAGTTGAAATTCCAGAATGTAATTACTTGAGGGTAGGGAGTCGGTGGATATGAAATCACTTTTTCCCCTGAAGCAATCAGAATCCTTTGTTCTTATGGTTGAAGTTTTGTGAAGTAAAAAAGAAAGTATTAGGGAAGAACATTTCAGAATCAGTGAACTAAAAAGGCGTTACATTCATTATTTTAAATACTTAGGTTATTAAGACGTCTAAAATGTTACACAGTTAGAGGTAGATAACAGTCCCAAGTTTCCATGGAGTCTAATAATTTAGTATCTGGACATCAAACAGATCACAAACTCCTTCATTATCATCTAAATTAAAGTTGTAGTCATCTGCCGGGGTCGGAGAAAGCCGTAAAAGTGGAAACACTGCAAGCAAAAAATAAATTCAGTGTTAAAGATGGTTTCTACATACAGGTAATGATGTCTAACATAAAATGCTATCAAAAACATCAAGCCAGGGCTTCCCTGGTGGCGCAGTGGTTGGGAGTCCGCCTGCCAATGCAGGGGACACGGGTTCGTGCCCCGGTCCGGGAGGATCACACATGCCGTGGAGCGGCTGGGCCCGTGAGCCGTGGCCGCTGGGCCTGCATGTCCAGAGCCTGTGCTCCACACTGGGGGAGGCCACAACAGTGAGAGGCCCGACTACCGCAAAAAAAAAAAAAAAAAAAATCAAGCCAAATTATGTTTCCCATGTTATACAGCAAGTTTTTTAAAAATACGTAATAGGAAATGTAATGATCAAATTAATGACTTGTATTTTGTGTATATTTTGATAGATTCTTCTTTAAAGACATTTTATGCATTGATTATAGGTGTTAGCTTGAGAAACAGAAGTTAATTTTTATTGGTTGAACTTGTCACTAAAATTTATGATTCAGAAACACTGGTCAAAGTATTTTCTCTGATCTGCTAAATAAGCTACCACTTTGAAAACAGAGAAAGGAACTAGACGTAAATTAATAACTATGCTGAAATTCTCTGCTTTTATGGAAGTGTCTGATAAATGTCTAAGTGGTTACTGTGCCATTGGCTAATTTAACAGCTGCTACTTCCTAGGTCTCGGCTATACATATTTGTTAGGAACCAGGACTCTGAATCCAAGAACTTTTAGAAAGGTGAGGCCCAGAGAGTAACTGCTCAAGTAACTACCATATTAGAGCTAGTTGATTTTTAAGAATTATTTCAGATTAGACGATGATGTGGCTAATCTTAGTAATACTGACTTCACATTGGCAGCTTGAAATTGGCCATGGGAGGAGTATTTACAAAACTATGTTTTCACATTTCCTCTTGACTCAGATACACTGTTTTACTCTTCTTGGCCAAATTCTTCAGGTGTAAAAAGGGCTAGTATGCCAACAATTCAGAAGTTTATTCAGTAAAGGTGATAAGTATCCCCTTATGAATTCTTTTTCCTCAAAAAGCAGGCAAAAAATTCTGAAGGATGCCTATAACTTACTATGAATCATAGTACATTAAGCAGTTAAAAAATACGGGTTCTTCATTTCTCTTAACTCATGTGCCACTCATAAATTCTAGAAAAGCCTTATTGATGTATAAGGTTATATTTATTAAATTTTTTAACTACTTACCATCAGAAGACATTAACTCATCAATATCTCCACTAATAGATCCCGCTGGAAAGAGAAATGTGATATAGAGTTTTTTACACTTCTCTTTATATATTTTAGCAGCCAAAAGGCAGTTATATTTAAACAGCATATATTTAAACACAGTAGATATTAAGCACAGTTATATTTAACATCAGCATCTTGATTAAAAGTACGAAATTAGGGCTTCCCTGGTGGCGCAGTGGTTGAGAGTCCGCCAGCCAATGCAGGGGACGCGGGTTCGTGCCCTGGTCCGGGAAGATCCCACATGCCGCGGAGCGGCTAGGCCCGTGAGCCATGGCCGCTGAGCCTGCGCGTCCGGAGCCTGTGCTCTGCAACGGGGGAGGCCACAACAGTGAGAGGCCCGCGTACCGCAAACAAATAAACAGACAAAACACAAAAAAACCAACAGGGACTTCCCTGGCACTCTAGTGGTTAGGACTTCGCCTTCCAATGCAGGGGTGTAGGTTTGATCCCTGGTCGGGGAGTTAAGATCCTACGTGCCTCGCAGCCGAAAAACCAAAACATAAAACAGAAGCAATATTGTAATAAATTCAATAAAGACTTTAAAAGTGGTCCACACACACAGACACACACACACAAACTGAAAAAAACGTAAATAACCCAATTAAAAAAACAATGTTTTCGTTCAGATAACGGAGAAGACAAGGGATGGATATTTCTTCCATCTATGGCTGAATCCAAGGACTCCAATGATATCACCAAGGTCCTGTGTTCTGTTGTTCAGCTCTGTGTTCTTTTGCATTGCTCTTATTCTCTCCCACTGCAGTCAGGCTTCCCTCAAGTTGCTGGAGGAGACGGCAACTAGCAGCCTCAATTTCACATCATCCTAGCACAGGGATACTAAAAGCAAGAATTGTCTCCACTACCTCTGGCTGGAAAATCTTTAGACGAGGACTGTAATTATTCATTCAACCAGGATCACTTAATGGGAGAAGAGTGGTTCCCCAGAGAGGGATGCTGAGCAGATAATGAATGTCCTCTGAAGTGGGTATTTACTGAGCAGCCATCTACATATGGGAGAGGGAGGCACAGAGACATGAAGTAACTTTTCCACAGTCACACTGTTGGTAGGTAACAGAAGTAAACAGAAATCATGTCTTCTCACTCATACCTCATAGAGTGCCTCTGCTCTTGCCTGTATAAACCATGTTATTTCCGTGGTGTAAGTATCCCTACCTCACCATTTCCAAATGAAAGCTAGGCCCGTAAGTCTTCATAAAGACTATAATATCATTCCATTGCATCTATTTCTTTGTCTTCTGCATATACATCAATAACTTCACATTCAAGGAACCATAATTATACTCACCTTATTAGCTTCAGTATTCCTGGATAACTCTGGCCTCGTGAAAGAATCTAACGGTTTTCTGTCGCTTTGATGTTACTTTGTCGCCACACATTATGGGCATTTTATAATGCATTTTAAGGTGTTTTTAAAAGTCACTCTTTAGAAAAAATACAGAATTTTTAATACAATTACATTGACAAGTAATTATTCCTCATTGCTTAACGTATTCCCTAATTTTTTGTGATGGACATAAACAATAAAATGATTTACTGTAAAAGTGGTTCATCTTTCTTTAAGCAGGCAAGTGCCTGGTCTGGTGGGAAGAGGACTTGACCGACGGCCAGCCCACGTGGATTCTAGTTTGGCTTTGTCAGTTACTAGTTGTGTGGATACCGAACATGGCTTAGACTCTGAACCTCAGCATTCTCACTTGCAAAAGGGGAATGCTACTTTGGCCTTATTTTGATACTTAGAGCAGAACTCATGTACCGTTACCAAAATGATATAAAAATGTCAGTACTTCTACATTTGTTTAAAAGCTGGCTTTCCCTAAGACCGTGACAAAATAAGGAGAGAGCATGTGAAAACTGTTACCTTAGTGGAAAGATCCTCTTGGAAGAAGTGATTCGATTTTCTAGAAAACTCATCCTAGAACACCTTAACTGGGAAATATACACACACAGAAATAAAACTGGAAGGCAAAAATATTTCTTCCAAGATTTTCTAAAGTTCCCTGATTCTTGTTTTACAACTTATTGATATTTTCTTGGGCCTCTGCCGTGCTGTCAGAAAGTCTCATTTTGAAGCAAGGAAGCTTCAATGGGAAAAGCATTTCAACTTTTGGCTCACTACAAATTTTCCCTTGGGAGATTATAGTTCTAGATCTATTCCAGACATTAGGTTCTTTGTTGCTGCAACCAAACCCGGACACCACCCAGAGGTGCGCAGCGCCACCTCCTGGGAGCGCGGACAGAGCCAGCCAGCAGTAAGCGGCTGAGGGCCGACCACCTGTGTTACGGTCCGTGTGGCTCTGGTGACTCAGACACTTCGGGTGGTTTCTGTACACACACCCCTGCGAGCAACTGCAGACTTAGCCGCGTCTTCGAAGCCTCAGCTGAGTAGAGGTTCCTAACCCAGGGAACGGCAAAGCATGTTTACAGGGACGGTCCTGTTTTTAGGGAAGGATGCTACACGGCTGAGACGGTTCTGTGGACAGGACTACTTGAGGTGGGTGGGAACAAGCCCGTGAGCGGAATGACGCTCGGTGGGCGGAACGACGCTCGGTGAGCGGAAAGACGCTCGGTGGGCGTGGCTTATCTCGGTCTGCAGACCAAGCTCACGGGACAAGACTCCGCCCTGTGGGCGGAGCTTATCTCGGTGGGCGGAACTACGACCTGAGAGAGGACCGTTGGCTGGCTTCCTCATTCCGGAACTTCCTGGATCCTGTGCGTACTGCTGGCGTTACGTGGAGCTTATACCCCTGCCCGAGGGTAGCGGAGGACTGGTGAGAGATTAATAAAAAAAATTTTCCGGCGCGCTGGCGTGAAGTTTCTGAGGATTGAGACGGGACCGCGGGCTGCTGCCGTCGGGAGGCTCCGTTCCGTCGTCGCTTGCTGCCTTAGGCAGCCCTACTCGGCCGCAGGCCTGTTGGCTCAGGCCTAAAACCCCCATGCCTGCTGGGCCTTCAGCCCACGGCAGGGTACCAGTTTTGGGTTGTTCTGTTGTCACCAGTTTCCACGTGGTTGTTAGAGAAAATCCCTATCCCCCTACCCCCACAGCTAGGCTCTCACCTTCTCCACGAACCTTCCTCGAGTCCCCAGCTCGATTGGAACTTTCCCTTCTGTGACTCCACTCGTATGCTGTCAGTTACAGCACCTATCTTTATGTTTCTTGTGTTTGTATATGTTTCATATGTATGTATATAGGTTCTGTACCACACTTGGTACATAGTAATTGATTAATGAATACTAGATGAATGGTTGGATTTTGGTTACTTATCGGAAGGATTTTAGATTATTTAATTTAGGGGTGGTTTATGTGTATTTTCTGCTTCTATAATAATCATGTATTTCCTACTGTGTTCTTTTTTTTTTTTTTTTTTTTTTTTTTTGCGGTATGTGGTCCTCTCACTGTTGTGGCCTCTCCCGTTGCGGAGCACAGGCTCCGGACACACAGGCTCAGCGGCCACGGCTCACGGGCCCAGCCGCTTCACGGCATGTGGGATCTTCCCAGACCGGGACACGAACCCGTGTCCCCTGCATCGGCAGGCGGACTCTCAACCACTGGGCCACTAGGGAAGCCCCATATTTTTTTTTTTTTTTTTTTTTTTTAAGAAGAAGTTCTGTTGGGGTTCGGAACCATTGCTGTCTCTCTTGTTCCTGAGGCTAGACATTGAAGGAGGAGAGATACAATGTGAGCAAAGGGAAGAAAGGAAGAATGTGCAAGGTGTCTTCAGAGAGTGATTAGTAGACTAGAGTAGGTATAGAGAAATAGCAGGAGATACCTTTGACAGATTTATGCTAGAGTCAGGTTTCCAGCAGCAATATGTCAGGACAAAAACCTTGTGGGTTGGAGGAGCCAGTGAAGGATTTTACCATTGGGACGGTTCATTTCATACCACTACGCAGGATAGACTTGAATGCATGTGGCTTAAGCCAGGGGTTGACAGTCTTTCTGTAAAGGACCAAATAGTAAATATTTTAGGCTTTGCGAGCCACAGTTGTCGCAGGAAAGCAGCCACAGACAAAACATACATAATCGAATGGACGTAGCTGCGTTCTAATAAAACATCATTTACAAAGACGGGTGCCTGACCTGATTTGGTCCATGGGTATAGTTGGTCCCAACCCAGAGTCTAACCAAATAGTCGTAGGGACTAAAGCAGTAACCCAGTCCTGAACTAGGCAGTAGTAAATCATGTTTTTGTACTGCATTTTTATTTATATACGAGAGGCCACATCACATAATGAGAGCTCAGGATCTAGTCTGCTTGGCTTTGAATCTTGGCATTCTCTGACTACTAATAGTGTAACAATGGGCAGATTAACTTCTCTTTGCATCAGTTTTTTTTTTAATCTGTATAATGATAATAATACGTCCTACGAAGTGTTGTTGTAAGGAGTAAATTAGTCAAAACACATAAAATGTTAGCATAGTGCTGTACATGTAGTAAAAGCTTAATAAATCTTAACTATTAATATTTTTTAAATTGTTCCTCACGTGCATTGTTAAAGACAGGTTTCAGAGATGTTTCTCAAGTAGAATTTATAGGCTTACTGTGTTTAGCTATAGAACAGAGATAATACCTACAGTTTTTAGGCAAGAGCCATTCACATAGAGGTGATGCGGAAGTCATGAAAGTAATTTAACGCGGGGGCTAGGAAGTGTAAGCTTAAGTACTGGTTTTGAGGAGGTGCGCACAGGAGTGAAAATGGGACAAGTAAAAAGGAATGAAGGAAGGAGGGAGAAGAGAGTCAGTCGTAGAGTATGAAAGGAACCAGAATGGAATAGCAGTATGTAAACTATCAGAAGGATGGATGGTGATGGTTAGCATTGTCAGATGCTGCAGAGAGCTGAAAGAAAACAACTGTTGTGTTGAGAATGTTAATTAATGAATCTAACTGGCAGAAATTAATGTGGAGCCTCTTATGGGCCAGGTGCCGGAGATGCAGAAAAGAATTAGCTACACACTCTGCACTGAAACAGAAAAATCTAGTAGGACCGAAAGGACATGGAGATAATTTTAATACAAGCAGCAATTTTAAAAATAATCAGGAGGAAGGTGGAACTTCTTAGATTTAATTGGTACCTTTACTTCCAAAACTTAAATTGATTTACAGTTCATAAACATGGGCAACTGAATTGAGCTCCTCTTCTTTCTTGCCTAGACAATGGCCAAGAACAAACTAAGAGGACAGAAGTCCAGGAATGTATTCCAGGTAGCCAGCCGAAAAAGCTTTAAGGTTAAAAATAAGGCAAAGCCAGTTACCACTAATCTGAAGAAGGTTAGTATCACTTAAGCACTCTGACTTTATTGTTTACAAGAAAAGCATAATTGTAAAGCTACTGAAAAACTGAATGCTAATATTTAAAACAGGTTCTTAGCCTTTCCTACAAAAGCAAGATGATTGTTAAACATTTGTTTCAAAAAAGAAACAACGATGCAGAAAAATAACCTCCCTTTCTTGAATTCAAGTGCAAAAGGAAGAAGGCATTTTAACTGCAAATGTATGAGGCTCCAAGTAACAGTTTTAATAGTTTTCTCAGAGCATAGAAATCATAAAAAACCATGGTATGGAAAAATTATCTCTAAACTCATATATATTCAGGAAGCTTTCAACCAGAGCCAAGACATGGAATGTCAGTCAACACCCATTCTTTTTCTTCTCAGTAAATCTTATTTCTCTGAAGATATCTATAGCTCAGATAAAAACCTAAAAATAGAAGATAAAATATTTTGTTTCTTAAAATACAAAATTTGAAAAGAAAGGAGTTGCTTTATCTTTTTTTCAAAATATTTGGGGAATGGGAAAGTTCTTCAAGATTAAGTAGACTCCTTAAGGAAATTATTCAAGAAAATGTTTTCAAGCTTAAGTAGTAGGTGGAGTCCCCTCTAGAGGACTTAGTAATTATCATAATGGTCCATAGAAATGTAACATTTTATCTTTCAGTCTTCATGAATTAGCTGAGTTAAACTTTTTGGTGGAGCAATTTCATGACTTTGGAGATGCTATAAAGGAAATAAAGCTGGGTGATATGACTGGGGTTTGGGGGTGACAGTTTTAGATAGAATTGTCTTCAGGGTTGACATTGAAGCCAAGACCTGCCTGACAGGAGCCAGTGATGCAAACTGCTGGGAAGTGTTGGGAGCAGCATGTCCTAGGCAGAAAGAATAGTGAGTGCAGAGACCCCCAGCTGGGTGAAGGCTTGGTGTATTTGAGGAAAATTATTTTGTTTGGATAGGAAGTCCTAGAAGCTCTACGGTTGCTAATGGAGAAGATCTGTGGGTAGGCAGCCTGGTTGGAGAAAGTATCGAACACTTTTCTGAGAAAGCAGCCTAACTTAGGGGGAGGTCGCACGATCGCCAGGTACTATATACATGGTAAATTGAAGTTGGTGGCCACGAACTTAAAGTGAAGCCAGTCAGCCAGTTATGATTTTCTAGAGCTTCAGTTTTGGGCTCAGAAAAGGCTGATACCTGAGTTTAACTAGGTTGGCAGGGAAGTCTGACTGAGGGAGAGAAGGGAAGTAGAGTTAGGGTGTGAAGGAGCGACTGATCAGTGGTCATGTAATCTGTGCAGGCTAAAGGAAAAAGCGGGGATATGAACATGTGAACAATAGTGAACTTGGTGGGAAAAGATTTCAGTGAGATTTAAGAACTATTAATAAAATAAGTGAATAGAAGGATAGGAGGTGGTGCGGTAACAGGTAATGATGCCGCCTAAGGTAATGCGTGAGAGTGATGGCAAGGTAGGTCGTGGAAAAGACCCCTGGAGGTGAGGCCCTGAAGAGATTAAGAAGCCATAGGATAGGTTTTTGTCGTAGCCACTAAGCAGCGACGCCAGGCGTGAGAGGGGTCAGTGAGCCATGGTCTGAGATCTTTCACGAAGGAGCAAGTAATCACGGTGTTGGTAGGTGACAGTAATGAGGAGAGGGGTGTCAGAATGTCCTGATGCATAAGGTGCAAAAGAGCTAAAAGTTTTGAAGGAGAAATGGTTGGGGAGCAGCTGTGAAGAACAAGAATACCACCCCCACCTTTCAGATTCAAGCGAGGACGGCTACAGGGGCCGCTGTCCTCAGGAGACTGCCAGGCACTTCCATCAAGGAAGGATTCAGAGACGTACTGTTAGAAGGACACTGGAAGCATGCCAGCCAGGTTCCTCATTTTACAGATGAGAGAGGATAGCACCGTAGCTTAGAAACATAGTGGTCACATATTTTGGCCCGTTTATTCCAGGAAAGTCAAGGTATGAGGTATATCCACACAATTCTTATTTTTAAAAAGACAGAACCTTTTGTCTAAAATGTCCCAATAAGACTGTAAGAATTTTAGGGTAAATTGTCTCCATAAATTGGTAGGATTGATAAGAGTTTATAGATTTGGGGGGTGACAAGATTAAATTAAGGTAGCCTATATTTTTATCCTTAATGGTTGTGAGACCATGGATTAATGCTCTTTTTCTTTTTTTAAAAGATGAACATCGTGAATGATGAAAAAGTTAACATCGTGAATGAAGCTTTTGTATATATGCAAAAGGTAGTTGCATGGTTCGTAAAAGACCTTTCCCTTGAACCTGTGCAGAAACAGCTGGTGAGTGGAAGTCACTTCCTTTCGTTCTGGCTAATAAACTCCAAATTTTCAAAGCCTGTATTGATTGTCATTTTTAGTATTTGGCTCTGTAGTATGTATAGCTTATTCAGACTTTAAAACATTGAGTCTAAAATATGGAACTTTATTGTTCTATTTCCAAAAGTACAACTAGAAGAAATTATATTGAATAATAGATTATATGTCAGTAGATTATGTCATTTCTGTTTGCTATTGTTATCTAAATTTTTAAATGTACTTTTCTCTCCAGATTCCTCAGCAGTGTCGTGAAAACGAACCAGTTGATGTTGATGAAGCTACAAGATTAATGGCTCAGTTGTAATACACTGGTGATGCATCAGATTCCCCAAAAAGACCAATAAATTAAATGCTTTATACAGTTTTATTTTAAAAAATCTTGTTAATGTACAGGCATTGGCACATTTTAAAAACAAACTACATAAACAGATCTTTCCTATAACCTAGGAAAGTGGAATGTCAGAAGTCAACAAAATGTGATAAACTTAAAGTGCTAAAACAGAAGGCACTTCACAAAATCTGTTCACTGAAACAGTTAACATATCCTAGTTTACACCCTTCACTTTATAAGTGGCAGTGAATGTCTGGATCAGAGGGTACACAGAAAAATGGACAGTCTCGTGGCAGTAAAAATGTAAGACAAACAAATGATGAGCCCTTGGCCAACTTCTTTTGTTTTTGATGACCTTAAGTCTACTTTAACTTTCCTCTCATATAAGGAAAAAAAAAAAAACAGAAGGATTCAGAATGGGAGGAAAAGTTGAAATTCCAGAATGTAATTACTTGAGGGTAGGGAGTCGGTGGATATGAAATCACTTTTTCCCCTGAAGCAATCAGAATCCTTTGTTCTTATGGTTGAAGTTTTGTGAAGTAAAAAAGAAAGTATTAGGGAAGAACATTTCAGAATCAGTGAACTAAAAAGGCGTTACATTCATTATTTTAAATACTTAGGTTATTAAGACGTCTAAAATGTTACACAGTTAGAGGTAGATAACAGTCCCAAGTTTCCATGGAGTCTAATAATTTAGTATCTGGACATCAAACAGATCACAAACTCCTTCATTATCATCTAAATTAAAGTTGTAGTCATCTGCCGGGGTCGGAGAAAGCCGTAAAAGTGGAAACACTGCAAGCAAAAAATAAATTCAGTGTTAAAGATGGTTTCTACATACAGGTAATGATGTCTAACATAAAATGCTATCAAAAACATCAAGCCAGGGCTTCCCTGGTGGCGCAGTGGTTGGGAGTCCGCCTGCCAATGCAGGGGACACGGGTTCGTGCCCCGGTCCGGGAGGATCACACATGCCGTGGAGCGGCTGGGCCCGTGAGCCGTGGCCGCTGGGCCTGCATGTCCAGAGCCTGTGCTCCACACTGGGGGAGGCCACAACAGTGAGAGGCCCGACTACCGCAAAAAAAAAAAAAAAAAAAATCAAGCCAAATTATGTTTCCCATGTTATACAGCAAGTTTTTTAAAAATACGTAATAGGAAATGTAATGATCAAATTAATGACTTGTATTTTGTGTATATTTTGATAGATTCTTCTTTAAAGACATTTTATGCATTGATTATAGGTGTTAGCTTGAGAAACAGAAGTTAATTTTTATTGGTTGAACTTGTCACTAAAATTTATGATTCAGAAACACTGGTCAAAGTATTTTCTCTGATCTGCTAAATAAGCTACCACTTTGAAAACAGAGAAAGGAACTAGACGTAAATTAATAACTATGCTGAAATTCTCTGCTTTTATGGAAGTGTCTGATAAATGTCTAAGTGGTTACTGTGCCATTGGCTAATTTAACAGCTGCTACTTCCTAGGTCTCGGCTATACATATTTGTTAGGAACCAGGACTCTGAATCCAAGAACTTTTAGAAAGGTGAGGCCCAGAGAGTAACTGCTCAAGTAACTACCATATTAGAGCTAGTTGATTTTTAAGAATTATTTCAGATTAGACGATGATGTGGCTAATCTTAGTAATACTGACTTCACATTGGCAGCTTGAAATTGGCCATGGGAGGAGTATTTACAAAACTATGTTTTCACATTTCCTCTTGACTCAGATACGCTGTTTTACTCTTCTTGGCCAAATTCTTCAGGTGTAAAAAGGGCTAGTATGCCAACAATTCAGAAGTTTATTCAGTAAAGGTGATAAGTATCCCCTTATGAATTCTTTTTCCTCAAAAAGCAGGCAAAAAATTCTGAAGGATGCCTATAACTTACTATGAATCATAGTACATTAAGCAGTTAAAAAATACGGGTTCTTCATTTCTCTTAACTCATGTGCCACTCATAAATTCTAGAAAAGCCTTATTGATGTATAAGGTTATATTTATTAAATTTTTTAACTACTTACCATCAGAAGACATTAACTCATCAATATCTCCACTAATAGATCCCGCTGGAAAGAGAAATGTGATATAGAGTTTTTTACACTTCTCTTTATATATTTTAGCAGCCAAAAGGCAGTTATATTTAAACAGCATATATTTAAACACAGTAGATATTAAGCACAGTTATATTTAACATCAGCATCTTGATTAAAAGTACGAAATTAGGGCTTCCCTGGTGGCGCAGTGGTTGAGAGTCCGCCAGCCAATGCAGGGGACGCGGGTTCGTGCCCTGGTCCGGGAAGATCCCACATGCCGCGGAGCGGCTAGGCCCGTGAGCCATGGCCGCTGAGCCTGCGCGTCCGGAGCCTGTGCTCTGCAACGGGGGAGGCCACAACAGTGAGAGGCCCGCGTACCGCAAACAAATAAACAGACAAAACACAAAAAAACCAACAGGGACTTCCCTGGCACTCTAGTGGTTAGGACTTCGCCTTCCAATGCAGGGGTGTAGGTTTGATCCCTGGTCGGGGAGTTAAGATCCTACGTGCCTCGCAGCCGAAAAACCAAAACATAAAACAGAAGCAATATTGTAATAAATTCAATAAAGACTTTAAAAGTGGTCCACACACACAGACACACACACACAAACTGAAAAAAACGTAAATAACCCAATTAAAAAAACAATGTTTTCGTTCAGATAACGGAGAAGACAAGGGATGGATATTTCTTCCATCTATGGCTGAATCCAAGGACTCCAATGATATCACCAAGGTCCTGTGTTCTGTTGTTCAGCTCTGTGTTCTTTTGCATTGCTCTTATTCTCTCCCACTGCAGTCAGGCTTCCCTCAAGTTGCTGGAGGAGACGGCAACTAGCAGCCTCAATTTCACATCATCCTAGCACAGGGATACTAAAAGCAAGAATTGTCTCCACTACCTCTGGCTGGAAAATCTTTAGACGAGGACTGTAATTATTCATTCAACCAGGATCACTTAATGGGAGAAGAGTGGTTCCCCAGAGAGGGATGCTGAGCAGATAATGAATGTCCTCTGAAGTGGGTATTTACTGAGCAGCCATCTACATATGGGAGAGGGAGGCACAGAGACATGAAGTAACTTTTCCACAGTCACACTGTTGGTAGGTAACAGAAGTAAACAGAAATCATGTCTTCTCACTCATACCTCATAGAGTGCCTCTGCTCTTGCCTGTATAAACCATGTTATTTCCGTGGTGTAAGTATCCCTACCTCACCATTTCCAAATGAAAGCTAGGCCCGTAAGTCTTCATAAAGACTATAATATCATTCCATTGCATCTATTTCTTTGTCTTCTGCATATACATCAATAACTTCACATTCAAGGAACCATAATTATACTCACCTTATTAGCTTCAGTATTCCTGGATAACTCTGGCCTCGTGAAAGAATCTAACGGTTTTCTGTCGCTTTGATGTTACTTTGTCGCCACACATTATGGGCATTTTATAATGCATTTTAAGGTGTTTTTAAAAGTCACTCTTTAGAAAAAATACAGAATTTTTAATACAATTACATTGACAAGTAATTATTCCTCATTGCTTAACGTATTCCCTAATTTTTTGTGATGGACATAAACAATAAAATGATTTACTGTAAAAGTGGTTCATCTTTCTTTAAGCAGGCAAGTGCCTGGTCTGGTGGGAAGAGGACTTGACCGACGGCCAGCCCACGTGGATTCTAGTTTGGCTTTGTCAGTTACTACTTGTGTGGATACCGAACATGGCTTAGACTCTGAACCTCAGCATTCTCACTTGCAAAAGGGGAATGCTACTTTGGCCTTATTTTGATACTTAGAGCAGAACTCATGTACCGTTACCAAAATGATATAAAAATGTCAGTACTTCTACATTTGTTTAAAAGCTGGCTTTCCCTAAGACCGTGACAAAATAAGGAGAGAGCATGTGAAAACTGTTACCTTAGTGGAAAGATCCTCTTGGAAGAAGTGATTCGATTTTCTAGAAAACTCATCCTAGAACACCTTAACTGGGAAATATACACACACAGAAATAAAACTGGAAGGCAAAAATATTTCTTCCAAGATTTTCTAAAGTTCCCTGATTCTTGTTTTACAACTTATTGATATTTTCTTGGGCCTCTGCCGTGCTGTCAGAAAGTCTCATTTTGAAGCAAGGAAGCTTCAATGGGAAAAGCATTTCAACTTTTGGCTCACTACAAATTTTCCCTTGGGAGATTATAGTTCTAGATCTATTCCAGACATTAGGTTCTTTGTTGCTGCAACCAAACCCGGACACCACCCAGAGGTGCGCAGCGCCACCTCCTGGGAGCGCGGACAGAGCCAGCCAGCAGTAAGCGGCTGAGGGCCGACCACCTGTGTTACGGTCCGTGTGGCTCTGGTGACTCAGACACTTCGGGTGGTTTCTGTACACATACCCCTGCGAGCAACTGCAGACTTAGCCGCGTCTTCGAAGCCTCAGCTGAGTAGAGGTTCCTAACCCAGGGAACGGCAAAGCATGTTTACAGGGACGGTCCTGTTTTTAGGGAAGGATGCTACACGGCTGAGACGGTTCTGTGGACAGGACTACTTGAGGTGGGTGGGAACAAGCCCGTGAGCGGAATGACGCTCGGTGGGCGGAACGACGCTCGGTGAGCGGAAAGACGCTCGGTGGGCGTGGCTTATCTCGGTCTGCAGACCAAGCTCACGGGACAAGACTCCGCCCTGTGGGCGGAGCTTATCTCGGTGGGCGGAACTACGACCTGAGAGAGGACCGTTGGCTGGCTTCCTCATTCCGGAACTTCCTGGATCCTGTGCGTACTGCTGGCGTTACGTGGAGCTTATACCCCTGCCCGAGGGTAGCGGAGGACTGGTGAGAGATTAATAAAAAAAATTTTCCGGCGCGCTGGCGTGAAGTTTCTGAGGATTGAGACGGGACCGCGGGCTGCTGCCGTCGGGAGGCTCCGTTCCGTCGTCGCTTGCTGCCTTAGGCAGCCCTACTCGGCCGCAGGCCTGTTGGCTCAGGCCTAAAACCCCCATGCCTGCTGGGCCTTCAGCCCACGGCAGGGTACCAGTTTTGGGTTGTTCTGTTGTCACCAGTTTCCACGTGGTTGTTAGAGAAAATCCCTATCCCCCTACCCCCACAGCTAGGCTCTCACCTTCTCCACGAACCTTCCTCGAGTCCCCAGCTCGATTGGAACTTTCCCTTCTGTGACTCCACTCGTATGCTGTCAGTTACAGCACCTATCTTTATGTTTCTTGTGTTTGTATATGTTTCATATGTATGTATATAGGTTCTGTACCACACTTGGTACATAGTAATTGATTAATGAATACTAGATGAATGGTTGGATTTTGGTTACTTATCGGAAGGATTTTAGATTATTTAATTTAGGGGTGGTTTATGTGTATTTTCTGCTTCTATAATAATCATGTATTTCCTACTGTGTTCATTTTTTTTTTTTTTTTTTTTTTTTTGCGGTATGTGGTCCTCTCACTGTTGTGGCCTCTCCCGTTGCGGAGCACAGGCTCCGGACACACAGGCTCAGCGGCCACGGCTCACGGGCCCAGCCGCTTCACGGCATGTGGGATCTTCCCAGACCGGGACACGAACCCGTGTCCCCTGCATCGGCAGGCGGACTCTCAACCACTGGGCCACTAGGGAAGCCCCATTTTTTTTTTTTTTTTTTTTTTAAGAAGAAGTTCTGTTGGGGTTCGGAACCATTGCTGTCTCTCTTGTTCCTGAGGCTAGACATTGAAGGAGGAGAGATACAATGTGAGCAAAGGGAAGAAAGGAAGAATGTGCAAGGTGTCTTCAGAGAGTGATTAGTAGACTAGAGTAGGTATAGAGAAATAGCAGGAGATACCTTTGACAGATTTATGCTAGAGTCAGGTTTCCAGCAGCAATATGTCAGGACAAAAACCTTGTGGGTTGGAGGAGCCAGTGAAGGATTTTACCATTGGGACGGTTCATTTCATACCACTACGCAGGATAGACTTGAATGCATGTGGCTTAAGCCAGGGGTTGACAGTCTTTCTGTAAAGGACCAAATAGTAAATATTTTAGGCTTTGCGAGCCACAGTTGTCGCAGGAAAGCAGCCACAGACAAAACATACATAATCGAATGGACGTAGCTGCGTTCTAATAAAACATCATTTACAAAGACGGGTGCCTGACCTGATTTGGTCCATGGGTATAGTTGGTCCCAACCCAGAGTCTAACCAAATAGTCGTAGGGACTAAAGCAGTAACCCAGTCCTGAACTAGGCAGTAGTAAATCATGTTTTTGTACTGCATTTTTATTTATATACGAGAGGCCACATCACATAATGAGAGCTCAGGATCTAGTCTGCTTGGCTTTGAATCTTGGCATTCTCTGACTACTAATAGTGTAACAATGGGCAGATTAACTTCTCTTTGCATCAGTTTTTTTTTTAATCTGTATAATGATAATAATACGTCCTACGAAGTGTTGTTGTAAGGAGTAAATTAGTCAAAACACATAAAATGTTAGCATAGTGCTGTACATGTAGTAAAAGCTTAATAAATCTTAACTATTAATATTTTTTAAATTGTTCCTCACGTGCATTGTTAAAGACAGGTTTCAGAGATGTTTCTCAAGTAGAATTTATAGGCTTACTGTGTTTAGCTATAGAACAGAGATAATACCTACAGTTTTTAGGCAAGAGCCATTCACATAGAGGTGATGCGGAAGTCATGAAAGTAATTTAACGCGGGGGCTAGGAAGTGTAAGCTTAAGTACTGGTTTTGAGGAGGTGCGCACAGGAGTGAAAATGGGACAAGTAAAAAGGAATGAAGGAAGGAGGGAGAAGAGAGTCAGTCGTAGAGTATGAAAGGAACCAGAATGGAATAGCAGTATGTAAACTATCAGAAGGATGGATGGTGATGGTTAGCATTGTCAGATGCTGCAGAGAGCTGAAAGAAAACAACTGTTGTGTTGAGAATGTTAATTAATGAATCTAACTGGCAGAAATTAATGTGGAGCCTCTTATGGGCCAGGTGCCGGAGATGCAGAAAAGAATTAGCTACACACTCTGCACTGAAACAGAAAAATCTAGTAGGACCGAAAGGACATGGAGATAATTTTAATACAAGCAGCAATTTTAAAAATAATCAGGAGGAAGGTGGAACTTCTTAGATTTAATTGGTACCTTTACTTCCAAAACTTAAATTGATTTACAGTTCATAAACATGGGCAACTGAATTGAGCTCCTCTTCTTTCTTGCCTAGACAATGGCCAAGAACAAACTAAGAGGACAGAAGTCCAGGAATGTATTCCAGGTAGCCAGCCGAAAAAGCTTTAAGGTTAAAAATAAGGCAAAGCCAGTTACCACTAATCTGAAGAAGGTTAGTATCACTTAAGCACTCTGACTTTATTGTTTACAAGAAAAGCATAATTGTAAAGCTACTGAAAAACTGAATGCTAATATTTAAAACAGGTTCTTAGCCTTTCCTACAAAAGCAAGATGATTGTTAAACATTTGTTTCAAAAAAGAAACAACGATGCAGAAAAATAACCTCCCTTTCTTGAATTCAAGTGCAAAAGGAAGAAGGCATTTTAACTGCAAATGTATGAGGCTCCAAGTAACAGTTTTAATAGTTTTCTCAGAGCATAGAAATCATAAAAAACCATGGTATGGAAAAATTATCTCTAAACTCATATATATTCAGGAAGCTTTCAACCAGAGCCAAGACATGGAATGTCAGTCAACACCCATTCTTTTTCTTCTCAGTAAATCTTATTTCTCTGAAGA
Source organism: Mesoplodon bidens (assembly GCF_964165515.1). Classification (NCBI taxonomy): domain Eukaryota; kingdom Metazoa; phylum Chordata; class Mammalia; order Artiodactyla; family Ziphiidae; genus Mesoplodon; species Mesoplodon bidens. The sequence goes on along the minus strand of NC_138173.1, from coordinate 28,555,484 downwards.
TATCTATAGCTCAGATAAAAACCTAAAAATAGAAGATAAAATATTTTGTTTCTTAAAATACAAAATTTGAAAAGAAAGGAGTTGCTTTATCTTTTTTTCAAAATATTTGGGGAATGGGAAAGTTCTTCAAGATTAAGTAGACTCCTTAAGGAAATTATTCAAGAAAATGTTTTCAAGCTTAAGTAGTAGGTGGAGTCCCCTCTAGAGGACTTAGTAATTATCATAATGGTCCATAGAAATGTAACATTTTATCTTTCAGTCTTCATGAATTAGCTGAGTTAAACTTTTTGGTGGAGCAATTTCATGACTTTGGAGATGCTATAAAGGAAATAAAGCTGGGTGATATGACTGGGGTTTGGGGGTGACAGTTTTAGATAGAATTGTCTTCAGGGTTGACATTGAAGCCAAGACCTGCCTGACAGGAGCCAGTGATGCAAACTGCTGGGAAGTGTTGGGAGCAGCATGTCCTAGGCAGAAAGAATAGTGAGTGCAGAGACCCCCAGCTGGGTGAAGGCTTGGTGTATTTGAGGAAAATTATTTTGTTTGGATAGGAAGTCCTAGAAGCTCTACGGTTGCTAATGGAGAAGATCTGTGGGTAGGCAGCCTGGTTGGAGAAAGTATCGAACACTTTTCTGAGAAAGCAGCCTAACTTAGGGGGAGGTCGCACGATCGCCAGGTACTATATACATGGTAAATTGAAGTTGGTGGCCACGAACTTAAAGTGAAGCCAGTCAGCCAGTTATGATTTTCTAGAGCTTCAGTTTTGGGCTCAGAAAAGGCTGATACCTGAGTTTAACTAGGTTGGCAGGGAAGTCTGACTGAGGGAGAGAAGGGAAGTAGAGTTAGGGTGTGAAGGAGCGACTGATCAGTGGTCATGTAATCTGTGCAGGCTAAAGGAAAAAGCGGGGATATGAACATGTGAACAATAGTGAACTTGGTGGGAAAAGATTTCAGTGAGATTTAAGAACTATTAATAAAATAAGTGAATAGAAGGATAGGAGGTGGTGCGGTAACAGGTAATGATGCCGCCTAAGGTAATGCGTGAGAGTGATGGCAAGGTAGGTCGTGGAAAAGACCCCTGGAGGTGAGGCCCTGAAGAGATTAAGAAGCCATAGGATAGGTTTTTGTCGTAGCCACTAAGCAGCGACGCCAGGCGTGAGAGGGGTCAGTGAGCCATGGTCTGAGATCTTTCACGAAGGAGCAAGTAATCACGGTGTTGGTAGGTGACAGTAATGAGGAGAGGGGTGTCAGAATGTCCTGATGCATAAGGTGCAAAAGAGCTAAAAGTTTTGAAGGAGAAATGGTTGGGGAGCAGCTGTGAAGAACAAGAATACCACCCCCACCTTTCAGATTCAAGCGAGGACGGCTACAGGGGCCGCTGTCCTCAGGAGACTGCCAGGCACTTCCATCAAGGAAGGATTCAGAGACGTACTGTTAGAAGGACACTGGAAGCATGCCAGCCAGGTTCCTCATTTTACAGATGAGAGAGGATAGCACCGTAGCTTAGAAACATAGTGGTCACATATTTTGGCCCGTTTATTCCAGGAAAGTCAAGGTATGAGGTATATCCACACAATTCTTATTTTTAAAAAGACAGAACCTTTTGTCTAAAATGTCCCAATAAGACTGTAAGAATTTTAGGGTAAATTGTCTCCATAAATTGGTAGGATTGATAAGAGTTTATAGATTTGGGGGGTGACAAGATTAAATTAAGGTAGCCTATATTTTTATCCTTAATGGTTGTGAGACCATGGATTAATGCTCTTTTTCTTTTTTTAAAAGATGAACATCGTGAATGATGAAAAAGTTAACATCGTGAATGAAGCTTTTGTATATATGCAAAAGGTAGTTGCATGGTTCGTAAAAGACCTTTCCCTTGAACCTGTGCAGAAACAGCTGGTGAGTGGAAGTCACTTCCTTTCGTTCTGGCTAATAAACTCCAAATTTTCAAAGCCTGTATTGATTGTCATTTTTAGTATTTGGCTCTGTAGTATGTATAGCTTATTCAGACTTTAAAACATTGAGTCTAAAATATGGAACTTTATTGTTCTATTTCCAAAAGTACAACTAGAAGAAATTATATTGAATAATAGATTATATGTCAGTAGATTATGTCATTTCTGTTTGCTATTGTTATCTAAATTTTTAAATGTACTTTTCTCTCCAGATTCCTCAGCAGTGTCGTGAAAACGAACCAGTTGATGTTGATGAAGCTACAAGATTAATGGCTCAGTTGTAATACACTGGTGATGCATCAGATTCCCCAAAAAGACCAATAAATTAAATGCTTTATACAGTTTTATTTTAAAAAATCTTGTTAATGTACAGGCATTGGCACATTTTAAAAACAAACTACATAAACAGATCTTTCCTATAACCTAGGAAAGTGGAATGTCAGAAGTCAACAAAATGTGATAAACTTAAAGTGCTAAAACAGAAGGCACTTCACAAAATCTGTTCACTGAAACAGTTAACATATCCTAGTTTACACCCTTCACTTTATAAGTGGCAGTGAATGTCTGGATCAGAGGGTACACAGAAAAATGGACAGTCTCGTGGCAGTAAAAATGTAAGACAAACAAATGATGAGCCCTTGGCCAACTTCTTTTGTTTTTGATGACCTTAAGTCTACTTTAACTTTCCTCTCATATAAGGAAAAAAAAAAAAACAGAAGGATTCAGAATGGGAGGAAAAGTTGAAATTCCAGAATGTAATTACTTGAGGGTAGGGAGTCGGTGGATATGAAATCACTTTTTCCCCTGAAGCAATCAGAATCCTTTGTTCTTATGGTTGAAGTTTTGTGAAGTAAAAAAGAAAGTATTAGGGAAGAACATTTCAGAATCAGTGAACTAAAAAGGCGTTACATTCATTATTTTAAATACTTAGGTTATTAAGACGTCTAAAATGTTACACAGTTAGAGGTAGATAACAGTCCCAAGTTTCCATGGAGTCTAATAATTTAGTATCTGGACATCAAACAGATCACAAACTCCTTCATTATCATCTAAATTAAAGTTGTAGTCATCTGCCGGGGTCGGAGAAAGCCGTAAAAGTGGAAACACTGCAAGCAAAAAATAAATTCAGTGTTAAAGATGGTTTCTACATACAGGTAATGATGTCTAACATAAAATGCTATCAAAAACATCAAGCCAGGGCTTCCCTGGTGGCGCAGTGGTTGGGAGTCCGCCTGCCAATGCAGGGGACACGGGTTCGTGCCCCGGTCCGGGAGGATCACACATGCCGTGGAGCGGCTGGGCCCGTGAGCCGTGGCCGCTGGGCCTGCATGTCCAGAGCCTGTGCTCCACACTGGGGGAGGCCACAACAGTGAGAGGCCCGACTACCGCAAAAAAAAAAAAAAAAAAAATCAAGCCAAATTATGTTTCCCATGTTATACAGCAAGTTTTTTAAAAATACGTAATAGGAAATGTAATGATCAAATTAATGACTTGTATTTTGTGTATATTTTGATAGATTCTTCTTTAAAGACATTTTATGCATTGATTATAGGTGTTAGCTTGAGAAACAGAAGTTAATTTTTATTGGTTGAACTTGTCACTAAAATTTATGATTCAGAAACACTGGTCAAAGTATTTTCTCTGATCTGCTAAATAAGCTACCACTTTGAAAACAGAGAAAGGAACTAGACGTAAATTAATAACTATGCTGAAATTCTCTGCTTTTATGGAAGTGTCTGATAAATGTCTAAGTGGTTACTGTGCCATTGGCTAATTTAACAGCTGCTACTTCCTAGGTCTCGGCTATACATATTTGTTAGGAACCAGGACTCTGAATCCAAGAACTTTTAGAAAGGTGAGGCCCAGAGAGTAACTGCTCAAGTAACTACCATATTAGAGCTAGTTGATTTTTAAGAATTATTTCAGATTAGACGATGATGTGGCTAATCTTAGTAATACTGACTTCACATTGGCAGCTTGAAATTGGCCATGGGAGGAGTATTTACAAAACTATGTTTTCACATTTCCTCTTGACTCAGATACGCTGTTTTACTCTTCTTGGCCAAATTCTTCAGGTGTAAAAAGGGCTAGTATGCCAACAATTCAGAAGTTTATTCAGTAAAGGTGATAAGTATCCCCTTATGAATTCTTTTTCCTCAAAAAGCAGGCAAAAAATTCTGAAGGATGCCTATAACTTACTATGAATCATAGTACATTAAGCAGTTAAAAAATACGGGTTCTTCATTTCTCTTAACTCATGTGCCACTCATAAATTCTAGAAAAGCCTTATTGATGTATAAGGTTATATTTATTAAATTTTTTAACTACTTACCATCAGAAGACATTAACTCATCAATATCTCCACTAATAGATCCCGCTGGAAAGAGAAATGTGATATAGAGTTTTTTACACTTCTCTTTATATATTTTAGCAGCCAAAAGGCAGTTATATTTAAACAGCATATATTTAAACACAGTAGATATTAAGCACAGTTATATTTAACATCAGCATCTTGATTAAAAGTACGAAATTAGGGCTTCCCTGGTGGCGCAGTGGTTGAGAGTCCGCCAGCCAATGCAGGGGACGCGGGTTCGTGCCCTGGTCCGGGAAGATCCCACATGCCGCGGAGCGGCTAGGCCCGTGAGCCATGGCCGCTGAGCCTGCGCGTCCGGAGCCTGTGCTCTGCAACGGGGGAGGCCACAACAGTGAGAGGCCCGCGTACCGCAAACAAATAAACAGACAAAACACAAAAAAACCAACAGGGACTTCCCTGGCACTCTAGTGGTTAGGACTTCGCCTTCCAATGCAGGGGTGTAGGTTTGATCCCTGGTCGGGGAGTTAAGATCCTACGTGCCTCGCAGCCGAAAAACCAAAACATAAAACAGAAGCAATATTGTAATAAATTCAATAAAGACTTTAAAAGTGGTCCACACACACAGACACACACACACAAACTGAAAAAAACGTAAATAACCCAATTAAAAAAACAATGTTTTCGTTCAGATAACGGAGAAGACAAGGGATGGATATTTCTTCCATCTATGGCTGAATCCAAGGACTCCAATGATATCACCAAGGTCCTGTGTTCTGTTGTTCAGCTCTGTGTTCTTTTGCATTGCTCTTATTCTCTCCCACTGCAGTCAGGCTTCCCTCAAGTTGCTGGAGGAGACGGCAACTAGCAGCCTCAATTTCACATCATCCTAGCACAGGGATACTAAAAGCAAGAATTGTCTCCACTACCTCTGGCTGGAAAATCTTTAGACGAGGACTGTAATTATTCATTCAACCAGGATCACTTAATGGGAGAAGAGTGGTTCCCCAGAGAGGGATGCTGAGCAGATAATGAATGTCCTCTGAAGTGGGTATTTACTGAGCAGCCATCTACATATGGGAGAGGGAGGCACAGAGACATGAAGTAACTTTTCCACAGTCACACTGTTGGTAGGTAACAGAAGTAAACAGAAATCATGTCTTCTCACTCATACCTCATAGAGTGCCTCTGCTCTTGCCTGTATAAACCATGTTATTTCCGTGGTGTAAGTATCCCTACCTCACCATTTCCAAATGAAAGCTAGGCCCGTAAGTCTTCATAAAGACTATAATATCATTCCATTGCATCTATTTCTTTGTCTTCTGCATATACATCAATAACTTCACATTCAAGGAACCATAATTATACTCACCTTATTAGCTTCAGTATTCCTGGATAACTCTGGCCTCGTGAAAGAATCTAACGGTTTTCTGTCGCTTTGATGTTACTTTGTCGCCACACATTATGGGCATTTTATAATGCATTTTAAGGTGTTTTTAAAAGTCACTCTTTAGAAAAAATACAGAATTTTTAATACAATTACATTGACAAGTAATTATTCCTCATTGCTTAACGTATTCCCTAATTTTTTGTGATGGACATAAACAATAAAATGATTTACTGTAAAAGTGGTTCATCTTTCTTTAAGCAGGCAAGTGCCTGGTCTGGTGGGAAGAGGACTTGACCGACGGCCAGCCCACGTGGATTCTAGTTTGGCTTTGTCAGTTACTAGTTGTGTGGATACCGAACATGGCTTAGACTCTGAACCTCAGCATTCTCACTTGCAAAAGGGGAATGCTACTTTGGCCTTATTTTGATACTTAGAGCAGAACTCATGTACCGTTACCAAAATGATATAAAAATGTCAGTACTTCTACATTTGTTTAAAAGCTGGCTTTCCCTAAGACCGTGACAAAATAAGGAGAGAGCATGTGAAAACTGTTACCTTAGTGGAAAGATCCTCTTGGAAGAAGTGATTCGATTTTCTAGAAAACTCATCCTAGAACACCTTAACTGGGAAATATACACACACAGAAATAAAACTGGAAGGCAAAAATATTTCTTCCAAGATTTTCTAAAGTTCCCTGATTCTTGTTTTACAACTTATTGATATTTTCTTGGGCCTCTGCCGTGCTGTCAGAAAGTCTCATTTTGAAGCAAGGAAGCTTCAATGGGAAAAGCATTTCAACTTTTGGCTCACTACAAATTTTCCCTTGGGAGATTATAGTTCTAGATCTATTCCAGACATTAGGTTCTTTGTTGCTGCAACCAAACCCGGACACCACCCAGAGGTGCGCAGCGCCACCTCCTGGGAGCGCGGACAGAGCCAGCCAGCAGTAAGCGGCTGAGGGCCGACCACCTGTGTTACGGTCCGTGTGGCTCTGGTGACTCAGACACTTCGGGTGGTTTCTGTACACACACCCCTGCGAGCAACTGCAGACTTAGCCGCGTCTTCGAAGCCTCAGCTGAGTAGAGGTTCCTAACCCAGGGAACGGCAAAGCATGTTTACAGGGACGGTCCTGTTTTTAGGGAAGGATGCTACACGGCTGAGACGGTTCTGTGGACAGGACTACTTGAGGTGGGTGGGAACAAGCCCGTGAGCGGAATGACGCTCGGTGGGCGGAACGACGCTCGGTGAGCGGAAAGACGCTCGGTGGGCGTGGCTTATCTCGGTCTGCAGACCAAGCTCACGGGACAAGACTCCGCCCTGTGGGCGGAGCTTATCTCGGTGGGCGGAACTACGACCTGAGAGAGGACCGTTGGCTGGCTTCCTCATTCCGGAACTTCCTGGATCCTGTGCGTACTGCTGGCGTTACGTGGAGCTTATACCCCTGCCCGAGGGTAGCGGAGGACTGGTGAGAGATTAATAAAAAAAATTTTCCGGCGCGCTGGCGTGAAGTTTCTGAGGATTGAGACGGGACCGCGGGCTGCTGCCGTCGGGAGGCTCCGTTCCGTCGTCGCTTGCTGCCTTAGGCAGCCCTACTCGGCCGCAGGCCTGTTGGCTCAGGCCTAAAACCCCCATGCCTGCTGGGCCTTCAGCCCACGGCAGGGTACCAGTTTTGGGTTGTTCTGTTGTCACCAGTTTCCACGTGGTTGTTAGAGAAAATCCCTATCCCCCTACCCCCACAGCTAGGCTCTCACCTTCTCCACGAACCTTCCTCGAGTCCCCAGCTCGATTGGAACTTTCCCTTCTGTGACTCCACTCGTATGCTGTCAGTTACAGCACCTATCTTTATGTTTCTTGTGTTTGTATATGTTTCATATGTATGTATATAGGTTCTGTACCACACTTGGTACATAGTAATTGATTAATGAATACTAGATGAATGGTTGGATTTTGGTTACTTATCGGAAGGATTTTAGATTATTTAATTTAGGGGTGGTTTATGTGTATTTTCTGCTTCTATAATAATCATGTATTTCCTACTGTGTTCTTTTTTTTTTTTTTTTTTTTTTTTTTTGCGGTATGTGGTCCTCTCACTGTTGTGGCCTCTCCCGTTGCGGAGCACAGGCTCCGGACACACAGGCTCAGCGGCCACGGCTCACGGGCCCAGCCGCTTCACGGCATGTGGGATCTTCCCAGACCGGGACACGAACCCGTGTCCCCTGCATCGGCAGGCGGACTCTCAACCACTGGGCCACTAGGGAAGCCCCATATTTTTTTTTTTTTTTTTTTTTTTTAAGAAGAAGTTCTGTTGGGGTTCGGAACCATTGCTGTCTCTCTTGTTCCTGAGGCTAGACATTGAAGGAGGAGAGATACAATGTGAGCAAAGGGAAGAAAGGAAGAATGTGCAAGGTGTCTTCAGAGAGTGATTAGTAGACTAGAGTAGGTATAGAGAAATAGCAGGAGATACCTTTGACAGATTTATGCTAGAGTCAGGTTTCCAGCAGCAATATGTCAGGACAAAAACCTTGTGGGTTGGAGGAGCCAGTGAAGGATTTTACCATTGGGACGGTTCATTTCATACCACTACGCAGGATAGACTTGAATGCATGTGGCTTAAGCCAGGGGTTGACAGTCTTTCTGTAAAGGACCAAATAGTAAATATTTTAGGCTTTGCGAGCCACAGTTGTCGCAGGAAAGCAGCCACAGACAAAACATACATAATCGAATGGACGTAGCTGCGTTCTAATAAAACATCATTTACAAAGACGGGTGCCTGACCTGATTTGGTCCATGGGTATAGTTGGTCCCAACCCAGAGTCTAACCAAATAGTCGTAGGGACTAAAGCAGTAACCCAGTCCTGAACTAGGCAGTAGTAAATCATGTTTTTGTACTGCATTTTTATTTATATACGAGAGGCCACATCACATAATGAGAGCTCAGGATCTAGTCTGCTTGGCTTTGAATCTTGGCATTCTCTGACTACTAATAGTGTAACAATGGGCAGATTAACTTCTCTTTGCATCAGTTTTTTTTTTAATCTGTATAATGATAATAATACGTCCTACGAAGTGTTGTTGTAAGGAGTAAATTAGTCAAAACACATAAAATGTTAGCATAGTGCTGTACATGTAGTAAAAGCTTAATAAATCTTAACTATTAATATTTTTTAAATTGTTCCTCACGTGCATTGTTAAAGACAGGTTTCAGAGATGTTTCTCAAGTAGAATTTATAGGCTTACTGTGTTTAGCTATAGAACAGAGATAATACCTACAGTTTTTAGGCAAGAGCCATTCACATAGAGGTGATGCGGAAGTCATGAAAGTAATTTAACGCGGGGGCTAGGAAGTGTAAGCTTAAGTACTGGTTTTGAGGAGGTGCGCACAGGAGTGAAAATGGGACAAGTAAAAAGGAATGAAGGAAGGAGGGAGAAGAGAGTCAGTCGTAGAGTATGAAAGGAACCAGAATGGAATAGCAGTATGTAAACTATCAGAAGGATGGATGGTGATGGTTAGCATTGTCAGATGCTGCAGAGAGCTGAAAGAAAACAACTGTTGTGTTGAGAATGTTAATTAATGAATCTAACTGGCAGAAATTAATGTGGAGCCTCTTATGGGCCAGGTGCCGGAGATGCAGAAAAGAATTAGCTACACACTCTGCACTGAAACAGAAAAATCTAGTAGGACCGAAAGGACATGGAGATAATTTTAATACAAGCAGCAATTTTAAAAATAATCAGGAGGAAGGTGGAACTTCTTAGATTTAATTGGTACCTTTACTTCCAAAACTTAAATTGATTTACAGTTCATAAACATGGGCAACTGAATTGAGCTCCTCTTCTTTCTTGCCTAGACAATGGCCAAGAACAAACTAAGAGGACAGAAGTCCAGGAATGTATTCCAGGTAGCCAGCCGAAAAAGCTTTAAGGTTAAAAATAAGGCAAAGCCAGTTACCACTAATCTGAAGAAGGTTAGTATCACTTAAGCACTCTGACTTTATTGTTTACAAGAAAAGCATAATTGTAAAGCTACTGAAAAACTGAATGCTAATATTTAAAACAGGTTCTTAGCCTTTCCTACAAAAGCAAGATGATTGTTAAACATTTGTTTCAAAAAAGAAACAACGATGCAGAAAAATAACCTCCCTTTCTTGAATTCAAGTGCAAAAGGAAGAAGGCATTTTAACTGCAAATGTATGAGGCTCCAAGTAACAGTTTTAATAGTTTTCTCAGAGCATAGAAATCATAAAAAACCATGGTATGGAAAAATTATCTCTAAACTCATATATATTCAGGAAGCTTTCAACCAGAGCCAAGACATGGAATGTCAGTCAACACCCATTCTTTTTCTTCTCAGTAAATCTTATTTCTCTGAAGATATCTATAGCTCAGATAAAAACCTAAAAATAGAAGATAAAATATTTTGTTTCTTAAAATACAAAATTTGAAAAGAAAGGAGTTGCTTTATCTTTTTTTCAAAATATTTGGGGAATGGGAAAGTTCTTCAAGATTAAGTAGACTCCTTAAGGAAATTATTCAAGAAAATGTTTTCAAGCTTAAGTAGTAGGTGGAGTCCCCTCTAGAGGACTTAGTAATTATCATAATGGTCCATAGAAATGTAACATTTTATCTTTCAGTCTTCATGAATTAGCTGAGTTAAACTTTTTGGTGGAGCAATTTCATGACTTTGGAGATGCTATAAAGGAAATAAAGCTGGGTGATATGACTGGGGTTTGGGGGTGACAGTTTTAGATAGAATTGTCTTCAGGGTTGACATTGAAGCCAAGACCTGCCTGACAGGAGCCAGTGATGCAAACTGCTGGGAAGTGTTGGGAGCAGCATGTCCTAGGCAGAAAGAATAGTGAGTGCAGAGACCCCCAGCTGGGTGAAGGCTTGGTGTATTTGAGGAAAATTATTTTGTTTGGATAGGAAGTCCTAGAAGCTCTACGGTTGCTAATGGAGAAGATCTGTGGGTAGGCAGCCTGGTTGGAGAAAGTATCGAACACTTTTCTGAGAAAGCAGCCTAACTTAGGGGGAGGTCGCACGATCGCCAGGTACTATATACATGGTAAATTGAAGTTGGTGGCCACGAACTTAAAGTGAAGCCAGTCAGCCAGTTATGATTTTCTAGAGCTTCAGTTTTGGGCTCAGAAAAGGCTGATACCTGAGTTTAACTAGGTTGGCAGGGAAGTCTGACTGAGGGAGAGAAGGGAAGTAGAGTTAGGGTGTGAAGGAGCGACTGATCAGTGGTCATGTAATCTGTGCAGGCTAAAGGAAAAAGCGGGGATATGAACATGTGAACAATAGTGAACTTGGTGGGAAAAGATTTCAGTGAGATTTAAGAACTATTAATAAAATAAGTGAATAGAAGGATAGGAGGTGGTGCGGTAACAGGTAATGATGCCGCCTAAGGTAATGCGTGAGAGTGATGGCAAGGTAGGTCGTGGAAAAGACCCCTGGAGGTGAGGCCCTGAAGAGATTAAGAAGCCATAGGATAGGTTTTTGTCGTAGCCACTAAGCAGCGACGCCAGGCGTGAGAGGGGTCAGTGAGCCATGGTCTGAGATCTTTCACGAAGGAGCAAGTAATCACGGTGTTGGTAGGTGACAGTAATGAGGAGAGGGGTGTCAGAATGTCCTGATGCATAAGGTGCAAAAGAGCTAAAAGTTTTGAAGGAGAAATGGTTGGGGAGCAGCTGTGAAGAACAAGAATACCACCCCCACCTTTCAGATTCAAGCGAGGACGGCTACAGGGGCCGCTGTCCTCAGGAGACTGCCAGGCACTTCCATCAAGGAAGGATTCAGAGACGTACTGTTAGAAGGACACTGGAAGCATGCCAGCCAGGTTCCTCATTTTACAGATGAGAGAGGATAGCACCGTAGCTTAGAAACATAGTGGTCACATATTTTGGCCCGTTTATTCCAGGAAAGTCAAGGTATGAGGTATATCCACACAATTCTTATTTTTAAAAAGACAGAACCTTTTGTCTAAAATGTCCCAATAAGACTGTAAGAATTTTAGGGTAAATTGTCTCCATAAATTGGTAGGATTGATAAGAGTTTATAGATTTGGGGGGTGACAAGATTAAATTAAGGTAGCCTATATTTTTATCCTTAATGGTTGTGAGACCATGGATTAATGCTCTTTTTCTTTTTTTAAAAGATGAACATCGTGAATGATGAAAAAGTTAACATCGTGAATGAAGCTTTTGTATATATGCAAAAGGTAGTTGCATGGTTCGTAAAAGACCTTTCCCTTGAACCTGTGCAGAAACAGCTGGTGAGTGGAAGTCACTTCCTTTCGTTCTGGCTAATAAACTCCAAATTTTCAAAGCCTGTATTGATTGTCATTTTTAGTATTTGGCTCTGTAGTATGTATAGCTTATTCAGACTTTAAAACATTGAGTCTAAAATATGGAACTTTATTGTTCTATTTCCAAAAGTACAACTAGAAGAAATTATATTGAATAATAGATTATATGTCAGTAGATTATGTCATTTCTGTTTGCTATTGTTATCTAAATTTTTAAATGTACTTTTCTCTCCAGATTCCTCAGCAGTGTCGTGAAAACGAACCAGTTGATGTTGATGAAGCTACAAGATTAATGGCTCAGTTGTAATACACTGGTGATGCATCAGATTCCCCAAAAAGACCAATAAATTAAATGCTTTATACAGTTTTATTTTAAAAAATCTTGTTAATGTACAGGCATTGGCACATTTTAAAAACAAACTACATAAACAGATCTTTCCTATAACCTAGGAAAGTGGAATGTCAGAAGTCAACAAAATGTGATAAACTTAAAGTGCTAAAACAGAAGGCACTTCACAAAATCTGTTCACTGAAACAGTTAACATATCCTAGTTTACACCCTTCACTTTATAAGTGGCAGTGAATGTCTGGATCAGAGGGTACACAGAAAAATGGACAGTCTCGTGGCAGTAAAAATGTAAGACAAACAAATGATGAGCCCTTGGCCAACTTCTTTTGTTTTTGATGACCTTAAGTCTACTTTAACTTTCCTCTCATATAAGGAAAAAAAAAAAAACAGAAGGATTCAGAATGGGAGGAAAAGTTGAAATTCCAGAATGTAATTACTTGAGGGTAGGGAGTCGGTGGATATGAAATCACTTTTTCCCCTGAAGCAATCAGAATCCTTTGTTCTTATGGTTGAAGTTTTGTGAAGTAAAAAAGAAAGTATTAGGGAAGAACATTTCAGAATCAGTGAACTAAAAAGGCGTTACATTCATTATTTTAAATACTTAGGTTATTAAGACGTCTAAAATGTTACACAGTTAGAGGTAGATAACAGTCCCAAGTTTCCATGGAGTCTAATAATTTAGTATCTGGACATCAAACAGATCACAAACTCCTTCATTATCATCTAAATTAAAGTTGTAGTCATCTGCCGGGGTCGGAGAAAGCCGTAAAAGTGGAAACACTGCAAGCAAAAAATAAATTCAGTGTTAAAGATGGTTTCTACATACAGGTAATGATGTCTAACATAAAATGCTATCAAAAACATCAAGCCAGGGCTTCCCTGGTGGCGCAGTGGTTGGGAGTCCGCCTGCCAATGCAGGGGACACGGGTTCGTGCCCCGGTCCGGGAGGATCACACATGCCGTGGAGCGGCTGGGCCCGTGAGCCGTGGCCGCTGGGCCTGCATGTCCAGAGCCTGTGCTCCACACTGGGGGAGGCCACAACAGTGAGAGGCCCGACTACCGCAAAAAAAAAAAAAAAAAAAATCAAGCCAAATTATGTTTCCCATGTTATACAGCAAGTTTTTTAAAAATACGTAATAGGAAATGTAATGATCAAATTAATGACTTGTATTTTGTGTATATTTTGATAGATTCTTCTTTAAAGACATTTTATGCATTGATTATAGGTGTTAGCTTGAGAAACAGAAGTTAATTTTTATTGGTTGAACTTGTCACTAAAATTTATGATTCAGAAACACTGGTCAAAGTATTTTCTCTGATCTGCTAAATAAGCTACCACTTTGAAAACAGAGAAAGGAACTAGACGTAAATTAATAACTATGCTGAAATTCTCTGCTTTTATGGAAGTGTCTGATAAATGTCTAAGTGGTTACTGTGCCATTGGCTAATTTAACAGCTGCTACTTCCTAGGTCTCGGCTATACATATTTGTTAGGAACCAGGACTCTGAATCCAAGAACTTTTAGAAAGGTGAGGCCCAGAGAGTAACTGCTCAAGTAACTACCATATTAGAGCTAGTTGATTTTTAAGAATTATTTCAGATTAGACGATGATGTGGCTAATCTTAGTAATACTGACTTCACATTGGCAGCTTGAAATTGGCCATGGGAGGAGTATTTACAAAACTATGTTTTCACATTTCCTCTTGACTCAGATACACTGTTTTACTCTTCTTGGCCAAATTCTTCAGGTGTAAAAAGGGCTAGTATGCCAACAATTCAGAAGTTTATTCAGTAAAGGTGATAAGTATCCCCTTATGAATTCTTTTTCCTCAAAAAGCAGGCAAAAAATTCTGAAGGATGCCTATAACTTACTATGAATCATAGTACATTAAGCAGTTAAAAAATACGGGTTCTTCATTTCTCTTAACTCATGTGCCACTCATAAATTCTAGAAAAGCCTTATTGATGTATAAGGTTATATTTATTAAATTTTTTAACTACTTACCATCAGAAGACATTAACTCATCAATATCTCCACTAATAGATCCCGCTGGAAAGAGAAATGTGATATAGAGTTTTTTACACTTCTCTTTATATATTTTAGCAGCCAAAAGGCAGTTATATTTAAACAGCATATATTTAAACACAGTAGATATTAAGCACAGTTATATTTAACATCAGCATCTTGATTAAAAGTACGAAATTAGGGCTTCCCTGGTGGCGCAGTGGTTGAGAGTCCGCCAGCCAATGCAGGGGACGCGGGTTCGTGCCCTGGTCCGGGAAGATCCCACATGCCGCGGAGCGGCTAGGCCCGTGAGCCATGGCCGCTGAGCCTGCGCGTCCGGAGCCTGTGCTCTGCAACGGGGGAGGCCACAACAGTGAGAGGCCCGCGTACCGCAAACAAATAAACAGACAAAACACAAAAAAACCAACAGGGACTTCCCTGGCACTCTAGTGGTTAGGACTTCGCCTTCCAATGCAGGGGTGTAGGTTTGATCCCTGGTCGGGGAGTTAAGATCCTACGTGCCTCGCAGCCGAAAAACCAAAACATAAAACAGAAGCAATATTGTAATAAATTCAATAAAGACTTTAAAAGTGGTCCACACACACAGACACACACACACAAACTGAAAAAAACGTAAATAACCCAATTAAAAAAACAATGTTTTCGTTCAGATAACGGAGAAGACAAGGGATGGATATTTCTTCCATCTATGGCTGAATCCAAGGACTCCAATGATATCACCAAGGTCCTGTGTTCTGTTGTTCAGCTCTGTGTTCTTTTGCATTGCTCTTATTCTCTCCCACTGCAGTCAGGCTTCCCTCAAGTTGCTGGAGGAGACGGCAACTAGCAGCCTCAATTTCACATCATCCTAGCACAGGGATACTAAAAGCAAGAATTGTCTCCACTACCTCTGGCTGGAAAATCTTTAGACGAGGACTGTAATTATTCATTCAACCAGGATCACTTAATGGGAGAAGAGTGGTTCCCCAGAGAGGGATGCTGAGCAGATAATGAATGTCCTCTGAAGTGGGTATTTACTGAGCAGCCATCTACATATGGGAGAGGGAGGCACAGAGACATGAAGTAACTTTTCCACAGTCACACTGTTGGTAGGTAACAGAAGTAAACAGAAATCATGTCTTCTCACTCATACCTCATAGAGTGCCTCTGCTCTTGCCTGTATAAACCATGTTATTTCCGTGGTGTAAGTATCCCTACCTCACCATTTCCAAATGAAAGCTAGGCCCGTAAGTCTTCATAAAGACTATAATATCATTCCATTGCATCTATTTCTTTGTCTTCTGCATATACATCAATAACTTCACATTCAAGGAACCATAATTATACTCACCTTATTAGCTTCAGTATTCCTGGATAACTCTGGCCTCGTGAAAGAATCTAACGGTTTTCTGTCGCTTTGATGTTACTTTGTCGCCACACATTATGGGCATTTTATAATGCATTTTAAGGTGTTTTTAAAAGTCACTCTTTAGAAAAAATACAGAATTTTTAATACAATTACATTGACAAGTAATTATTCCTCATTGCTTAACGTATTCCCTAATTTTTTGTGATGGACATAAACAATAAAATGATTTACTGTAAAAGTGGTTCATCTTTCTTTAAGCAGGCAAGTGCCTGGTCTGGTGGGAAGAGGACTTGACCGACGGCCAGCCCACGTGGATTCTAGTTTGGCTTTGTCAGTTACTAGTTGTGTGGATACCGAACATGGCTTAGACTCTGAACCTCAGCATTCTCACTTGCAAAAGGGGAATGCTACTTTGGCCTTATTTTGATACTTAGAGCAGAACTCATGTACCGTTACCAAAATGATATAAAAATGTCAGTACTTCTACATTTGTTTAAAAGCTGGCTTTCCCTAAGACCGTGACAAAATAAGGAGAGAGCATGTGAAAACTGTTACCTTAGTGGAAAGATCCTCTTGGAAGAAGTGATTCGATTTTCTAGAAAACTCATCCTAGAACACCTTAACTGGGAAATATACACACACAGAAATAAAACTGGAAGGCAAAAATATTTCTTCCAAGATTTTCTAAAGTTCCCTGATTCTTGTTTTACAACTTATTGATATTTTCTTGGGCCTCTGCCGTGCTGTCAGAAAGTCTCATTTTGAAGCAAGGAAGCTTC
Source organism: Mesoplodon bidens (assembly GCF_964165515.1). Classification (NCBI taxonomy): domain Eukaryota; kingdom Metazoa; phylum Chordata; class Mammalia; order Artiodactyla; family Ziphiidae; genus Mesoplodon; species Mesoplodon bidens. The sequence goes on along the minus strand of NC_138173.1, from coordinate 28,539,021 downwards.
AATGGGAAAAGCATTTCAACTTTTGGCTCACTACAAATTTTCCCTTGGGAGATTATAGTTCTAGATCTATTCCAGACATTAGGTTCTTTGTTGCTGCAACCAAACCCGGACACCACCCAGAGGTGCGCAGCGCCACCTCCTGGGAGCGCGGACAGAGCCAGCCAGCAGTAAGCGGCTGAGGGCCGACCACCTGTGTTACGGTCCGTGTGGCTCTGGTGACTCAGACACTTCGGGTGGTTTCTGTACACATACCCCTGCGAGCAACTGCAGACTTAGCCGCGTCTTCGAAGCCTCAGCTGAGTAGAGGTTCCTAACCCAGGGAACGGCAAAGCATGTTTACAGGGACGGTCCTGTTTTTAGGGAAGGATGCTACACGGCTGAGACGGTTCTGTGGACAGGACTACTTGAGGTGGGTGGGAACAAGCCCGTGAGCGGAATGACGCTCGGTGGGCGGAACGACGCTCGGTGAGCGGAAAGACGCTCGGTGGGCGTGGCTTATCTCGGTCTGCAGACCAAGCTCACGGGACAAGACTCCGCCCTGTGGGCGGAGCTTATCTCGGTGGGCGGAACTACGACCTGAGAGAGGACCGTTGGCTGGCTTCCTCATTCCGGAACTTCCTGGATCCTGTGCGTACTGCTGGCGTTACGTGGAGCTTATACCCCTGCCCGAGGGTAGCGGAGGACTGGTGAGAGATTAATAAAAAAAATTTTCCGGCGCGCTGGCGTGAAGTTTCTGAGGATTGAGACGGGACCGCGGGCTGCTGCCGTCGGGAGGCTCCGTTCCGTCGTCGCTTGCTGCCTTAGGCAGCCCTACTCGGCCGCAGGCCTGTTGGCTCAGGCCTAAAACCCCCATGCCTGCTGGGCCTTCAGCCCACGGCAGGGTACCAGTTTTGGGTTGTTCTGTTGTCACCAGTTTCCACGTGGTTGTTAGAGAAAATCCCTATCCCCCTACCCCCACAGCTAGGCTCTCACCTTCTCCACGAACCTTCCTCGAGTCCCCAGCTCGATTGGAACTTTCCCTTCTGTGACTCCACTCGTATGCTGTCAGTTACAGCACCTATCTTTATGTTTCTTGTGTTTGTATATGTTTCATATGTATGTATATAGGTTCTGTACCACACTTGGTACATAGTAATTGATTAATGAATACTAGATGAATGGTTGGATTTTGGTTACTTATCGGAAGGATTTTAGATTATTTAATTTAGGGGTGGTTTATGTGTATTTTCTGCTTCTATAATAATCATGTATTTCCTACTGTGTTCTTTTTTTTTTTTTTTTTTTTTTTTTTTGCGGTATGTGGTCCTCTCACTGTTGTGGCCTCTCCCGTTGCGGAGCACAGGCTCCGGACACACAGGCTCAGCGGCCACGGCTCACGGGCCCAGCCGCTTCACGGCATGTGGGATCTTCCCAGACCGGGACACGAACCCGTGTCCCCTGCATCGGCAGGCGGACTCTCAACCACTGGGCCACTAGGGAAGCCCCATATTTTTTTTTTTTTTTTTTTTTTTTAAGAAGAAGTTCTGTTGGGGTTCGGAACCATTGCTGTCTCTCTTGTTCCTGAGGCTAGACATTGAAGGAGGAGAGATACAATGTGAGCAAAGGGAAGAAAGGAAGAATGTGCAAGGTGTCTTCAGAGAGTGATTAGTAGACTAGAGTAGGTATAGAGAAATAGCAGGAGATACCTTTGACAGATTTATGCTAGAGTCAGGTTTCCAGCAGCAATATGTCAGGACAAAAACCTTGTGGGTTGGAGGAGCCAGTGAAGGATTTTACCATTGGGACGGTTCATTTCATACCACTACGCAGGATAGACTTGAATGCATGTGGCTTAAGCCAGGGGTTGACAGTCTTTCTGTAAAGGACCAAATAGTAAATATTTTAGGCTTTGCGAGCCACAGTTGTCGCAGGAAAGCAGCCACAGACAAAACATACATAATCGAATGGACGTAGCTGCGTTCTAATAAAACATCATTTACAAAGACGGGTGCCTGACCTGATTTGGTCCATGGGTATAGTTGGTCCCAACCCAGAGTCTAACCAAATAGTCGTAGGGACTAAAGCAGTAACCCAGTCCTGAACTAGGCAGTAGTAAATCATGTTTTTGTACTGCATTTTTATTTATATACGAGAGGCCACATCACATAATGAGAGCTCAGGATCTAGTCTGCTTGGCTTTGAATCTTGGCATTCTCTGACTACTAATAGTGTAACAATGGGCAGATTAACTTCTCTTTGCATCAGTTTTTTTTTTAATCTGTATAATGATAATAATACGTCCTACGAAGTGTTGTTGTAAGGAGTAAATTAGTCAAAACACATAAAATGTTAGCATAGTGCTGTACATGTAGTAAAAGCTTAATAAATCTTAACTATTAATATTTTTTAAATTGTTCCTCACGTGCATTGTTAAAGACAGGTTTCAGAGATGTTTCTCAAGTAGAATTTATAGGCTTACTGTGTTTAGCTATAGAACAGAGATAATACCTACAGTTTTTAGGCAAGAGCCATTCACATAGAGGTGATGCGGAAGTCATGAAAGTAATTTAACGCGGGGGCTAGGAAGTGTAAGCTTAAGTACTGGTTTTGAGGAGGTGCGCACAGGAGTGAAAATGGGACAAGTAAAAAGGAATGAAGGAAGGAGGGAGAAGAGAGTCAGTCGTAGAGTATGAAAGGAACCAGAATGGAATAGCAGTATGTAAACTATCAGAAGGATGGATGGTGATGGTTAGCATTGTCAGATGCTGCAGAGAGCTGAAAGAAAACAACTGTTGTGTTGAGAATGTTAATTAATGAATCTAACTGGCAGAAATTAATGTGGAGCCTCTTATGGGCCAGGTGCCGGAGATGCAGAAAAGAATTAGCTACACACTCTGCACTGAAACAGAAAAATCTAGTAGGACCGAAAGGACATGGAGATAATTTTAATACAAGCAGCAATTTTAAAAATAATCAGGAGGAAGGTGGAACTTCTTAGATTTAATTGGTACCTTTACTTCCAAAACTTAAATTGATTTACAGTTCATAAACATGGGCAACTGAATTGAGCTCCTCTTCTTTCTTGCCTAGACAATGGCCAAGAACAAACTAAGAGGACAGAAGTCCAGGAATGTATTCCAGGTAGCCAGCCGAAAAAGCTTTAAGGTTAAAAATAAGGCAAAGCCAGTTACCACTAATCTGAAGAAGGTTAGTATCACTTAAGCACTCTGACTTTATTGTTTACAAGAAAAGCATAATTGTAAAGCTACTGAAAAACTGAATGCTAATATTTAAAACAGGTTCTTAGCCTTTCCTACAAAAGCAAGATGATTGTTAAACATTTGTTTCAAAAAAGAAACAACGATGCAGAAAAATAACCTCCCTTTCTTGAATTCAAGTGCAAAAGGAAGAAGGCATTTTAACTGCAAATGTATGAGGCTCCAAGTAACAGTTTTAATAGTTTTCTCAGAGCATAGAAATCATAAAAAACCATGGTATGGAAAAATTATCTCTAAACTCATATATATTCAGGAAGCTTTCAACCAGAGCCAAGACATGGAATGTCAGTCAACACCCATTCTTTTTCTTCTCAGTAAATCTTATTTCTCTGAAGATATCTATAGCTCAGATAAAAACCTAAAAATAGAAGATAAAATATTTTGTTTCTTAAAATACAAAATTTGAAAAGAAAGGAGTTGCTTTATCTTTTTTTCAAAATATTTGGGGAATGGGAAAGTTCTTCAAGATTAAGTAGACTCCTTAAGGAAATTATTCAAGAAAATGTTTTCAAGCTTAAGTAGTAGGTGGAGTCCCCTCTAGAGGACTTAGTAATTATCATAATGGTCCATAGAAATGTAACATTTTATCTTTCAGTCTTCATGAATTAGCTGAGTTAAACTTTTTGGTGGAGCAATTTCATGACTTTGGAGATGCTATAAAGGAAATAAAGCTGGGTGATATGACTGGGGTTTGGGGGTGACAGTTTTAGATAGAATTGTCTTCAGGGTTGACATTGAAGCCAAGACCTGCCTGACAGGAGCCAGTGATGCAAACTGCTGGGAAGTGTTGGGAGCAGCATGTCCTAGGCAGAAAGAATAGTGAGTGCAGAGACCCCCAGCTGGGTGAAGGCTTGGTGTATTTGAGGAAAATTATTTTGTTTGGATAGGAAGTCCTAGAAGCTCTACGGTTGCTAATGGAGAAGATCTGTGGGTAGGCAGCCTGGTTGGAGAAAGTATCGAACACTTTTCTGAGAAAGCAGCCTAACTTAGGGGGAGGTCGCACGATCGCCAGGTACTATATACATGGTAAATTGAAGTTGGTGGCCACGAACTTAAAGTGAAGCCAGTCAGCCAGTTATGATTTTCTAGAGCTTCAGTTTTGGGCTCAGAAAAGGCTGATACCTGAGTTTAACTAGGTTGGCAGGGAAGTCTGACTGAGGGAGAGAAGGGAAGTAGAGTTAGGGTGTGAAGGAGCGACTGATCAGTGGTCATGTAATCTGTGCAGGCTAAAGGAAAAAGCGGGGATATGAACATGTGAACAATAGTGAACTTGGTGGGAAAAGATTTCAGTGAGATTTAAGAACTATTAATAAAATAAGTGAATAGAAGGATAGGAGGTGGTGCGGTAACAGGTAATGATGCCGCCTAAGGTAATGCGTGAGAGTGATGGCAAGGTAGGTCGTGGAAAAGACCCCTGGAGGTGAGGCCCTGAAGAGATTAAGAAGCCATAGGATAGGTTTTTGTCGTAGCCACTAAGCAGCGACGCCAGGCGTGAGAGGGGTCAGTGAGCCATGGTCTGAGATCTTTCACGAAGGAGCAAGTAATCACGGTGTTGGTAGGTGACAGTAATGAGGAGAGGGGTGTCAGAATGTCCTGATGCATAAGGTGCAAAAGAGCTAAAAGTTTTGAAGGAGAAATGGTTGGGGAGCAGCTGTGAAGAACAAGAATACCACCCCCACCTTTCAGATTCAAGCGAGGACGGCTACAGGGGCCGCTGTCCTCAGGAGACTGCCAGGCACTTCCATCAAGGAAGGATTCAGAGACGTACTGTTAGAAGGACACTGGAAGCATGCCAGCCAGGTTCCTCATTTTACAGATGAGAGAGGATAGCACCGTAGCTTAGAAACATAGTGGTCACATATTTTGGCCCGTTTATTCCAGGAAAGTCAAGGTATGAGGTATATCCACACAATTCTTATTTTTAAAAAGACAGAACCTTTTGTCTAAAATGTCCCAATAAGACTGTAAGAATTTTAGGGTAAATTGTCTCCATAAATTGGTAGGATTGATAAGAGTTTATAGATTTGGGGGGTGACAAGATTAAATTAAGGTAGCCTATATTTTTATCCTTAATGGTTGTGAGACCATGGATTAATGCTCTTTTTCTTTTTTTAAAAGATGAACATCGTGAATGATGAAAAAGTTAACATCGTGAATGAAGCTTTTGTATATATGCAAAAGGTAGTTGCATGGTTCGTAAAAGACCTTTCCCTTGAACCTGTGCAGAAACAGCTGGTGAGTGGAAGTCACTTCCTTTCGTTCTGGCTAATAAACTCCAAATTTTCAAAGCCTGTATTGATTGTCATTTTTAGTATTTGGCTCTGTAGTATGTATAGCTTATTCAGACTTTAAAACATTGAGTCTAAAATATGGAACTTTATTGTTCTATTTCCAAAAGTACAACTAGAAGAAATTATATTGAATAATAGATTATATGTCAGTAGATTATGTCATTTCTGTTTGCTATTGTTATCTAAATTTTTAAATGTACTTTTCTCTCCAGATTCCTCAGCAGTGTCGTGAAAACGAACCAGTTGATGTTGATGAAGCTACAAGATTAATGGCTCAGTTGTAATACACTGGTGATGCATCAGATTCCCCAAAAAGACCAATAAATTAAATGCTTTATACAGTTTTATTTTAAAAAATCTTGTTAATGTACAGGCATTGGCACATTTTAAAAACAAACTACATAAACAGATCTTTCCTATAACCTAGGAAAGTGGAATGTCAGAAGTCAACAAAATGTGATAAACTTAAAGTGCTAAAACAGAAGGCACTTCACAAAATCTGTTCACTGAAACAGTTAACATATCCTAGTTTACACCCTTCACTTTATAAGTGGCAGTGAATGTCTGGATCAGAGGGTACACAGAAAAATGGACAGTCTCGTGGCAGTAAAAATGTAAGACAAACAAATGATGAGCCCTTGGCCAACTTCTTTTGTTTTTGATGACCTTAAGTCTACTTTAACTTTCCTCTCATATAAGGAAAAAAAAAAAAACAGAAGGATTCAGAATGGGAGGAAAAGTTGAAATTCCAGAATGTAATTACTTGAGGGTAGGGAGTCGGTGGATATGAAATCACTTTTTCCCCTGAAGCAATCAGAATCCTTTGTTCTTATGGTTGAAGTTTTGTGAAGTAAAAAAGAAAGTATTAGGGAAGAACATTTCAGAATCAGTGAACTAAAAAGGCGTTACATTCATTATTTTAAATACTTAGGTTATTAAGACGTCTAAAATGTTACACAGTTAGAGGTAGATAACAGTCCCAAGTTTCCATGGAGTCTAATAATTTAGTATCTGGACATCAAACAGATCACAAACTCCTTCATTATCATCTAAATTAAAGTTGTAGTCATCTGCCGGGGTCGGAGAAAGCCGTAAAAGTGGAAACACTGCAAGCAAAAAATAAATTCAGTGTTAAAGATGGTTTCTACATACAGGTAATGATGTCTAACATAAAATGCTATCAAAAACATCAAGCCAGGGCTTCCCTGGTGGCGCAGTGGTTGGGAGTCCGCCTGCCAATGCAGGGGACACGGGTTCGTGCCCCGGTCCGGGAGGATCACACATGCCGTGGAGCGGCTGGGCCCGTGAGCCGTGGCCGCTGGGCCTGCATGTCCAGAGCCTGTGCTCCACACTGGGGGAGGCCACAACAGTGAGAGGCCCGACTACCGCAAAAAAAAAAAAAAAAAAAATCAAGCCAAATTATGTTTCCCATGTTATACAGCAAGTTTTTTAAAAATACGTAATAGGAAATGTAATGATCAAATTAATGACTTGTATTTTGTGTATATTTTGATAGATTCTTCTTTAAAGACATTTTATGCATTGATTATAGGTGTTAGCTTGAGAAACAGAAGTTAATTTTTATTGGTTGAACTTGTCACTAAAATTTATGATTCAGAAACACTGGTCAAAGTATTTTCTCTGATCTGCTAAATAAGCTACCACTTTGAAAACAGAGAAAGGAACTAGACGTAAATTAATAACTATGCTGAAATTCTCTGCTTTTATGGAAGTGTCTGATAAATGTCTAAGTGGTTACTGTGCCATTGGCTAATTTAACAGCTGCTACTTCCTAGGTCTCGGCTATACATATTTGTTAGGAACCAGGACTCTGAATCCAAGAACTTTTAGAAAGGTGAGGCCCAGAGAGTAACTGCTCAAGTAACTACCATATTAGAGCTAGTTGATTTTTAAGAATTATTTCAGATTAGACGATGATGTGGCTAATCTTAGTAATACTGACTTCACATTGGCAGCTTGAAATTGGCCATGGGAGGAGTATTTACAAAACTATGTTTTCACATTTCCTCTTGACTCAGATACACTGTTTTACTCTTCTTGGCCAAATTCTTCAGGTGTAAAAAGGGCTAGTATGCCAACAATTCAGAAGTTTATTCAGTAAAGGTGATAAGTATCCCCTTATGAATTCTTTTTCCTCAAAAAGCAGGCAAAAAATTCTGAAGGATGCCTATAACTTACTATGAATCATAGTACATTAAGCAGTTAAAAAATACGGGTTCTTCATTTCTCTTAACTCATGTGCCACTCATAAATTCTAGAAAAGCCTTATTGATGTATAAGGTTATATTTATTAAATTTTTTAACTACTTACCATCAGAAGACATTAACTCATCAATATCTCCACTAATAGATCCCGCTGGAAAGAGAAATGTGATATAGAGTTTTTTACACTTCTCTTTATATATTTTAGCAGCCAAAAGGCAGTTATATTTAAACAGCATATATTTAAACACAGTAGATATTAAGCACAGTTATATTTAACATCAGCATCTTGATTAAAAGTACGAAATTAGGGCTTCCCTGGTGGCGCAGTGGTTGAGAGTCCGCCAGCCAATGCAGGGGACGCGGGTTCGTGCCCTGGTCCGGGAAGATCCCACATGCCGCGGAGCGGCTAGGCCCGTGAGCCATGGCCGCTGAGCCTGCGCGTCCGGAGCCTGTGCTCTGCAACGGGGGAGGCCACAACAGTGAGAGGCCCGCGTACCGCAAACAAATAAACAGACAAAACACAAAAAAACCAACAGGGACTTCCCTGGCACTCTAGTGGTTAGGACTTCGCCTTCCAATGCAGGGGTGTAGGTTTGATCCCTGGTCGGGGAGTTAAGATCCTACGTGCCTCGCAGCCGAAAAACCAAAACATAAAACAGAAGCAATATTGTAATAAATTCAATAAAGACTTTAAAAGTGGTCCACACACACAGACACACACACACAAACTGAAAAAAACGTAAATAACCCAATTAAAAAAACAATGTTTTCGTTCAGATAACGGAGAAGACAAGGGATGGATATTTCTTCCATCTATGGCTGAATCCAAGGACTCCAATGATATCACCAAGGTCCTGTGTTCTGTTGTTCAGCTCTGTGTTCTTTTGCATTGCTCTTATTCTCTCCCACTGCAGTCAGGCTTCCCTCAAGTTGCTGGAGGAGACGGCAACTAGCAGCCTCAATTTCACATCATCCTAGCACAGGGATACTAAAAGCAAGAATTGTCTCCACTACCTCTGGCTGGAAAATCTTTAGACGAGGACTGTAATTATTCATTCAACCAGGATCACTTAATGGGAGAAGAGTGGTTCCCCAGAGAGGGATGCTGAGCAGATAATGAATGTCCTCTGAAGTGGGTATTTACTGAGCAGCCATCTACATATGGGAGAGGGAGGCACAGAGACATGAAGTAACTTTTCCACAGTCACACTGTTGGTAGGTAACAGAAGTAAACAGAAATCATGTCTTCTCACTCATACCTCATAGAGTGCCTCTGCTCTTGCCTGTATAAACCATGTTATTTCCGTGGTGTAAGTATCCCTACCTCACCATTTCCAAATGAAAGCTAGGCCCGTAAGTCTTCATAAAGACTATAATATCATTCCATTGCATCTATTTCTTTGTCTTCTGCATATACATCAATAACTTCACATTCAAGGAACCATAATTATACTCACCTTATTAGCTTCAGTATTCCTGGATAACTCTGGCCTCGTGAAAGAATCTAACGGTTTTCTGTCGCTTTGATGTTACTTTGTCGCCACACATTATGGGCATTTTATAATGCATTTTAAGGTGTTTTTAAAAGTCACTCTTTAGAAAAAATACAGAATTTTTAATACAATTACATTGACAAGTAATTATTCCTCATTGCTTAACGTATTCCCTAATTTTTTGTGATGGACATAAACAATAAAATGATTTACTGTAAAAGTGGTTCATCTTTCTTTAAGCAGGCAAGTGCCTGGTCTGGTGGGAAGAGGACTTGACCGACGGCCAGCCCACGTGGATTCTAGTTTGGCTTTGTCAGTTACTAGTTGTGTGGATACCGAACATGGCTTAGACTCTGAACCTCAGCATTCTCACTTGCAAAAGGGGAATGCTACTTTGGCCTTATTTTGATACTTAGAGCAGAACTCATGTACCGTTACCAAAATGATATAAAAATGTCAGTACTTCTACATTTGTTTAAAAGCTGGCTTTCCCTAAGACCGTGACAAAATAAGGAGAGAGCATGTGAAAACTGTTACCTTAGTGGAAAGATCCTCTTGGAAGAAGTGATTCGATTTTCTAGAAAACTCATCCTAGAACACCTTAACTGGGAAATATACACACACAGAAATAAAACTGGAAGGCAAAAATATTTCTTCCAAGATTTTCTAAAGTTCCCTGATTCTTGTTTTACAACTTATTGATATTTTCTTGGGCCTCTGCCGTGCTGTCAGAAAGTCTCATTTTGAAGCAAGGAAGCTTCAATGGGAAAAGCATTTCAACTTTTGGCTCACTACAAATTTTCCCTTGGGAGATTATAGTTCTAGATCTATTCCAGACATTAGGTTCTTTGTTGCTGCAACCAAACCCGGACACCACCCAGAGGTGCGCAGCGCCACCTCCTGGGAGCGCGGACAGAGCCAGCCAGCAGTAAGCGGCTGAGGGCCGACCACCTGTGTTACGGTCCGTGTGGCTCTGGTGACTCAGACACTTCGGGTGGTTTCTGTACACATACCCCTGCGAGCAACTGCAGACTTAGCCGCGTCTTCGAAGCCTCAGCTGAGTAGAGGTTCCTAACCCAGGGAACGGCAAAGCATGTTTACAGGGACGGTCCTGTTTTTAGGGAAGGATGCTACACGGCTGAGACGGTTCTGTGGACAGGACTACTTGAGGTGGGTGGGAACAAGCCCGTGAGCGGAATGACGCTCGGTGGGCGGAACGACGCTCGGTGAGCGGAAAGACGCTCGGTGGGCGTGGCTTATCTCGGTCTGCAGACCAAGCTCACGGGACAAGACTCCGCCCTGTGGGCGGAGCTTATCTCGGTGGGCGGAACTACGACCTGAGAGAGGACCGTTGGCTGGCTTCCTCATTCCGGAACTTCCTGGATCCTGTGCGTACTGCTGGCGTTACGTGGAGCTTATACCCCTGCCCGAGGGTAGCGGAGGACTGGTGAGAGATTAATAAAAAAAATTTTCCGGCGCGCTGGCGTGAAGTTTCTGAGGATTGAGACGGGACCGCGGGCTGCTGCCGTCGGGAGGCTCCGTTCCGTCGTCGCTTGCTGCCTTAGGCAGCCCTACTCGGCCGCAGGCCTGTTGGCTCAGGCCTAAAACCCCCATGCCTGCTGGGCCTTCAGCCCACGGCAGGGTACCAGTTTTGGGTTGTTCTGTTGTCACCAGTTTCCACGTGGTTGTTAGAGAAAATCCCTATCCCCCTACCCCCACAGCTAGGCTCTCACCTTCTCCACGAACCTTCCTCGAGTCCCCAGCTCGATTGGAACTTTCCCTTCTGTGACTCCACTCGTATGCTGTCAGTTACAGCACCTATCTTTATGTTTCTTGTGTTTGTATATGTTTCATATGTATGTATATAGGTTCTGTACCACACTTGGTACATAGTAATTGATTAATGAATACTAGATGAATGGTTGGATTTTGGTTACTTATCGGAAGGATTTTAGATTATTTAATTTAGGGGTGGTTTATGTGTATTTTCTGCTTCTATAATAATCATGTATTTCCTACTGTGTTCTTTTTTTTTTTTTTTTTTTTTTTTTTTGCGGTATGTGGTCCTCTCACTGTTGTGGCCTCTCCCGTTGCGGAGCACAGGCTCCGGACACACAGGCTCAGCGGCCACGGCTCACGGGCCCAGCCGCTTCACGGCATGTGGGATCTTCCCAGACCGGGACACGAACCCGTGTCCCCTGCATCGGCAGGCGGACTCTCAACCACTGGGCCACTAGGGAAGCCCCATATTTTTTTTTTTTTTTTTTTTTTTTAAGAAGAAGTTCTGTTGGGGTTCGGAACCATTGCTGTCTCTCTTGTTCCTGAGGCTAGACATTGAAGGAGGAGAGATACAATGTGAGCAAAGGGAAGAAAGGAAGAATGTGCAAGGTGTCTTCAGAGAGTGATTAGTAGACTAGAGTAGGTATAGAGAAATAGCAGGAGATACCTTTGACAGATTTATGCTAGAGTCAGGTTTCCAGCAGCAATATGTCAGGACAAAAACCTTGTGGGTTGGAGGAGCCAGTGAAGGATTTTACCATTGGGACGGTTCATTTCATACCACTACGCAGGATAGACTTGAATGCATGTGGCTTAAGCCAGGGGTTGACAGTCTTTCTGTAAAGGACCAAATAGTAAATATTTTAGGCTTTGCGAGCCACAGTTGTCGCAGGAAAGCAGCCACAGACAAAACATACATAATCGAATGGACGTAGCTGCGTTCTAATAAAACATCATTTACAAAGACGGGTGCCTGACCTGATTTGGTCCATGGGTATAGTTGGTCCCAACCCAGAGTCTAACCAAATAGTCGTAGGGACTAAAGCAGTAACCCAGTCCTGAACTAGGCAGTAGTAAATCATGTTTTTGTACTGCATTTTTATTTATATACGAGAGGCCACATCACATAATGAGAGCTCAGGATCTAGTCTGCTTGGCTTTGAATCTTGGCATTCTCTGACTACTAATAGTGTAACAATGGGCAGATTAACTTCTCTTTGCATCAGTTTTTTTTTTAATCTGTATAATGATAATAATACGTCCTACGAAGTGTTGTTGTAAGGAGTAAATTAGTCAAAACACATAAAATGTTAGCATAGTGCTGTACATGTAGTAAAAGCTTAATAAATCTTAACTATTAATATTTTTTAAATTGTTCCTCACGTGCATTGTTAAAGACAGGTTTCAGAGATGTTTCTCAAGTAGAATTTATAGGCTTACTGTGTTTAGCTATAGAACAGAGATAATACCTACAGTTTTTAGGCAAGAGCCATTCACATAGAGGTGATGCGGAAGTCATGAAAGTAATTTAACGCGGGGGCTAGGAAGTGTAAGCTTAAGTACTGGTTTTGAGGAGGTGCGCACAGGAGTGAAAATGGGACAAGTAAAAAGGAATGAAGGAAGGAGGGAGAAGAGAGTCAGTCGTAGAGTATGAAAGGAACCAGAATGGAATAGCAGTATGTAAACTATCAGAAGGATGGATGGTGATGGTTAGCATTGTCAGATGCTGCAGAGAGCTGAAAGAAAACAACTGTTGTGTTGAGAATGTTAATTAATGAATCTAACTGGCAGAAATTAATGTGGAGCCTCTTATGGGCCAGGTGCCGGAGATGCAGAAAAGAATTAGCTACACACTCTGCACTGAAACAGAAAAATCTAGTAGGACCGAAAGGACATGGAGATAATTTTAATACAAGCAGCAATTTTAAAAATAATCAGGAGGAAGGTGGAACTTCTTAGATTTAATTGGTACCTTTACTTCCAAAACTTAAATTGATTTACAGTTCATAAACATGGGCAACTGAATTGAGCTCCTCTTCTTTCTTGCCTAGACAATGGCCAAGAACAAACTAAGAGGACAGAAGTCCAGGAATGTATTCCAGGTAGCCAGCCGAAAAAGCTTTAAGGTTAAAAATAAGGCAAAGCCAGTTACCACTAATCTGAAGAAGGTTAGTATCACTTAAGCACTCTGACTTTATTGTTTACAAGAAAAGCATAATTGTAAAGCTACTGAAAAACTGAATGCTAATATTTAAAACAGGTTCTTAGCCTTTCCTACAAAAGCAAGATGATTGTTAAACATTTGTTTCAAAAAAGAAACAACGATGCAGAAAAATAACCTCCCTTTCTTGAATTCAAGTGCAAAAGGAAGAAGGCATTTTAACTGCAAATGTATGAGGCTCCAAGTAACAGTTTTAATAGTTTTCTCAGAGCATAGAAATCATAAAAAACCATGGTATGGAAAAATTATCTCTAAACTCATATATATTCAGGAAGCTTTCAACCAGAGCCAAGACATGGAATGTCAGTCAACACCCATTCTTTTTCTTCTCAGTAAATCTTATTTCTCTGAAGATATCTATAGCTCAGATAAAAACCTAAAAATAGAAGATAAAATATTTTGTTTCTTAAAATACAAAATTTGAAAAGAAAGGAGTTGCTTTATCTTTTTTTCAAAATATTTGGGGAATGGGAAAGTTCTTCAAGATTAAGTAGACTCCTTAAGGAAATTATTCAAGAAAATGTTTTCAAGCTTAAGTAGTAGGTGGAGTCCCCTCTAGAGGACTTAGTAATTATCATAATGGTCCATAGAAATGTAACATTTTATCTTTCAGTCTTCATGAATTAGCTGAGTTAAACTTTTTGGTGGAGCAATTTCATGACTTTGGAGATGCTATAAAGGAAATAAAGCTGGGTGATATGACTGGGGTTTGGGGGTGACAGTTTTAGATAGAATTGTCTTCAGGGTTGACATTGAAGCCAAGACCTGCCTGACAGGAGCCAGTGATGCAAACTGCTGGGAAGTGTTGGGAGCAGCATGTCCTAGGCAGAAAGAATAGTGAGTGCAGAGACCCCCAGCTGGGTGAAGGCTTGGTGTATTTGAGGAAAATTATTTTGTTTGGATAGGAAGTCCTAGAAGCTCTACGGTTGCTAATGGAGAAGATCTGTGGGTAGGCAGCCTGGTTGGAGAAAGTATCGAACACTTTTCTGAGAAAGCAGCCTAACTTAGGGGGAGGTCGCACGATCGCCAGGTACTATATACATGGTAAATTGAAGTTGGTGGCCACGAACTTAAAGTGAAGCCAGTCAGCCAGTTATGATTTTCTAGAGCTTCAGTTTTGGGCTCAGAAAAGGCTGATACCTGAGTTTAACTAGGTTGGCAGGGAAGTCTGACTGAGGGAGAGAAGGGAAGTAGAGTTAGGGTGTGAAGGAGCGACTGATCAGTGGTCATGTAATCTGTGCAGGCTAAAGGAAAAAGCGGGGATATGAACATGTGAACAATAGTGAACTTGGTGGGAAAAGATTTCAGTGAGATTTAAGAACTATTAATAAAATAAGTGAATAGAAGGATAGGAGGTGGTGCGGTAACAGGTAATGATGCCGCCTAAGGTAATGCGTGAGAGTGATGGCAAGGTAGGTCGTGGAAAAGACCCCTGGAGGTGAGGCCCTGAAGAGATTAAGAAGCCATAGGATAGGTTTTTGTCGTAGCCACTAAGCAGCGACGCCAGGCGTGAGAGGGGTCAGTGAGCCATGGTCTGAGATCTTTCACGAAGGAGCAAGTAATCACGGTGTTGGTAGGTGACAGTAATGAGGAGAGGGGTGTCAGAATGTCCTGATGCATAAGGTGCAAAAGAGCTAAAAGTTTTGAAGGAGAAATGGTTGGGGAGCAGCTGTGAAGAACAAGAATACCACCCCCACCTTTCAGATTCAAGCGAGGACGGCTACAGGGGCCGCTGTCCTCAGGAGACTGCCAGGCACTTCCATCAAGGAAGGATTCAGAGACGTACTGTTAGAAGGACACTGGAAGCATGCCAGCCAGGTTCCTCATTTTACAGATGAGAGAGGATAGCACCGTAGCTTAGAAACATAGTGGTCACATATTTTGGCCCGTTTATTCCAGGAAAGTCAAGGTATGAGGTATATCCACACAATTCTTATTTTTAAAAAGACAGAACCTTTTGTCTAAAATGTCCCAATAAGACTGTAAGAATTTTAGGGTAAATTGTCTCCATAAATTGGTAGGATTGATAAGAGTTTATAGATTTGGGGGGTGACAAGATTAAATTAAGGTAGCCTATATTTTTATCCTTAATGGTTGTGAGACCATGGATTAATGCTCTTTTTCTTTTTTTAAAAGATGAACATCGTGAATGATGAAAAAGTTAACATCGTGAATGAAGCTTTTGTATATATGCAAAAGGTAGTTGCATGGTTCGTAAAAGACCTTTCCCTTGAACCTGTGCAGAAACAGCTGGTGAGTGGAAGTCACTTCCTTTCGTTCTGGCTAATAAACTCCAAATTTTCAAAGCCTGTATTGATTGTCATTTTTAGTATTTGGCTCTGTAGTATGTATAGCTTATTCAGACTTTAAAACATTGAGTCTAAAATATGGAACTTTATTGTTCTATTTCCAAAAGTACAACTAGAAGAAATTATATTGAATAATAGATTATATGTCAGTAGATTATGTCATTTCTGTTTGCTATTGTTATCTAAATTTTTAAATGTACTTTTCTCTCCAGATTCCTCAGCAGTGTCGTGAAAACGAACCAGTTGATGTTGATGAAGCTACAAGATTAATGGCTCAGTTGTAATACACTGGTGATGCATCAGATTCCCCAAAAAGACCAATAAATTAAATGCTTTATACAGTTTTATTTTAAAAAATCTTGTTAATGTACAGGCATTGGCACATTTTAAAAACAAACTACATAAACAGATCTTTCCTATAACCTAGGAAAGTGGAATGTCAGAAGTCAACAAAATGTGATAAACTTAAAGTGCTAAAACAGAAGGCACTTCACAAAATCTGTTCACTGAAACAGTTAACATATCCTAGTTTACACCCTTCACTTTATAAGTGGCAGTGAATGTCTGGATCAGAGGGTACACAGAAAAATGGACAGTCTCGTGGCAGTAAAAATGTAAGACAAACAAATGATGAGCCCTTGGCCAACTTCTTTTGTTTTTGATGACCTTAAGTCTACTTTAACTTTCCTCTCATATAAGGAAAAAAAAAAAAACAGAAGGATTCAGAATGGGAGGAAAAGTTGAAATTCCAGAATGTAATTACTTGAGGGTAGGGAGTCGGTGGATATGAAATCACTTTTTCCCCTGAAGCAATCAGAATCCTTTGTTCTTATGGTTGAAGTTTTGTGAAGTAAAAAAGAAAGTATTAGGGAAGAACATTTCAGAATCAGTGAACTAAAAAGGCGTTACATTCATTATTTTAAATACTTAGGTTATTAAGACGTCTAAAATGTTACACAGTTAGAGGTAGATAACAGTCCCAAGTTTCCATGGAGTCTAATAATTTAGTATCTGGACATCAAACAGATCACAAACTCCTTCATTATCATCTAAATTAAAGTTGTAGTCATCTGCCGGGGTCGGAGAAAGCCGTAAAAGTGGAAACACTGCAAGCAAAAAATAAATTCAGTGTTAAAGATGGTTTCTACATACAGGTAATGATGTCTAACATAAAATGCTATCAAAAACATCAAGCCAGGGCTTCCCTGGTGGCGCAGTGGTTGGGAGTCCGCCTGCCAATGCAGGGGACACGGGTTCGTGCCCCGGTCCGGGAGGATCACACATGCCGTGGAGCGGCTGGGCCCGTGAGCCGTGGCCGCTGGGCCTGCATGTCCAGAGCCTGTGCTCCACACTGGGGGAGGCCACAACAGTGAGAGGCCCGACTACCGCAAAAAAAAAAAAAAAAAAAATCAAGCCAAATTATGTTTCCCATGTTATACAGCAAGTTTTTTAAAAATACGTAATAGGAAATGTAATGATCAAATTAATGACTTGTATTTTGTGTATATTTTGATAGATTCTTCTTTAAAGACATTTTATGCATTGATTATAGGTGTTAGCTTGAGAAACAGAAGTTAATTTTTATTGGTTGAACTTGTCACTAAAATTTATGATTCAGAAACACTGGTCAAAGTATTTTCTCTGATCTGCTAAATAAGCTACCACTTTGAAAACAGAGAAAGGAACTAGACGTAAATTAATAACTATGCTGAAATTCTCTGCTTTTATGGAAGTGTCTGATAAATGTCTAAGTGGTTACTGTGCCATTGGCTAATTTAACAGCTGCTACTTCCTAGGTCTCGGCTATACATATTTGTTAGGAACCAGGACTCTGAATCCAAGAACTTTTAGAAAGGTGAGGCCCAGAGAGTAACTGCTCAAGTAACTACCATATTAGAGCTAGTTGATTTTTAAGAATTATTTCAGATTAGACGATGATGTGGCTAATCTTAGTAATACTGACTTCACATTGGCAGCTTGAAATTGGCCATGGGAGGAGTATTTACAAAACTATGTTTTCACATTTCCTCTTGACTCAGATACACTGTTTTACTCTTCTTGGCCAAATTCTTCAGGTGTAAAAAGGGCTAGTATGCCAACAATTCAGAAGTTTATTCAGTAAAGGTGATAAGTATCCCCTTATGAATTCTTTTTCCTCAAAAAGCAGGCAAAAAATTCTGAAGGATGCCTATAACTTACTATGAATCATAGTACATTAAGCAGTTAAAAAATACGGGTTCTTCATTTCTCTTAACTCATGTGCCACTCATAAATTCTAGAAAAGCCTTATTGATGTATAAGGTTATATTTATTAAATTTTTTAACTACTTACCATCAGAAGACATTAACTCATCAATATCTCCACTAATAGATCCCGCTGGAAAGAGAAATGTGATATAGAGTTTTTTACACTTCTCTTTATATATTTTAGCAGCCAAAAGGCAGTTATATTTAAACAGCATATATTTAAACACAGTAGATATTAAGCACAGTTATATTTAACATCAGCATCTTGATTAAAAGTACGAAATTAGGGCTTCCCTGGTGGCGCAGTGGTTGAGAGTCCGCCAGCCAATGCAGGGGACGCGGGTTCGTGCCCTGGTCCGGGAAGATCCCACATGCCGCGGAGCGGCTAGGCCCGTGAGCCATGGCCGCTGAGCCTGCGCGTCCGGAGCCTGTGCTCTGCAACGGGGGAGGCCACAACAGTGAGAGGCCCGCGTACCGCAAACAAATAAACAGACAAAACACAAAAAAACCAACAGGGACTTCCCTGGCACTCTAGTGGTTAGGACTTCGCCTTCCAATGCAGGGGTGTAGGTTTGATCCCTGGTCGGGGAGTTAAGATCCTACGTGCCTCGCAGCCGAAAAACCAAAACATAAAACAGAAGCAATATTGTAATAAATTCAATAAAGACTTTAAAAGTGGTCCACACACACAGACACACACACACAAACTGAAAAAAACGTAAATAACCCAATTAAAAAAACAATGTTTTCGTTCAGATAACGGAGAAGACAAGGGATGGATATTTCTTCCATCTATGGCTGAATCCAAGGACTCCAATGATATCACCAAGGTCCTGTGTTCTGTTGTTCAGCTCTGTGTTCTTTTGCATTGCTCTTATTCTCTCCCACTGCAGTCAGGCTTCCCTCAAGTTGCTGGAGGAGACGGCAACTAGCAGCCTCAATTTCACATCATCCTAGCACAGGGATACTAAAAGCAAGAATTGTCTCCACTACCTCTGGCTGGAAAATCTTTAGACGAGGACTGTAATTATTCATTCAACCAGGATCACTTAATGGGAGAAGAGTGGTTCCCCAGAGAGGGATGCTGAGCAGATAATGAATGTCCTCTGAAGTGGGTATTTACTGAGCAGCCATCTACATATGGGAGAGGGAGGCACAGAGACATGAAGTAACTTTTCCACAGTCACACTGTTGGTAGGTAACAGAAGTAAACAGAAATCATGTCTTCTCACTCATACCTCATAGAGTGCCTCTGCTCTTGCCTGTATAAACCATGTTATTTCCGTGGTGTAAGTATCCCTACCTCACCATTTCCAAATGAAAGCTAGGCCCGTAAGTCTTCATAAAGACTATAATATCATTCCATTGCATCTATTTCTTTGTCTTCTGCATATACATCAATAACTTCACATTCAAGGAACCATAATTATACTCACCTTATTAGCTTCAGTATTCCTGGATAACTCTGGCCTCGTGAAAGAATCTAACGGTTTTCTGTCGCTTTGATGTTACTTTGTCGCCACACATTATGGGCATTTTATAATGCATTTTAAGGTGTTTTTAAAAGTCACTCTTTAGAAAAAATACAGAATTTTTAATACAATTACATTGACAAGTAATTATTCCTCATTGCTTAACGTATTCCCTAATTTTTTGTGATGGACATAAACAATAAAATGATTTACTGTAAAAGTGGTTCATCTTTCTTTAAGCAGGCAAGTGCCTGGTCTGGTGGGAAGAGGACTTGACCGACGGCCAGCCCACGTGGATTCTAGTTTGGCTTTGTCAGTTACTAGTTGTGTGGATACCGAACATGGCTTAGACTCTGAACCTCAGCATTCTCACTTGCAAAAGGGGAATGCTACTTTGGCCTTATTTTGATACTTAGAGCAGAACTCATGTACCGTTACCAAAATGATATAAAAATGTCAGTACTTCTACATTTGTTTAAAAGCTGGCTTTCCCTAAGACCGTGACAAAATAAGGAGAGAGCATGTGAAAACTGTTACCTTAGTGGAAAGATCCTCTTGGAAGAAGTGATTCGATTTTCTAGAAAACTCATCCTAGAACACCTTAACTGGGAAATATACACACACAGAAATAAAACTGGAAGGCAAAAATATTTCTTCCAAGATTTTCTAAAGTTCCCTGATTCTTGTTTTACAACTTATTGATATTTTCTTGGGCCTCTGCCGTGCTGTCAGAAAGTCTCATTTTGAAGCAAGGAAGCTTCAATGGGAAAAGCATTTCAACTTTTGGCTCACTACAAATTTTCCCTTGGGAGATTATAGTTCTAGATCTATTCCAGACATTAGGTTCTTTGTTGCTGCAACCAAACCCGGACACCACCCAGAGGTGCGCAGCGCCACCTCCTGGGAGCGCGGACAGAGCCAGCCAGCAGTAAGCGGCTGAGGGCCGACCACCTGTGTTACGGTCCGTGTGGCTCTGGTGACTCAGACACTTCGGGTGGTTTCTGTACACATACCCCTGCGAGCAACTGCAGACTTAGCCGCGTCTTCGAAGCCTCAGCTGAGTAGAGGTTCCTAACCCAGGGAACGGCAAAGCATGTTTACAGGGACGGTCCTGTTTTTAGGGAAGGATGCTACACGGCTGAGACGGTTCTGTGGACAGGACTACTTGAGGTGGGTGGGAACAAGCCCGTGAGCGGAATGACGCTCGGTGGGCGGAACGACGCTCGGTGAGCGGAAAGACGCTCGGTGGGCGTGGCTTATCTCGGTCTGCAGACCAAGCTCACGGGACAAGACTCCGCCCTGTGGGCGGAGCTTATCTCGGTGGGCGGAACTACGACCTGAGAGAGGACCGTTGGCTGGCTTCCTCATTCCGGAACTTCCTGGATCCTGTGCGTACTGCTGGCGTTACGTGGAGCTTATACCCCTGCCCGAGGGTAGCGGAGGACTGGTGAGAGATTAATAAAAAAAATTTTCCGGCGCGCTGGCGTGAAGTTTCTGAGGATTGAGACGGGACCGCGGGCTGCTGCCGTCGGGAGGCTCCGTTCCGTCGTCGCTTGCTGCCTTAGGCAGCCCTACTCGGCCGCAGGCCTGTTGGCTCAGGCCTAAAACCCCCATGCCTGCTGGGCCTTCAGCCCACGGCAGGGTACCAGTTTTGGGTTGTTCTGTTGTCACCAGTTTCCACGTGGTTGTTAGAGAAAATCCCTATCCCCCTACCCCCACAGCTAGGCTCTCACCTTCTCCACGAACCTTCCTCGAGTCCCCAGCTCGATTGGAACTTTCCCTTCTGTGACTCCACTCGTATGCTGTCAGTTACAGCACCTATCTTTATGTTTCTTGTGTTTGTATATGTTTCATATGTATGTATATAGGTTCTGTACCACACTTGGTACATAGTAATTGATTAATGAATACTAGATGAATGGTTGGATTTTGGTTACTTATCGGAAGGATTTTAGATTATTTAATTTAGGGGTGGTTTATGTGTATTTTCTGCTTCTATAATAATCATGTATTTCCTACTGTGTTCTTTTTTTTTTTTTTTTTTTTTTTTTTTGCGGTATGTGGTCCTCTCACTGTTGTGGCCTCTCCCGTTGCGGAGCACAGGCTCCGGACACACAGGCTCAGCGGCCACGGCTCACGGGCCCAGCCGCTTCACGGCATGTGGGATCTTCCCAGACCGGGACACGAACCCGTGTCCCCTGCATCGGCAGGCGGACTCTCAACCACTGGGCCACTAGGGAAGCCCCATATTTTTTTTTTTTTTTTTTTTTTTTAAGAAGAAGTTCTGTTGGGGTTCGGAACCATTGCTGTCTCTCTTGTTCCTGAGGCTAGACATTGAAGGAGGAGAGATACAATGTGAGCAAAGGGAAGAAAGGAAGAATGTGCAAGGTGTCTTCAGAGAGTGATTAGTAGACTAGAGTAGGTATAGAGAAATAGCAGGAGATACCTTTGACAGATTTATGCTAGAGTCAGGTTTCCAGCAGCAATATGTCAGGACAAAAACCTTGTGGGTTGGAGGAGCCAGTGAAGGATTTTACCATTGGGACGGTTCATTTCATACCACTACGCAGGATAGACTTGAATGCATGTGGCTTAAGCCAGGGGTTGACAGTCTTTCTGTAAAGGACCAAATAGTAAATATTTTAGGCTTTGCGAGCCACAGTTGTCGCAGGAAAGCAGCCACAGACAAAACATACATAATCGAATGGACGTAGCTGCGTTCTAATAAAACATCATTTACAAAGACGGGTGCCTGACCTGATTTGGTCCATGGGTATAGTTGGTCCCAACCCAGAGTCTAACCAAATAGTCGTAGGGACTAAAGCAGTAACCCAGTCCTGAACTAGGCAGTAGTAAATCATGTTTTTGTACTGCATTTTTATTTATATACGAGAGGCCACATCACATAATGAGAGCTCAGGATCTAGTCTGCTTGGCTTTGAATCTTGGCATTCTCTGACTACTAATAGTGTAACAATGGGCAGATTAACTTCTCTTTGCATCAGTTTTTTTTTTAATCTGTATAATGATAATAATACGTCCTACGAAGTGTTGTTGTAAGGAGTAAATTAGTCAAAACACATAAAATGTTAGCATAGTGCTGTACATGTAGTAAAAGCTTAATAAATCTTAACTATTAATATTTTTTAAATTGTTCCTCACGTGCATTGTTAAAGACAGGTTTCAGAGATGTTTCTCAAGTAGAATTTATAGGCTTACTGTGTTTAGCTATAGAACAGAGATAATACCTACAGTTTTTAGGCAAGAGCCATTCACATAGAGGTGATGCGGAAGTCATGAAAGTAATTTAACGCGGGGGCTAGGAAGTGTAAGCTTAAGTACTGGTTTTGAGGAGGTGCGCACAGGAGTGAAAATGGGACAAGTAAAAAGGAATGAAGGAAGGAGGGAGAAGAGAGTCAGTCGTAGAGTATGAAAGGAACCAGAATGGAATAGCAGTATGTAAACTATCAGAAGGATGGATGGTGATGGTTAGCATTGTCAGATGCTGCAGAGAGCTGAAAGAAAACAACTGTTGTGTTGAGAATGTTAATTAATGAATCTAACTGGCAGAAATTAATGTGGAGCCTCTTATGGGCCAGGTGCCGGAGATGCAGAAAAGAATTAGCTACACACTCTGCACTGAAACAGAAAAATCTAGTAGGACCGAAAGGACATGGAGATAATTTTAATACAAGCAGCAATTTTAAAAATAATCAGGAGGAAGGTGGAACTTCTTAGATTTAATTGGTACCTTTACTTCCAAAACTTAAATTGATTTACAGTTCATAAACATGGGCAACTGAATTGAGCTCCTCTTCTTTCTTGCCTAGACAATGGCCAAGAACAAACTAAGAGGACAGAAGTCCAGGAATGTATTCCAGGTAGCCAGCCGAAAAAGCTTTAAGGTTAAAAATAAGG
Source organism: Mesoplodon bidens (assembly GCF_964165515.1). Taxonomy (NCBI): domain Eukaryota; kingdom Metazoa; phylum Chordata; class Mammalia; order Artiodactyla; family Ziphiidae; genus Mesoplodon; species Mesoplodon bidens. The sequence goes on along the minus strand of NC_138173.1, from coordinate 28,515,808 downwards.
CAAAGCCAGTTACCACTAATCTGAAGAAGGTTAGTATCACTTAAGCACTCTGACTTTATTGTTTACAAGAAAAGCATAATTGTAAAGCTACTGAAAAACTGAATGCTAATATTTAAAACAGGTTCTTAGCCTTTCCTACAAAAGCAAGATGATTGTTAAACATTTGTTTCAAAAAAGAAACAACGATGCAGAAAAATAACCTCCCTTTCTTGAATTCAAGTGCAAAAGGAAGAAGGCATTTTAACTGCAAATGTATGAGGCTCCAAGTAACAGTTTTAATAGTTTTCTCAGAGCATAGAAATCATAAAAAACCATGGTATGGAAAAATTATCTCTAAACTCATATATATTCAGGAAGCTTTCAACCAGAGCCAAGACATGGAATGTCAGTCAACACCCATTCTTTTTCTTCTCAGTAAATCTTATTTCTCTGAAGATATCTATAGCTCAGATAAAAACCTAAAAATAGAAGATAAAATATTTTGTTTCTTAAAATACAAAATTTGAAAAGAAAGGAGTTGCTTTATCTTTTTTTCAAAATATTTGGGGAATGGGAAAGTTCTTCAAGATTAAGTAGACTCCTTAAGGAAATTATTCAAGAAAATGTTTTCAAGCTTAAGTAGTAGGTGGAGTCCCCTCTAGAGGACTTAGTAATTATCATAATGGTCCATAGAAATGTAACATTTTATCTTTCAGTCTTCATGAATTAGCTGAGTTAAACTTTTTGGTGGAGCAATTTCATGACTTTGGAGATGCTATAAAGGAAATAAAGCTGGGTGATATGACTGGGGTTTGGGGGTGACAGTTTTAGATAGAATTGTCTTCAGGGTTGACATTGAAGCCAAGACCTGCCTGACAGGAGCCAGTGATGCAAACTGCTGGGAAGTGTTGGGAGCAGCATGTCCTAGGCAGAAAGAATAGTGAGTGCAGAGACCCCCAGCTGGGTGAAGGCTTGGTGTATTTGAGGAAAATTATTTTGTTTGGATAGGAAGTCCTAGAAGCTCTACGGTTGCTAATGGAGAAGATCTGTGGGTAGGCAGCCTGGTTGGAGAAAGTATCGAACACTTTTCTGAGAAAGCAGCCTAACTTAGGGGGAGGTCGCACGATCGCCAGGTACTATATACATGGTAAATTGAAGTTGGTGGCCACGAACTTAAAGTGAAGCCAGTCAGCCAGTTATGATTTTCTAGAGCTTCAGTTTTGGGCTCAGAAAAGGCTGATACCTGAGTTTAACTAGGTTGGCAGGGAAGTCTGACTGAGGGAGAGAAGGGAAGTAGAGTTAGGGTGTGAAGGAGCGACTGATCAGTGGTCATGTAATCTGTGCAGGCTAAAGGAAAAAGCGGGGATATGAACATGTGAACAATAGTGAACTTGGTGGGAAAAGATTTCAGTGAGATTTAAGAACTATTAATAAAATAAGTGAATAGAAGGATAGGAGGTGGTGCGGTAACAGGTAATGATGCCGCCTAAGGTAATGCGTGAGAGTGATGGCAAGGTAGGTCGTGGAAAAGACCCCTGGAGGTGAGGCCCTGAAGAGATTAAGAAGCCATAGGATAGGTTTTTGTCGTAGCCACTAAGCAGCGACGCCAGGCGTGAGAGGGGTCAGTGAGCCATGGTCTGAGATCTTTCACGAAGGAGCAAGTAATCACGGTGTTGGTAGGTGACAGTAATGAGGAGAGGGGTGTCAGAATGTCCTGATGCATAAGGTGCAAAAGAGCTAAAAGTTTTGAAGGAGAAATGGTTGGGGAGCAGCTGTGAAGAACAAGAATACCACCCCCACCTTTCAGATTCAAGCGAGGACGGCTACAGGGGCCGCTGTCCTCAGGAGACTGCCAGGCACTTCCATCAAGGAAGGATTCAGAGACGTACTGTTAGAAGGACACTGGAAGCATGCCAGCCAGGTTCCTCATTTTACAGATGAGAGAGGATAGCACCGTAGCTTAGAAACATAGTGGTCACATATTTTGGCCCGTTTATTCCAGGAAAGTCAAGGTATGAGGTATATCCACACAATTCTTATTTTTAAAAAGACAGAACCTTTTGTCTAAAATGTCCCAATAAGACTGTAAGAATTTTAGGGTAAATTGTCTCCATAAATTGGTAGGATTGATAAGAGTTTATAGATTTGGGGGGTGACAAGATTAAATTAAGGTAGCCTATATTTTTATCCTTAATGGTTGTGAGACCATGGATTAATGCTCTTTTTCTTTTTTTAAAAGATGAACATCGTGAATGATGAAAAAGTTAACATCGTGAATGAAGCTTTTGTATATATGCAAAAGGTAGTTGCATGGTTCGTAAAAGACCTTTCCCTTGAACCTGTGCAGAAACAGCTGGTGAGTGGAAGTCACTTCCTTTCGTTCTGGCTAATAAACTCCAAATTTTCAAAGCCTGTATTGATTGTCATTTTTAGTATTTGGCTCTGTAGTATGTATAGCTTATTCAGACTTTAAAACATTGAGTCTAAAATATGGAACTTTATTGTTCTATTTCCAAAAGTACAACTAGAAGAAATTATATTGAATAATAGATTATATGTCAGTAGATTATGTCATTTCTGTTTGCTATTGTTATCTAAATTTTTAAATGTACTTTTCTCTCCAGATTCCTCAGCAGTGTCGTGAAAACGAACCAGTTGATGTTGATGAAGCTACAAGATTAATGGCTCAGTTGTAATACACTGGTGATGCATCAGATTCCCCAAAAAGACCAATAAATTAAATGCTTTATACAGTTTTATTTTAAAAAATCTTGTTAATGTACAGGCATTGGCACATTTTAAAAACAAACTACATAAACAGATCTTTCCTATAACCTAGGAAAGTGGAATGTCAGAAGTCAACAAAATGTGATAAACTTAAAGTGCTAAAACAGAAGGCACTTCACAAAATCTGTTCACTGAAACAGTTAACATATCCTAGTTTACACCCTTCACTTTATAAGTGGCAGTGAATGTCTGGATCAGAGGGTACACAGAAAAATGGACAGTCTCGTGGCAGTAAAAATGTAAGACAAACAAATGATGAGCCCTTGGCCAACTTCTTTTGTTTTTGATGACCTTAAGTCTACTTTAACTTTCCTCTCATATAAGGAAAAAAAAAAAAACAGAAGGATTCAGAATGGGAGGAAAAGTTGAAATTCCAGAATGTAATTACTTGAGGGTAGGGAGTCGGTGGATATGAAATCACTTTTTCCCCTGAAGCAATCAGAATCCTTTGTTCTTATGGTTGAAGTTTTGTGAAGTAAAAAAGAAAGTATTAGGGAAGAACATTTCAGAATCAGTGAACTAAAAAGGCGTTACATTCATTATTTTAAATACTTAGGTTATTAAGACGTCTAAAATGTTACACAGTTAGAGGTAGATAACAGTCCCAAGTTTCCATGGAGTCTAATAATTTAGTATCTGGACATCAAACAGATCACAAACTCCTTCATTATCATCTAAATTAAAGTTGTAGTCATCTGCCGGGGTCGGAGAAAGCCGTAAAAGTGGAAACACTGCAAGCAAAAAATAAATTCAGTGTTAAAGATGGTTTCTACATACAGGTAATGATGTCTAACATAAAATGCTATCAAAAACATCAAGCCAGGGCTTCCCTGGTGGCGCAGTGGTTGGGAGTCCGCCTGCCAATGCAGGGGACACGGGTTCGTGCCCCGGTCCGGGAGGATCACACATGCCGTGGAGCGGCTGGGCCCGTGAGCCGTGGCCGCTGGGCCTGCATGTCCAGAGCCTGTGCTCCACACTGGGGGAGGCCACAACAGTGAGAGGCCCGACTACCGCAAAAAAAAAAAAAAAAAAAATCAAGCCAAATTATGTTTCCCATGTTATACAGCAAGTTTTTTAAAAATACGTAATAGGAAATGTAATGATCAAATTAATGACTTGTATTTTGTGTATATTTTGATAGATTCTTCTTTAAAGACATTTTATGCATTGATTATAGGTGTTAGCTTGAGAAACAGAAGTTAATTTTTATTGGTTGAACTTGTCACTAAAATTTATGATTCAGAAACACTGGTCAAAGTATTTTCTCTGATCTGCTAAATAAGCTACCACTTTGAAAACAGAGAAAGGAACTAGACGTAAATTAATAACTATGCTGAAATTCTCTGCTTTTATGGAAGTGTCTGATAAATGTCTAAGTGGTTACTGTGCCATTGGCTAATTTAACAGCTGCTACTTCCTAGGTCTCGGCTATACATATTTGTTAGGAACCAGGACTCTGAATCCAAGAACTTTTAGAAAGGTGAGGCCCAGAGAGTAACTGCTCAAGTAACTACCATATTAGAGCTAGTTGATTTTTAAGAATTATTTCAGATTAGACGATGATGTGGCTAATCTTAGTAATACTGACTTCACATTGGCAGCTTGAAATTGGCCATGGGAGGAGTATTTACAAAACTATGTTTTCACATTTCCTCTTGACTCAGATACACTGTTTTACTCTTCTTGGCCAAATTCTTCAGGTGTAAAAAGGGCTAGTATGCCAACAATTCAGAAGTTTATTCAGTAAAGGTGATAAGTATCCCCTTATGAATTCTTTTTCCTCAAAAAGCAGGCAAAAAATTCTGAAGGATGCCTATAACTTACTATGAATCATAGTACATTAAGCAGTTAAAAAATACGGGTTCTTCATTTCTCTTAACTCATGTGCCACTCATAAATTCTAGAAAAGCCTTATTGATGTATAAGGTTATATTTATTAAATTTTTTAACTACTTACCATCAGAAGACATTAACTCATCAATATCTCCACTAATAGATCCCGCTGGAAAGAGAAATGTGATATAGAGTTTTTTACACTTCTCTTTATATATTTTAGCAGCCAAAAGGCAGTTATATTTAAACAGCATATATTTAAACACAGTAGATATTAAGCACAGTTATATTTAACATCAGCATCTTGATTAAAAGTACGAAATTAGGGCTTCCCTGGTGGCGCAGTGGTTGAGAGTCCGCCAGCCAATGCAGGGGACGCGGGTTCGTGCCCTGGTCCGGGAAGATCCCACATGCCGCGGAGCGGCTAGGCCCGTGAGCCATGGCCGCTGAGCCTGCGCGTCCGGAGCCTGTGCTCTGCAACGGGGGAGGCCACAACAGTGAGAGGCCCGCGTACCGCAAACAAATAAACAGACAAAACACAAAAAAACCAACAGGGACTTCCCTGGCACTCTAGTGGTTAGGACTTCGCCTTCCAATGCAGGGGTGTAGGTTTGATCCCTGGTCGGGGAGTTAAGATCCTACGTGCCTCGCAGCCGAAAAACCAAAACATAAAACAGAAGCAATATTGTAATAAATTCAATAAAGACTTTAAAAGTGGTCCACACACACAGACACACACACACAAACTGAAAAAAACGTAAATAACCCAATTAAAAAAACAATGTTTTCGTTCAGATAACGGAGAAGACAAGGGATGGATATTTCTTCCATCTATGGCTGAATCCAAGGACTCCAATGATATCACCAAGGTCCTGTGTTCTGTTGTTCAGCTCTGTGTTCTTTTGCATTGCTCTTATTCTCTCCCACTGCAGTCAGGCTTCCCTCAAGTTGCTGGAGGAGACGGCAACTAGCAGCCTCAATTTCACATCATCCTAGCACAGGGATACTAAAAGCAAGAATTGTCTCCACTACCTCTGGCTGGAAAATCTTTAGACGAGGACTGTAATTATTCATTCAACCAGGATCACTTAATGGGAGAAGAGTGGTTCCCCAGAGAGGGATGCTGAGCAGATAATGAATGTCCTCTGAAGTGGGTATTTACTGAGCAGCCATCTACATATGGGAGAGGGAGGCACAGAGACATGAAGTAACTTTTCCACAGTCACACTGTTGGTAGGTAACAGAAGTAAACAGAAATCATGTCTTCTCACTCATACCTCATAGAGTGCCTCTGCTCTTGCCTGTATAAACCATGTTATTTCCGTGGTGTAAGTATCCCTACCTCACCATTTCCAAATGAAAGCTAGGCCCGTAAGTCTTCATAAAGACTATAATATCATTCCATTGCATCTATTTCTTTGTCTTCTGCATATACATCAATAACTTCACATTCAAGGAACCATAATTATACTCACCTTATTAGCTTCAGTATTCCTGGATAACTCTGGCCTCGTGAAAGAATCTAACGGTTTTCTGTCGCTTTGATGTTACTTTGTCGCCACACATTATGGGCATTTTATAATGCATTTTAAGGTGTTTTTAAAAGTCACTCTTTAGAAAAAATACAGAATTTTTAATACAATTACATTGACAAGTAATTATTCCTCATTGCTTAACGTATTCCCTAATTTTTTGTGATGGACATAAACAATAAAATGATTTACTGTAAAAGTGGTTCATCTTTCTTTAAGCAGGCAAGTGCCTGGTCTGGTGGGAAGAGGACTTGACCGACGGCCAGCCCACGTGGATTCTAGTTTGGCTTTGTCAGTTACTAGTTGTGTGGATACCGAACATGGCTTAGACTCTGAACCTCAGCATTCTCACTTGCAAAAGGGGAATGCTACTTTGGCCTTATTTTGATACTTAGAGCAGAACTCATGTACCGTTACCAAAATGATATAAAAATGTCAGTACTTCTACATTTGTTTAAAAGCTGGCTTTCCCTAAGACCGTGACAAAATAAGGAGAGAGCATGTGAAAACTGTTACCTTAGTGGAAAGATCCTCTTGGAAGAAGTGATTCGATTTTCTAGAAAACTCATCCTAGAACACCTTAACTGGGAAATATACACACACAGAAATAAAACTGGAAGGCAAAAATATTTCTTCCAAGATTTTCTAAAGTTCCCTGATTCTTGTTTTACAACTTATTGATATTTTCTTGGGCCTCTGCCGTGCTGTCAGAAAGTCTCATTTTGAAGCAAGGAAGCTTCAATGGGAAAAGCATTTCAACTTTTGGCTCACTACAAATTTTCCCTTGGGAGATTATAGTTCTAGATCTATTCCAGACATTAGGTTCTTTGTTGCTGCAACCAAACCCGGACACCACCCAGAGGTGCGCAGCGCCACCTCCTGGGAGCGCGGACAGAGCCAGCCAGCAGTAAGCGGCTGAGGGCCGACCACCTGTGTTACGGTCCGTGTGGCTCTGGTGACTCAGACACTTCGGGTGGTTTCTGTACACATACCCCTGCGAGCAACTGCAGACTTAGCCGCGTCTTCGAAGCCTCAGCTGAGTAGAGGTTCCTAACCCAGGGAACGGCAAAGCATGTTTACAGGGACGGTCCTGTTTTTAGGGAAGGATGCTACACGGCTGAGACGGTTCTGTGGACAGGACTACTTGAGGTGGGTGGGAACAAGCCCGTGAGCGGAATGACGCTCGGTGGGCGGAACGACGCTCGGTGAGCGGAAAGACGCTCGGTGGGCGTGGCTTATCTCGGTCTGCAGACCAAGCTCACGGGACAAGACTCCGCCCTGTGGGCGGAGCTTATCTCGGTGGGCGGAACTACGACCTGAGAGAGGACCGTTGGCTGGCTTCCTCATTCCGGAACTTCCTGGATCCTGTGCGTACTGCTGGCGTTACGTGGAGCTTATACCCCTGCCCGAGGGTAGCGGAGGACTGGTGAGAGATTAATAAAAAAAATTTTCCGGCGCGCTGGCGTGAAGTTTCTGAGGATTGAGACGGGACCGCGGGCTGCTGCCGTCGGGAGGCTCCGTTCCGTCGTCGCTTGCTGCCTTAGGCAGCCCTACTCGGCCGCAGGCCTGTTGGCTCAGGCCTAAAACCCCCATGCCTGCTGGGCCTTCAGCCCACGGCAGGGTACCAGTTTTGGGTTGTTCTGTTGTCACCAGTTTCCACGTGGTTGTTAGAGAAAATCCCTATCCCCCTACCCCCACAGCTAGGCTCTCACCTTCTCCACGAACCTTCCTCGAGTCCCCAGCTCGATTGGAACTTTCCCTTCTGTGACTCCACTCGTATGCTGTCAGTTACAGCACCTATCTTTATGTTTCTTGTGTTTGTATATGTTTCATATGTATGTATATAGGTTCTGTACCACACTTGGTACATAGTAATTGATTAATGAATACTAGATGAATGGTTGGATTTTGGTTACTTATTGGAAGGATTTTAGATTATTTAATTTAGGGGTGGTTTATGTGTATTTTCTGCTTCTATAATAATCATGTATTTCCTACTGTGTTCATTTTTTTTTTTTTTTTTTTTTTTTTTGCGGTATGTGGTCCTCTCACTGTTGTGGCCTCTCCCGTTGCGGAGCACAGGCTCCGGACACACAGGCTCAGCGGCCACGGCTCACGGGCCCAGCCGCTTCACGGCATGTGGGATCTTCCCAGACCGGGACACGAACCCGTGTCCCCTGCATCGGCAGGCGGACTCTCAACCACTGGGCCACTAGGGAACCCCATTTTTTTTTTTTTTTTTTTTTTAAGAAGAAGTTCTGTTGGGGTTCGGAACCATTGCTGTCTCTCTTGTTCCTGAGGCTAGACATTGAAGGAGGAGAGATACAATGTGAGCAAAGGGAAGAAAGGAAGAATGTGCAAGGTGTCTTCAGAGAGTGATTAGTAGACTAGAGTAGGTATAGAGAAATAGCAGGAGATACCTTTGACAGATTTATGCTAGAGTCAGGTTTCCAGCAGCAATATGTCAGGACAAAAACCTTGTGGGTTGGAGGAGCCAGTGAAGGATTTTACCATTGGGACGGTTCATTTCATACCACTACGCAGGATAGACTTGAATGCATGTGGCTTAAGCCAGGGGTTGACAGTCTTTCTGTAAAGGACCAAATAGTAAATATTTTAGGCTTTGCGAGCCACAGTTGTCGCAGGAAAGCAGCCACAGACAAAACATACATAATCGAATGGACGTAGCTGCGTTCTAATAAAACATCATTTACAAAGACGGGTGCCTGACCTGATTTGGTCCATGGGTATAGTTGGTCCCAACCCAGAGTCTAACCAAATAGTCGTAGGGACTAAAGCAGTAACCCAGTCCTGAACTAGGCAGTAGTAAATCATGTTTTTGTACTGCATTTTTATTTATATACGAGAGGCCACATCACATAATGAGAGCTCAGGATCTAGTCTGCTTGGCTTTGAATCTTGGCATTCTCTGACTACTAATAGTGTAACAATGGGCAGATTAACTTCTCTTTGCATCAGTTTTTTTTTTAATCTGTATAATGATAATAATACGTCCTACGAAGTGTTGTTGTAAGGAGTAAATTAGTCAAAACACATAAAATGTTAGCATAGTGCTGTACATGTAGTAAAAGCTTAATAAATCTTAACTATTAATATTTTTTAAATTGTTCCTCACGTGCATTGTTAAAGACAGGTTTCAGAGATGTTTCTCAAGTAGAATTTATAGGCTTACTGTGTTTAGCTATAGAACAGAGATAATACCTACAGTTTTTAGGCAAGAGCCATTCACATAGAGGTGATGCGGAAGTCATGAAAGTAATTTAACGCGGGGGCTAGGAAGTGTAAGCTTAAGTACTGGTTTTGAGGAGGTGCGCACAGGAGTGAAAATGGGACAAGTAAAAAGGAATGAAGGAAGGAGGGAGAAGAGAGTCAGTCGTAGAGTATGAAAGGAACCAGAATGGAATAGCAGTATGTAAACTATCAGAAGGATGGATGGTGATGGTTAGCATTGTCAGATGCTGCAGAGAGCTGAAAGAAAACAACTGTTGTGTTGAGAATGTTAATTAATGAATCTAACTGGCAGAAATTAATGTGGAGCCTCTTATGGGCCAGGTGCCGGAGATGCAGAAAAGAATTAGCTACACACTCTGCACTGAAACAGAAAAATCTAGTAGGACCGAAAGGACATGGAGATAATTTTAATACAAGCAGCAATTTTAAAAATAATCAGGAGGAAGGTGGAACTTCTTAGATTTAATTGGTACCTTTACTTCCAAAACTTAAATTGATTTACAGTTCATAAACATGGGCAACTGAATTGAGCTCCTCTTCTTTCTTGCCTAGACAATGGCCAAGAACAAACTAAGAGGACAGAAGTCCAGGAATGTATTCCAGGTAGCCAGCCGAAAAAGCTTTAAGGTTAAAAATAAGGCAAAGCCAGTTACCACTAATCTGAAGAAGGTTAGTATCACTTAAGCACTCTGACTTTATTGTTTACAAGAAAAGCATAATTGTAAAGCTACTGAAAAACTGAATGCTAATATTTAAAACAGGTTCTTAGCCTTTCCTACAAAAGCAAGATGATTGTTAAACATTTGTTTCAAAAAAGAAACAACGATGCAGAAAAATAACCTCCCTTTCTTGAATTCAAGTGCAAAAGGAAGAAGGCATTTTAACTGCAAATGTATGAGGCTCCAAGTAACAGTTTTAATAGTTTTCTCAGAGCATAGAAATCATAAAAAACCATGGTATGGAAAAATTATCTCTAAACTCATATATATTCAGGAAGCTTTCAACCAGAGCCAAGACATGGAATGTCAGTCAACACCCATTCTTTTTCTTCTCAGTAAATCTTATTTCTCTGAAGATATCTATAGCTCAGATAAAAACCTAAAAATAGAAGATAAAATATTTTGTTTCTTAAAATACAAAATTTGAAAAGAAAGGAGTTGCTTTATCTTTTTTTCAAAATATTTGGGGAATGGGAAAGTTCTTCAAGATTAAGTAGACTCCTTAAGGAAATTATTCAAGAAAATGTTTTCAAGCTTAAGTAGTAGGTGGAGTCCCCTCTAGAGGACTTAGTAATTATCATAATGGTCCATAGAAATGTAACATTTTATCTTTCAGTCTTCATGAATTAGCTGAGTTAAACTTTTTGGTGGAGCAATTTCATGACTTTGGAGATGCTATAAAGGAAATAAAGCTGGGTGATATGACTGGGGTTTGGGGGTGACAGTTTTAGATAGAATTGTCTTCAGGGTTGACATTGAAGCCAAGACCTGCCTGACAGGAGCCAGTGATGCAAACTGCTGGGAAGTGTTGGGAGCAGCATGTCCTAGGCAGAAAGAATAGTGAGTGCAGAGACCCCCAGCTGGGTGAAGGCTTGGTGTATTTGAGGAAAATTATTTTGTTTGGATAGGAAGTCCTAGAAGCTCTACGGTTGCTAATGGAGAAGATCTGTGGGTAGGCAGCCTGGTTGGAGAAAGTATCGAACACTTTTCTGAGAAAGCAGCCTAACTTAGGGGGAGGTCGCACGATCGCCAGGTACTATATACATGGTAAATTGAAGTTGGTGGCCACGAACTTAAAGTGAAGCCAGTCAGCCAGTTATGATTTTCTAGAGCTTCAGTTTTGGGCTCAGAAAAGGCTGATACCTGAGTTTAACTAGGTTGGCAGGGAAGTCTGACTGAGGGAGAGAAGGGAAGTAGAGTTAGGGTGTGAAGGAGCGACTGATCAGTGGTCATGTAATCTGTGCAGGCTAAAGGAAAAAGCGGGGATATGAACATGTGAACAATAGTGAACTTGGTGGGAAAAGATTTCAGTGAGATTTAAGAACTATTAATAAAATAAGTGAATAGAAGGATAGGAGGTGGTGCGGTAACAGGTAATGATGCCGCCTAAGGTAATGCGTGAGAGTGATGGCAAGGTAGGTCGTGGAAAAGACCCCTGGAGGTGAGGCCCTGAAGAGATTAAGAAGCCATAGGATAGGTTTTTGTCGTAGCCACTAAGCAGCGACGCCAGGCGTGAGAGGGGTCAGTGAGCCATGGTCTGAGATCTTTCACGAAGGAGCAAGTAATCACGGTGTTGGTAGGTGACAGTAATGAGGAGAGGGGTGTCAGAATGTCCTGATGCATAAGGTGCAAAAGAGCTAAAAGTTTTGAAGGAGAAATGGTTGGGGAGCAGCTGTGAAGAACAAGAATACCACCCCCACCTTTCAGATTCAAGCGAGGACGGCTACAGGGGCCGCTGTCCTCAGGAGACTGCCAGGCACTTCCATCAAGGAAGGATTCAGAGACGTACTGTTAGAAGGACACTGGAAGCATGCCAGCCAGGTTCCTCATTTTACAGATGAGAGAGGATAGCACCGTAGCTTAGAAACATAGTGGTCACATATTTTGGCCCGTTTATTCCAGGAAAGTCAAGGTATGAGGTATATCCACACAATTCTTATTTTTAAAAAGACAGAACCTTTTGTCTAAAATGTCCCAATAAGACTGTAAGAATTTTAGGGTAAATTGTCTCCATAAATTGGTAGGATTGATAAGAGTTTATAGATTTGGGGGGTGACAAGATTAAATTAAGGTAGCCTATATTTTTATCCTTAATGGTTGTGAGACCATGGATTAATGCTCTTTTTCTTTTTTTAAAAGATGAACATCGTGAATGATGAAAAAGTTAACATCGTGAATGAAGCTTTTGTATATATGCAAAAGGTAGTTGCATGGTTCGTAAAAGACCTTTCCCTTGAACCTGTGCAGAAACAGCTGGTGAGTGGAAGTCACTTCCTTTCGTTCTGGCTAATAAACTCCAAATTTTCAAAGCCTGTATTGATTGTCATTTTTAGTATTTGGCTCTGTAGTATGTATAGCTTATTCAGACTTTAAAACATTGAGTCTAAAATATGGAACTTTATTGTTCTATTTCCAAAAGTACAACTAGAAGAAATTATATTGAATAATAGATTATATGTCAGTAGATTATGTCATTTCTGTTTGCTATTGTTATCTAAATTTTTAAATGTACTTTTCTCTCCAGATTCCTCAGCAGTGTCGTGAAAACGAACCAGTTGATGTTGATGAAGCTACAAGATTAATGGCTCAGTTGTAATACACTGGTGATGCATCAGATTCCCCAAAAAGACCAATAAATTAAATGCTTTATACAGTTTTATTTTAAAAAATCTTGTTAATGTACAGGCATTGGCACATTTTAAAAACAAACTACATAAACAGATCTTTCCTATAACCTAGGAAAGTGGAATGTCAGAAGTCAACAAAATGTGATAAACTTAAAGTGCTAAAACAGAAGGCACTTCACAAAATCTGTTCACTGAAACAGTTAACATATCCTAGTTTACACCCTTCACTTTATAAGTGGCAGTGAATGTCTGGATCAGAGGGTACACAGAAAAATGGACAGTCTCGTGGCAGTAAAAATGTAAGACAAACAAATGATGAGCCCTTGGCCAACTTCTTTTGTTTTTGATGACCTTAAGTCTACTTTAACTTTCCTCTCATATAAGGAAAAAAAAAAAAACAGAAGGATTCAGAATGGGAGGAAAAGTTGAAATTCCAGAATGTAATTACTTGAGGGTAGGGAGTCGGTGGATATGAAATCACTTTTTCCCCTGAAGCAATCAGAATCCTTTGTTCTTATGGTTGAAGTTTTGTGAAGTAAAAAAGAAAGTATTAGGGAAGAACATTTCAGAATCAGTGAACTAAAAAGGCGTTACATTCATTATTTTAAATACTTAGGTTATTAAGACGTCTAAAATGTTACACAGTTAGAGGTAGATAACAGTCCCAAGTTTCCATGGAGTCTAATAATTTAGTATCTGGACATCAAACAGATCACAAACTCCTTCATTATCATCTAAATTAAAGTTGTAGTCATCTGCCGGGGTCGGAGAAAGCCGTAAAAGTGGAAACACTGCAAGCAAAAAATAAATTCAGTGTTAAAGATGGTTTCTACATACAGGTAATGATGTCTAACATAAAATGCTATCAAAAACATCAAGCCAGGGCTTCCCTGGTGGCGCAGTGGTTGGGAGTCCGCCTGCCAATGCAGGGGACACGGGTTCGTGCCCCGGTCCGGGAGGATCACACATGCCGTGGAGCGGCTGGGCCCGTGAGCCGTGGCCGCTGGGCCTGCATGTCCAGAGCCTGTGCTCCACACTGGGGGAGGCCACAACAGTGAGAGGCCCGACTACCGCAAAAAAAAAAAAAAAAAAAATCAAGCCAAATTATGTTTCCCATGTTATACAGCAAGTTTTTTAAAAATACGTAATAGGAAATGTAATGATCAAATTAATGACTTGTATTTTGTGTATATTTTGATAGATTCTTCTTTAAAGACATTTTATGCATTGATTATAGGTGTTAGCTTGAGAAACAGAAGTTAATTTTTATTGGTTGAACTTGTCACTAAAATTTATGATTCAGAAACACTGGTCAAAGTATTTTCTCTGATCTGCTAAATAAGCTACCACTTTGAAAACAGAGAAAGGAACTAGACGTAAATTAATAACTATGCTGAAATTCTCTGCTTTTATGGAAGTGTCTGATAAATGTCTAAGTGGTTACTGTGCCATTGGCTAATTTAACAGCTGCTACTTCCTAGGTCTCGGCTATACATATTTGTTAGGAACCAGGACTCTGAATCCAAGAACTTTTAGAAAGGTGAGGCCCAGAGAGTAACTGCTCAAGTAACTACCATATTAGAGCTAGTTGATTTTTAAGAATTATTTCAGATTAGACGATGATGTGGCTAATCTTAGTAATACTGACTTCACATTGGCAGCTTGAAATTGGCCATGGGAGGAGTATTTACAAAACTATGTTTTCACATTTCCTCTTGACTCAGATACGCTGTTTTACTCTTCTTGGCCAAATTCTTCAGGTGTAAAAAGGGCTAGTATGCCAACAATTCAGAAGTTTATTCAGTAAAGGTGATAAGTATCCCCTTATGAATTCTTTTTCCTCAAAAAGCAGGCAAAAAATTCTGAAGGATGCCTATAACTTACTATGAATCATAGTACATTAAGCAGTTAAAAAATACGGGTTCTTCATTTCTCTTAACTCATGTGCCACTCATAAATTCTAGAAAAGCCTTATTGATGTATAAGGTTATATTTATTAAATTTTTTAACTACTTACCATCAGAAGACATTAACTCATCAATATCTCCACTAATAGATCCCGCTGGAAAGAGAAATGTGATATAGAGTTTTTTACACTTCTCTTTATATATTTTAGCAGCCAAAAGGCAGTTATATTTAAACAGCATATATTTAAACACAGTAGATATTAAGCACAGTTATATTTAACATCAGCATCTTGATTAAAAGTACGAAATTAGGGCTTCCCTGGTGGCGCAGTGGTTGAGAGTCCGCCAGCCAATGCAGGGGACGCGGGTTCGTGCCCTGGTCCGGGAAGATCCCACATGCCGCGGAGCGGCTAGGCCCGTGAGCCATGGCCGCTGAGCCTGCGCGTCCGGAGCCTGTGCTCTGCAACGGGGGAGGCCACAACAGTGAGAGGCCCGCGTACCGCAAACAAATAAACAGACAAAACACAAAAAAACCAACAGGGACTTCCCTGGCACTCTAGTGGTTAGGACTTCGCCTTCCAATGCAGGGGTGTAGGTTTGATCCCTGGTCGGGGAGTTAAGATCCTACGTGCCTCGCAGCCGAAAAACCAAAACATAAAACAGAAGCAATATTGTAATAAATTCAATAAAGACTTTAAAAGTGGTCCACACACACAGACACACACACACAAACTGAAAAAAACGTAAATAACCCAATTAAAAAAACAATGTTTTCGTTCAGATAACGGAGAAGACAAGGGATGGATATTTCTTCCATCTATGGCTGAATCCAAGGACTCCAATGATATCACCAAGGTCCTGTGTTCTGTTGTTCAGCTCTGTGTTCTTTTGCATTGCTCTTATTCTCTCCCACTGCAGTCAGGCTTCCCTCAAGTTGCTGGAGGAGACGGCAACTAGCAGCCTCAATTTCACATCATCCTAGCACAGGGATACTAAAAGCAAGAATTGTCTCCACTACCTCTGGCTGGAAAATCTTTAGACGAGGACTGTAATTATTCATTCAACCAGGATCACTTAATGGGAGAAGAGTGGTTCCCCAGAGAGGGATGCTGAGCAGATAATGAATGTCCTCTGAAGTGGGTATTTACTGAGCAGCCATCTACATATGGGAGAGGGAGGCACAGAGACATGAAGTAACTTTTCCACAGTCACACTGTTGGTAGGTAACAGAAGTAAACAGAAATCATGTCTTCTCACTCATACCTCATAGAGTGCCTCTGCTCTTGCCTGTATAAACCATGTTATTTCCGTGGTGTAAGTATCCCTACCTCACCATTTCCAAATGAAAGCTAGGCCCGTAAGTCTTCATAAAGACTATAATATCATTCCATTGCATCTATTTCTTTGTCTTCTGCATATACATCAATAACTTCACATTCAAGGAACCATAATTATACTCACCTTATTAGCTTCAGTATTCCTGGATAACTCTGGCCTCGTGAAAGAATCTAACGGTTTTCTGTCGCTTTGATGTTACTTTGTCGCCACACATTATGGGCATTTTATAATGCATTTTAAGGTGTTTTTAAAAGTCACTCTTTAGAAAAAATACAGAATTTTTAATACAATTACATTGACAAGTAATTATTCCTCATTGCTTAACGTATTCCCTAATTTTTTGTGATGGACATAAACAATAAAATGATTTACTGTAAAAGTGGTTCATCTTTCTTTAAGCAGGCAAGTGCCTGGTCTGGTGGGAAGAGGACTTGACCGACGGCCAGCCCACGTGGATTCTAGTTTGGCTTTGTCAGTTACTAGTTGTGTGGATACCGAACATGGCTTAGACTCTGAACCTCAGCATTCTCACTTGCAAAAGGGGAATGCTACTTTGGCCTTATTTTGATACTTAGAGCAGAACTCATGTACCGTTACCAAAATGATATAAAAATGTCAGTACTTCTACATTTGTTTAAAAGCTGGCTTTCCCTAAGACCGTGACAAAATAAGGAGAGAGCATGTGAAAACTGTTACCTTAGTGGAAAGATCCTCTTGGAAGAAGTGATTCGATTTTCTAGAAAACTCATCCTAGAACACCTTAACTGGGAAATATACACACACAGAAATAAAACTGGAAGGCAAAAATATTTCTTCCAAGATTTTCTAAAGTTCCCTGATTCTTGTTTTACAACTTATTGATATTTTCTTGGGCCTCTGCCGTGCTGTCAGAAAGTCTCATTTTGAAGCAAGGAAGCTTCAATGGGAAAAGCATTTCAACTTTTGGCTCACTACAAATTTTCCCTTGGGAGATTATAGTTCTAGATCTATTCCAGACATTAGGTTCTTTGTTGCTGCAACCAAACCCGGACACCACCCAGAGGTGCGCAGCGCCACCTCCTGGGAGCGCGGACAGAGCCAGCCAGCAGTAAGCGGCTGAGGGCCGACCACCTGTGTTACGGTCCGTGTGGCTCTGGTGACTCAGACACTTCGGGTGGTTTCTGTACACATACCCCTGCGAGCAACTGCAGACTTAGCCGCGTCTTCGAAGCCTCAGCTGAGTAGAGGTTCCTAACCCAGGGAACGGCAAAGCATGTTTACAGGGACGGTCCTGTTTTTAGGGAAGGATGCTACACGGCTGAGACGGTTCTGTGGACAGGACTACTTGAGGTGGGTGGGAACAAGCCCGTGAGCGGAATGACGCTCGGTGGGCGGAACGACGCTCGGTGAGCGGAAAGACGCTCGGTGGGCGTGGCTTATCTCGGTCTGCAGACCAAGCTCACGGGACAAGACTCCGCCCTGTGGGCGGAGCTTATCTCGGTGGGCGGAACTACGACCTGAGAGAGGACCGTTGGCTGGCTTCCTCATTCCGGAACTTCCTGGATCCTGTGCGTACTGCTGGCGTTACGTGGAGCTTATACCCCTGCCCGAGGGTAGCGGAGGACTGGTGAGAGATTAATAAAAAAAATTTTCCGGCGCGCTGGCGTGAAGTTTCTGAGGATTGAGACGGGACCGCGGGCTGCTGCCGTCGGGAGGCTCCGTTCCGTCGTCGCTTGCTGCCTTAGGCAGCCCTACTCGGCCGCAGGCCTGTTGGCTCAGGCCTAAAACCCCCATGCCTGCTGGGCCTTCAGCCCACGGCAGGGTACCAGTTTTGGGTTGTTCTGTTGTCACCAGTTTCCACGTGGTTGTTAGAGAAAATCCCTATCCCCTACCCCCACAGCTAGGCTCTCACCTTCTCCACGAACCTTCCTCGAGTCCCCAGCTCGATTGGAACTTTCCCTTCTGTGACTCCACTCGTATGCTGTCAGTTACAGCACCTATCTTTATGTTTCTTGTGTTTGTATATGTTTCATATGTATGTATATAGGTTCTGTACCACACTTGGTACATAGTAATTGATTAATGAATACTAGATGAATGGTTGGATTTTGGTTACTTATCGGAAGGATTTTAGATTATTTAATTTAGGGGTGGTTTATGTGTATTTTCTGCTTCTATAATAATCATGTATTTCCTACTGTGTTCATTTTTTTTTTTTTTTTTTTTTTTGCGGTATGTGGTCCTCTCACTGTTGTGGCCTCTCCCGTTGCGGAGCACAGGCTCCGGACACACAGGCTCAGCGGCCACGGCTCACGGGCCCAGCCGCTTCACGGCATGTGGGATCTTCCCAGACCGGGACACGAACCCGTGTCCCCTGCATCGGCAGGCGGACTCTCAACCACTGGGCCACTAGGGAAGCCCCATTTTTTTTTTTTTTTTTTTTTAAGAAGAAGTTCTGTTGGGGTTCGGAACCATTGCTGTCTCTCTTGTTCCTGAGGCTAGACATTGAAGGAGGAGAGATACAATGTGAGCAAAGGGAAGAAAGGAAGAATGTGCAAGGTGTCTTCAGAGAGTGATTAGTAGACTAGAGTAGGTATAGAGAAATAGCAGGAGATACCTTTGACAGATTTATGCTAGAGTCAGGTTTCCAGCAGCAATATGTCAGGACAAAAACCTTGTGGGTTGGAGGAGCCAGTGAAGGATTTTACCATTGGGACGGTTCATTTCATACCACTACGCAGGATAGACTTGAATGCATGTGGCTTAAGCCAGGGGTTGACAGTCTTTCTGTAAAGGACCAAATAGTAAATATTTTAGGCTTTGCGAGCCACAGTTGTCGCAGGAAAGCAGCCACAGACAAAACATACATAATCGAATGGACGTAGCTGCGTTCTAATAAAACATCATTTACAAAGACGGGTGCCTGACCTGATTTGGTCCATGGGTATAGTTGGTCCCAACCCAGAGTCTAACCAAATAGTCGTAGGGACTAAAGCAGTAACCCAGTCCTGAACTAGGCAGTAGTAAATCATGTTTTTGTACTGCATTTTTATTTATATACGAGAGGCCACATCACATAATGAGAGCTCAGGATCTAGTCTGCTTGGCTTTGAATCTTGGCATTCTCTGACTACTAATAGTGTAACAATGGGCAGATTAACTTCTCTTTGCATCAGTTTTTTTTTTAATCTGTATAATGATAATAATACGTCCTACGAAGTGTTGTTGTAAGGAGTAAATTAGTCAAAACACATAAAATGTTAGCATAGTGCTGTACATGTAGTAAAAGCTTAATAAATCTTAACTATTAATATTTTTTAAATTGTTCCTCACGTGCATTGTTAAAGACAGGTTTCAGAGATGTTTCTCAAGTAGAATTTATAGGCTTACTGTGTTTAGCTATAGAACAGAGATAATACCTACAGTTTTTAGGCAAGAGCCATTCACATAGAGGTGATGCGGAAGTCATGAAAGTAATTTAACGCGGGGGCTAGGAAGTGTAAGCTTAAGTACTGGTTTTGAGGAGGTGCGCACAGGAGTGAAAATGGGACAAGTAAAAAGGAATGAAGGAAGGAGGGAGAAGAGAGTCAGTCGTAGAGTATGAAAGGAACCAGAATGGAATAGCAGTATGTAAACTATCAGAAGGATGGATGGTGATGGTTAGCATTGTCAGATGCTGCAGAGAGCTGAAAGAAAACAACTGTTGTGTTGAGAATGTTAATTAATGAATCTAACTGGCAGAAATTAATGTGGAGCCTCTTATGGGCCAGGTGCCGGAGATGCAGAAAAGAATTAGCTACACACTCTGCACTGAAACAGAAAAATCTAGTAGGACCGAAAGGACATGGAGATAATTTTAATACAAGCAGCAATTTTAAAAATAATCAGGAGGAAGGTGGAACTTCTTAGATTTAATTGGTACCTTTACTTCCAAAACTTAAATTGATTTACAGTTCATAAACATGGGCAACTGAATTGAGCTCCTCTTCTTTCTTGCCTAGACAATGGCCAAGAACAAACTAAGAGGACAGAAGTCCAGGAATGTATTCCAGGTAGCCAGCCGAAAAAGCTTTAAGGTTAAAAATAAAGCAAAGCCAGTTACCACTAATCTGAAGAAGGTTAGTATCACTTAAGCACTCTGACTTTATTGTTTACAAGAAAAGCATAATTGTAAAGCTACTGAAAAACTGAATGCTAATATTTAAAACAGGTTCTTAGCCTTTCCTACAAAAGCAAGATGATTGTTAAACATTTGTTTCAAAAAAGAAACAACGATGCAGAAAAATAACCTCCCTTTCTTGAATTCAAGTGCAAAAGGAAGAAGGCATTTTAACTGCAAATGTATGAGGCTCCAAGTAACAGTTTTAATAGTTTTCTCAGAGCATAGAAATCATAAAAAACCATGGTATGGAAAAATTATCTCTAAACTCATATATATTCAGGAAGCTTTCAACCAGAGCCAAGACATGGAATGTCAGTCAACACCCATTCTTTTTCTTCTCAGTAAATCTTATTTCTCTGAAGATATCTATAGCTCAGATAAAAACCTAAAAATAGAAGATAAAATATTTTGTTTCTTAAAATACAAAATTTGAAAAGAAAGGAGTTGCTTTATCTTTTTTTCAAAATATTTGGGGAATGGGAAAGTTCTTCAAGATTAAGTAGACTCCTTAAGGAAATTATTCAAGAAAATGTTTTCAAGCTTAAGTAGTAGGTGGAGTCCCCTCTAGAGGACTTAGTAATTATCATAATGGTCCATAGAAATGTAACATTTTATCTTTCAGTCTTCATGAATTAGCTGAGTTAAACTTTTTGGTGGAGCAATTTCATGACTTTGGAAATGCTATAAAGGAAATAAAGCTGGGTGATATGACTGGGGTTTGGGGGTGACAGTTTTAGATAGAATTGTCTTCAGGGTTGACATTGAAGCCAAGACCTGCCTGACAGGAGCCAGTGATGCAAACTGCTGGGAAGTGTTGGGAGCAGCATGTTCTAGGCAGAAAGAATAGTGAGTGCAGAGACCCCCAGCTGGGTGAAGGCTTGGTGTATTTGAGGAAAATTATTTTGTTTGGATAGGAAGTCCTAGAAGCTCTACGGTTGCTAATGGAGAAGATCTGTGGGTAGGCAGCCTGGTTGGAGAAAGTATCGAACACTTTTCTGAGAAAGCAGCCTAACTTAGGGGGAGGTCGCACGATCGCCAGGTACTATATACATGGTAAATTGAAGTTGGTGGCCACGAACTTAAAGTGAAGCCAGTCAGCCAGTTATGATTTTCTAGAGCTTCAGTTTTGGGCTCAGAAAAGGCTGATACCTGAGTTTAACTAGGTTGGCAGGGAAGTCTGACTGAGGGAGAGAAGGGAAGTAGAGTTAGGGTGTGAAGGAGCGACTGATCAGTGGTCATGTAATCTGTGCAGGCTAAAGGAAAAAGCGGGGATATGAACATGTGAACAATAGTGAACTTGGTGGGAAAAGATTTCAGTGAGATTTAAGAACTATTAATAAAATAAGTGAATAGAAGGATAGGAGGTGGTGCGGTAACAGGTAATGATGCCGCCTAAGGTAATGCGTGAGAGTGATGGCAAGGTAGGTCGTGGAAAAGACCCCTGGAGGTGAGGCCCTGAAGAGATTAAGAAGCCATAGGATAGGTTTTTGTCGTAGCCACTAAGCAGCGACGCCAGGCGTGAGAGGGGTCAGTGAGCCATGGTCTGAGATCTTTCACGAAGGAGCAAGTAATCACGGTGTTGGTAGGTGACAGTAATGAGGAGAGGGGTGTCAGAATGTCCTGATGCATAAGGTGCAAAAGAGCTAAAAGTTTTGAAGGAGAAATGGTTGGGGAGCAGCTGTGAAGAACAAGAATACCACCCCCACCTTTCAGATTCAAGCGAGGACGGCTACAGGGGCCGCTGTCCTCAGGAGACTGCCAGGCACTTCCATCAAGGAAGGATTCAGAGACGTACTGTTAGAAGGACACTGGAAGCATGCCAGCCAGGTTCCTCATTTTACAGATGAGAGAGGATAGCACCGTAGCTTAGAAACATAGTGGTCACATATTTTGGCCCGTTTATTCCAGGAAAGTCAAGGTATGAGGTATATCCACACAATTCTTATTTTTAAAAAGACAGAACCTTTTGTCTAAAATGTCCCAATAAGACTGTAAGAATTTTAGGGTAAATTGTCTCCATAAATTGGTAGGATTGATAAGAGTTTATAGATTTGGGGGGTGACAAGATTAAATTAAGGTAGCCTATATTTTTATCCTTAATGG
This sequence comes from Mesoplodon bidens, assembly GCF_964165515.1. Lineage (NCBI taxonomy): Eukaryota > Metazoa > Chordata > Mammalia > Artiodactyla > Ziphiidae > Mesoplodon > Mesoplodon bidens. Next base: position 28,493,590 of record NC_138173.1, on the reverse strand, counting down.
TTGTGAGACCATGGATTAATGCTCTTTTTCTTTTTTTAAAAGATTAACATCGTGAATGATGAAAAAGTTAACAGCATGAATAAAGCTTTTGTAGATATGCAAAAGGTACTTGCACAGTTCGTAAAAGGCCTTTCCCTTGAACCTCTGCAGAAACAGCTGGTGAGTGGAAATCACTTCCTTTCGTTCTGGCTAATAAACTCCAAATTTTCAAAGCCTGTATTGATTGTCATTTTTAGTATTTGGCTCTGTAGTATGTATAGCTTATTCAGACTTTAAAACATTGAGTCTAAAATATGGAACTTTATTGTTCTATTTCCAAAAGTACAACTAGAAGAAATTATATTGAATAATAGATTATATGTCAGTAGATTATGTCATTTCTGTTTGCTATTGTTATCTAAATTTTTAAATGTACTTTTCTCTCCAGATTCCTCAGCAGTGTCATGAAAACGAACCAGTTGATGTTGATGAAGCTACAAGATTAATGGCTCAGTTGTAATACACTGGTGATGCATCAGATTCCCCAAAAAGACCAATAAATTAAATGCTTTATACAGTTTTATTTTAAAAAATCTTGTTAATGTACAGGCATTGGCACATTTTAAAAACAAACTACATAAACAGATCTTTCCTATAACCTAGGAAAGTGGAATGTCAGAAGTCAACAAAATGTGATAAACTTAAAGTGCTAAAACAGAAGGCACTTCACAAAATCTGTTCACTGAAACAGTTAACATATCCTAGTTTACACCCTTCACTTTATAAGTGGCAGTGAATGTCTGGATCAGAGGGTACACAGAAAAATGGACAGTCTCGTGGCAGTAAAAATGTAAGACAAACAAATGATGAGCCCTTGGCCAACTTCTTTTGTTTTTGATGACCTTAAGTCTACTTTAACTTTCCTCTCATATAAGGAAAAAAAAAAACAGAAGGATTCAGAATGGGAGGAAAAGTTGAAATTCCAGAATGTAATTACTTGAGGGTAGGGAGTCGGTGGATATGAAATCACTTTTTCCCCTGAAGCAATCAGAATCCTTTGTTCTTATGGTTGAAGTTTTGTGAAGTAAAAAAGAAAGTATTAGGGAAGAACATTTCAGAATCAGTGAACTAAAAAGGCGTTACATTCATTATTTTAAATACTTAGGTTATTAAGACGTCTAAAATGTTACACAGTTAGAGGTAGATAACAGTCCCAGGTTTCCATGGAATCTAATAATTTAGTATCTGGACATCAAACAGATCACAAACTCCTTCATTATCATCTAAATTAAAGTTGTAGTCATCTGCCGGGGTCGGAGAAAGCCGTAAAAGTGGAAACACTGCAAGCAAAAAATAAATTCAGTGTTAAAGATGGTTTCTACATACAGGTAATGATGTCTAACATAAAATACTATCAAAAAATCAAGCCAAATTATGTTTCTCATGTTATACAGCAATTTTTAAAAAATATGTAATAGGAAATGTAATGATCAAATTAATGACTTGTATTTTGTGTATATTTTGATAGATTCTTTAAAGACATTTTATGCATTGATTATAGGTGTTAGCTTGAGAAACAGAAGTTAATTTTTATTGGTTGAACTTGTCACTAAAATTTATGATTCAGAAACACTGGTCAAAGTATTTTCTCTGATCTGCTAAATAAGCTACCTCTGTGAAAACAGAGAAAGGAACTAGACATAAATTAATAACTGTGCTGAAATTCTCTTCTTTTACGGAAGTGTCTGATAAATGTCTAAGTGGTTACTGTGCCATTGGCTAATTTAACAGCTGCTACTTCCTAGGTCTCGGCTATACATATTTGTTAGGAACCAGGACTCTGAATCCAAGAACTTTTAGAAAGGTGAGGCCCAGAGAGTAGCTGCTAAAGTAACTACCATATTAGAGCTAGTTGATTTTTAAGAATTATTTCAGATTAGACGATGATGTGGCTAATCCTAGTAATACTGACTTCACATTGGCAGCTTGAAATTGGCCATGGGAGGAGTATTTACAAAACTATGTTTTCACATTTCCTCTTGACTCAGATACACTGTTTTACTCTTCTTGGCCAAATTCTTCAGGTGTAAAAAGGGCTAGTATGCCAACAATTCAGAAGTTTATTCAGTAAAGGTGATAAGTATCCCCTTATGAATTCTTTTTCCTCAAAATGCAGGCAAAAATTCTGAAGGATGCCTATAACTTACTATGAATCATCATAGTACATTAAGCAGTTAAAAAATATAGGTTCTTCATTTCTTTTAAATCATGTGCCACTCATAAATTCTAGAAAAGCCTTATTGATGTATAAGGTTATATTTATTAAATTTTTTAACTACTTACCATCAGAAGACATTAACTCATCAATGATATCTCCACTAATAGATCCCGCTGGAAAGAGAAATGTGATATAGAGTTTTTTACACTTCTCTTTATATATTTTAGCAGCCAAAAGGCAGTTATATTTAAACAGCATATATTTAAACACAGTAGATATTAAGCACAGTTATATTTAACATCAGCATCTTGATTAAAAGTACGAAATTAGGGCTTCCCTGGTGGCGCAGTGGTTGAGAGTCCGCCTGCTGATGCAGGGGACACGGGTTTGTGCCCCGGTCCGGGAGGATCACACATGCCGCGGAGCGGCTGGGCTCGTGAGCCATGGCCGCTGGGCCTGTGCATCCGGAGCCTGTGCTGCGCAACCGGAGAGGCCACAGCAGTGAGAGGCCCGTTTACTGCAAAAAAAAAAAAAAAAAAAAGTACGAAATTAAAGTACTAGAACTTTATGGAAACATAGAATTTTCAGGACACCTAATCTGTACTTGGCATTACTTTTAAACTTCTGAACTCAAGATGTAGTCCCAAAAACTCATCGTTTTCCCAAAACTGACTCCTCAGTTTTTAAAGTCAGTGTTACCATATTTCTCCGTATGACCCAACCTTAAAAGTGCAACATCACTTTACAGTTCTCTTAACTTTATCTTCAGATCTCACCTATCAAAGGTTACTTACTTTGCCTAAAGAGTATTTCTCAAATCTTCCTTATGTCTCTTTCCCGTCCCATTGTCATCACCCCATTTTAACCTCAGTGTTCTCTCACAGTTGCATAACTGCAAACATCTTACCTTCTGTCTTCATTGCCTCTAATCTCTTCTTCCCAGGGCCAAAAGCCTGTTCTTTCCTAATGACGTTACTTCTGTGTTCACTAATATACAGTTCTAAACATGGCACTTCCGTGGTCACATATTCCAGTGCTGGGCACTTCATTGGTTTATAGGTCAAAGTCCTAACTCAGTCTGATATTCAAGGCCCTCTCTAATCTGGCCCCAAATTGTTTTATTTCCAAACACAAAATCATGTACAGAAATGAAATGCTCAAAAGTTTCTTTAATGCTTTGTGAAAGCCAATGTACTAATTGTGTCTGAGCTAAACCATAAGCCTGCCTACTTTATTCTTCCCAATTAGATTATAAGCTTTTGAAGGATGACACTTTTCTGTTGTGCATCCCTATGGCCTATGGTGTGGAAATACTTATAGGGGAAGGATATGGGCAACAAGAAGCTGAAAAATATTCTGTGTCCAGTTAGATCTTTTTAGTCTCACTCTTACCTATTGTGAACTCAAAGAGTAGACCACGTTCCAAAAGGATAAAGGTAAAAATAAACAACTTGGAATATATACAATATAGTTTTTAAATTATCTGCAATACTACGTCTAGATTGCATGGCAGTCATTCATTCAGCAACCATGGGTCCTTTATTTGCAACCACTAAGGAGCTGGTAAATACCTAGCCATGTAATAACCAAGGGAAAGGACTGTATGCTGAGGAAATTTTATAAATTTAAGAAATGTGGCCCCTATTCCTGATGCCCAGTTTTTAGCTATTTATCACTTCACAGATCAAACAACTTAGGAAGGCAAGATGTCCTAAATAATTGGAGTTGAGACCACTTATCAACTCTATAAAACTAAGCTTTCCAAATAAAAAGTGTAACAATAGAGAATACAGAGAAACAGGAGGCATAAGTCACTATAGTCGTCCCTAGTATGATTTTTATTAAATGTAGAACAAATTTCAATTATATATACTAGAGTTACTGAGAGATAAAAGAACCTTACGAAGTAAATCTCAGATAAAAAGCTGAGATGTAAATAGTAAAAGGGGGGTGGGGGAACAAATTTGGTTTAATTCCAAAAATGGAATCCTAAGGAAAACTACAAATACATATATTTACATAGTCTATGAAACAACTAGTAGTAGTATAATTAAAGACAGGATCTGTTTTTTAAATTTTCCTCATAATACATATTCCAGTGCTGGGCACACAGAAGACACAAAATTAATACTTGTTGATTGGGTTTACTATTTTGCCTCCTATACTAGATAACAGAATAACATCACAATTGAGAAATTCAGAAAAGCTCTCCAACTTGTTCAACACAGTATTCATATTTTCCCCTCTACTTTTTATTTTTTTTTATTTTTTATTCTTTTTTTATTTATTTTTTTTTTTGCGGTACGCGGGCCTCTCACTGTTGTGGCCTCTCCCCTTGCGGAGCACAGGCTCCGGACGCGCAGGCTCAGCAGCCATGGCTCACGGGCCTAGCCGCTCTGCGGCATGTGGGATCTTCCCAGACCGGGGCACGAACCCGTGTCCCCTGCACCGGCAGGCGGACTCTCAACCACTGCGCCACCAGGGAAGCCCCCCCTCTACTTTTTAAAACAAAGGCTCTGAACCCACCTGAGGATAAGTCTGTGGCTGGAGTCTGCTGAAGATTCTGGCTTCTTTCGGAGACATGTTGCTCAGGCAGGTTCTGAGTTGCCATGTTGGATTTCTGTGGAGGCACTGGAGTCAAGGGCTGAGAGGAAGGCTGTGTGAGGTCATCAGGTGGGGGAACAGGAAAAACCACGGGCTTAGAGGAGCTGGACTCTTTATTTATAAGCAGCACGTGGATAGGTCCTGAATGACTCTTTAGATTGATCTGGTATTTCTTTTGTCCATTCTGACCCTTTGAAGTTAGCGGGCATAAACAAATGAATAAAGGTCAACATTTCTAGGTAAGATGAAACATTAAAAATAAGACAGGCAAAGCTATAGGGACTAACTACGACAAAATTAAGTCGCTAAGTCAAAACAGAGAGACCAAGAGTAGAATGGGATATTGAGTGCTATAAACCACTTGCCCCTAAAAGTAAGCTTTTCTTAAATACTGGGCATCAAAAACTCCCAGTTGTAGAATTCTGGAAACCATCTATTTGTGTGTAATTATACATGTCAGTGTGCAGCAACGCTCCAAGCATTCTCCACATGTATGGAACTCCATCCCCTGGCATCGGCCACCATGGATGTGGTCATCTCAATGTGCGGTCTTAAATGGCAGCTATTTCACAGGTCGAAACTTTTTTTCACTCAGCAAAGCACAAAGACAACCGAGTTTTCCTACAGAGATATAAATGTAAAGTCCCTCCATTTCAGAAAGGTAATTTGTATCCCGAGGCTTCAGAAACCAGTAATGTAAATGCCTAAATACAAAGTTCTAGAATAGCTGGGAGAAGAGAGGGAGGTGATAACAGTAATTTTTTCTACCTCTTTTTTGATTGTTATAGTTTTCAAATCAGTTTGTTTCAGGAAATTTGAATCTGAAAACTAAAATCATGAAATTTATATTAGCATGGAGTCAATAAATATCTCTGACTCAATAAGCCAGAAAATGTTTTTTAAAAGACCTAACTTAAAGCAATATATTATTATTATTATTATTTTTTTTTTTGCGGTATGCGGGCCTCTCACCGCTGTGGCCTCTCCCGCTGCGGAGCACAGGCTCCGGACGCGCAGGCCCAGCGGCCATGGCTCACGGGCCCAGCCGCTCCGCGGCATATGGGATCCTCCCAGACCGGGGCACGAACCCGTATCCCCTGCATCGGCAGGCGGACTCTCAACCACTGCGCCACCAGGGAGGCCCAAAGCAATATATTATTGTTGATATTTAAAGTGAACTTCTTCCTCAGGATTGTTATATTGGTTATAGATGTAATCAAACTGATCTTTTAAGATTATTGACTATATCATTACTCATTCCTTGATGTCTTCTAGCTCAAATAAAATCAAATTTAAAAAAAAAGTAAAATGTTAAGTGATTCATTCAGTCACTTCCATAATTTTACCGAAGTACTGAAGACATCTAAATTCAGATATCAGTACTTTCAAACAGACACCTTAAAAGCAGTAACGTGAGTGTTTGCAATTAGCTCATGTTCAGCTAAAGAAAATATATTTGTCCCTCTTGGAACAGTAGATCCATTTTAACAAAGGTTATCCTACATACATACCATTTCTGGAATAGGTACTTCCAACTGTGTACCAGAAGGTGCTTGAATGGCCAAAAGTGTATCACCTAGTCAAAAAAATTAAGAAATAAAGATTTTTACATTTTAGAGAATACTACTGATCCTGTAATACAGTGGCCAAGAGTGTGGGGTGGCCAAGAGTGTGGGCTGTAGAGTCAGAATGCTTGGATTTGAATCCCAAGCTAGGTAACCTTGGGCTTTGGTTCTTAATTCTGTAAAATGGAGGCAATATAACTTACTGCATAGGGTTTTTTTTTGAGGATTAATTGAGGCAATATATGTGTTAGACCTTAGAACAGGTTAAATGTGTTAGCTCCATTCTCATAAACAAATTGCTTTCACCCAATCTCATGTCAAGTCTGAGATTCCTGAAACCTTTTAGCCTTAGTTAAATAACACTGTTTAGTTGAAGTATTTATACTACTTAAATGACTGGAGATACTAGAGATTAGGTATGATACAGTGAAATCTTAAGCTTAAGTGAACTTACTTTTGAAGCCAAATTCTACAGCAGTCTCTGCTGAGTTGAAGATTAAAAATACTTCCCCAAACTTTCCTTGAAAACTTGGGAAATATGGTGGCAAAGTAGAGCAATAAGCCCACATATATTACCAACGTAGTCTTAGATGAAAGATTCCACTTGGCAAGGTTTTCGGCAGATTATTTTTTGTATGTGCATGATACAAGACTGTCCTTTTTTAATAGGTCATGCACAATTAAATACAAATCTGTATGCAAAATTTCATTTTACTTATATATATTATGGAAATGAGCCCCCACCCCCCATTTTAGTTACTAATATATTGTCATCTTAAGGGGAAAACATGGAGGCTGGGGATGGAATAGGGTGAGGAATAACTTTCCTGATTATAAAATGGATAAACCTTACTCTGTCCTCATGCTTTCTTTGGGTTCCATTTGTGACCAGCACACTTGCTACATATATTTTCATAAACAGTGCCAATGAGAACCGGGTTCTAGTTCAAGTTTAGTCATTGACTCTGTGATTCTGTGACTTTGAGGCTGTTGCTTAATCGCTCTCTGACTTAGGTGCCTCTCCCACACATTGTTTATACCTACCGATGTGGGCAATGAAGTGAAAGCTGGGAAAAGCAGTTATTGTCATGGGAACAGAAATGAAAGCAGCCTATCAACACATGGCACTGTAGAGTGAGACCCAAATATGTCCACAAGTCCTGAAAATAGTGACTTAGGGTGAGTGCATGGAGAATTTTGAATCACGTTACACTAAATAGGTTGATCAAAGGAAGAATGTAAGAAAAAATTTACTAACAGTACTTACCATTAAAGCAATTACAGATGTCTTCATGAGTTACATAGGAAAATGTACTGTCAAAGAGTTAAGGAAACATTTATATCAAGGTCTAGACATTTAAATTAAGATAATAAATCTGAAGACCAAAATAAAATGACCAAATGCATGAAGGGACTGTCACATATGGTCAGATGAAAAAGAACACAAGTCTTTAGTCTGAAAAGGCAAAGACAATCACATAAAGGTCCATAAGAGAAGTGTCCATCCTTTGCTGTAAGAAGAAGCCACTTTTGATTTCTCTGTCATTGAGAACGCTTGGGAGAGAGATGGAAAACACATTCCTCATGGAGACTGGAGCTTCAGGGGGAAGGATATTGATGGGAAAAAGGATGCTCTCAGTGGGAGTGAAGAGCAACTATACAAGCCTCTGCATCGAGAATCTTCTTGGGTCATAGTTTGGGGAATTGGGAGTGGCCACAATCTTGGAAAGCAGTGCAACAAAGTGCATGATCAACTAGTTCAATGCTTTTTGAATCTTGGGGTTCCACAAGGCACAGTTGAAGACCCCATTATTATCAAACTGTTAAGGAGTTCTGATCATAGAAAGGAAATAACAAATGAGATCATGGACTTGTTCACCAAAGATAAGACAACACGAACAATAAATTGTAGACATTAGTCAAAAGTTCGTAAGAGGTGGTACAAGATAACTGTAGTTAAAATGTTCCATATGACTACAGGTAAGTTCACAAATCAAGAGAGTCACAGATATCTAAGAGAACACAATGACTGTAAGAAACACGTGGAGTATATCAATAATGATGTTTCCCCCCAGTACAATAGACACTCCAGCCTTGGAACCCCACCCTCCAGTAAATACTGTCTTTGGGTTAATATTAGGCAGAATGTATCCTGGACTGATTGCAGGCCTGTAATATTTCATTTTCAAACCAAAATTAATTTTTCAAAACTTTGAGAGTTGCTGAATTTTTACTACTTCAGAACACTGAATGATTTAAGTACAGAACAATGATTTAAGTGAGTCTATGCACTTAACAATGACTTCCAAATTCGTAGACCCGCTAAGCACACTTTAGCTAGCATGTTACATCCTATCAGTGGGTAGACTGAATGTAGGTGAATTTGTTTTCTCAATGCAACACAGTAATGGTGCTAACTGATGCACTGTATAACTTAAAAAGGTAAAAATTTTAAAATATTAGTATAAATCATTAGAAGAATTATAAAATTAAAATGTTATATTCACTTGCAAAACTGAACTCCCTAAAAACACTAGAATAAAGTAACTGATCTTCAGACTGAAAGAATATATAGATATTATGTATACGTATAGCTTATTTAAAAGGATATCTATTATTAATGGAGTCGTCCATCACATTTTTGATGCTTTGCTGTAGCCACAACTTCTGCTGATCAAGTTCTCTTTCTTTCAGTTCTAGATCTTCAATTTCGGCTTTAAGGTATCTTAATCTATCTATGACTTCTTTAGTATTACAGCCAGCACCTACACCTCTTAAAAACATATGAGAATTAATATCCCCAGTATCAGACCCAGGTAAACATCACTTAATTTTTGTAGTAGTAAAACTCACTGAATATATTCAAGACAAAAATCTTTACACTCTTCTAAAAATCAAGCAGTAAAATCCTTGGAAAATTTAAGCACCATATACCTCTGAACATGCTTGCTTAGACAATTTATTGCCAAGAACAACCAAAGTACAAAAATTCTCAACATGTTCTAGTGTGCTTTTTGTCTTCTAGAAGGTCAGGCTGGTGACTGAGGCACCAGAGGATGTCAAAGTCAAATTGTCACACTGGAAGTCTCACTATATAGACTGAGATGCTGGTAATACACATTATAGCCTTTTAATATATTTTAGTGGGATTTTTGGCTAAGATAAACCAAAAAATTAAGGCTTAAAGGGGACAAATTTGTGGAACAGAAAGTGTTTATCACACTCAAACATACAACAGTTAACAAATGACAACATGCATTTCAACTAACCATTATTTACAAAGTACATAATCCTGTGTATAAGACACAGTTCCTGTTTTCAAGGAGTTTATATTAGGTGGGCAGATAAATACCTAAGCAGAGAGGAATTAATAATACAAAGCAGTATGCAGTGTGTACCAAATGAGTAGCTTGAGGGAGAAAGTTAAGATTTGAATTTTAGGAGTGTAAATTAAACAGTGGAGTGAGCAAGCGGACATCCCAACATAGAAGTGACACATACAGAAGTCCAAAGAGGTGTGTCCAGGGACACAGGTGGGGCTGGTGTGACTAGAGTAGATGGCTGAAATACAGGCCTTCAGAGAGGCAAATGGTAGAAAGGTCAGATCTTACAGAGCACTGAGAAGAAAAACAAAGGTTTTAGAACAGAGTACTGGTTTGTAACTTACTTCCATTGTATACTATTTTTTGACTTTTTTTCAATTAGGTCAATTCCCTCCAAGACATTGGTGATATCATAAATTCTTCTCTTTTGCCTCACTGCCAAAGTATCTGCAGCCTGTTTAAAAAAAGAAAAAAAAAAAAAGGAAAGAACAATGAAATAAATTACATTTCGTATTTTAAGGCCAAAAAGGCTTTGGTTATTAAGGTCACAGCATGAGAGCCCAATCCTAAATCTGACCCAGTCAGCTGCTTGGGTATGTGCAAATCAACCCTCAAACACTGAAAATACCAAAGAACTTATTCCATTTAAAAGCCAGCAGATGTTGGAATGGAAAAAAAAAAAAAATTGAAGAGGTCGTGACACGAAGCCCACAAAAATTAAAGAACATAATAAGAATACTTCATATCACCTTATGGGCTAATCCTGAAAAGGCACTGCTAATTGTCACTTCCTATCTTACTTCTCCGTTCATAAACAGTCTTGTCTAAAATCAGCCTTAATTACTTTTTAAAACTTTGAAAAATTATGTCAGCTTTTAAATAATGAAGTCAAGATACTTGGGGGAAAATTCTGAATTATACACACATTGTAATACCTTGAAATACACAATCTGCATTTTGTAAACTCACAGTGAAAAGAGAGGAATGATCATGCCATCCCAACACAAAGCATAAAATCTACAAGAAATCAAAATCTATAGCACAGGTTGTGGTACAAGCAAACACAAACGCTTGGTAGTTTCACTCACGTTAGGTAAGACCAATGAAAATAATTAATGGTATCATGTCATGAATGAATTGAGGAATGCTGGGCAGTTCTTCTAACTAGTTCTCACTCACATGTCTGACATTTGTTCCCCAATAGTACAAACAGAACCTCTAAGACGAGGTTACCTTACAGCTCTTTTTTTCAGAGTGGATTAGACAACAGACTATCTTGAATGTGGAGTCACATCTTAAGATTCATGGTCGTAATGAAAAAACACATTTATGTCCTTACTGACAATATTCAGTACATATGTACAAGATTTCGTTTCATATAGTTAGTTACCAACTACCCCAGGGCATCACTACCTTCTTGATTCTGTAAAAAGGTACCTCCTACAAAAACCCAGGACAGCATTTTGTTTCCTTCCACAGGGAGCATGTGCAACCAACAGCAACTGCTTGCTTCAGACATGTGGAACCTATAAGTGAAATGTCGGTTCTATCAATCTAGTCGTTGTGTTACCAAAAATACCAGGTTACTGTTGTCCAATCACGCAGGCCTTCGGGAAGGGGATTCATGCCTCAAACGGTGGACCAGGAGGGTAAGTAGGAAGTGGTAGAGAGAAGAAAAACCAGAGCGTGAGGCTGTTTGAACCCCCAACTCTGACTAGAGTTTGGCTCCATCTCTTCTAGAAAACGAGAAAATGAAAAAGAGGACTAGGCATTGTTTCATTGATATCCTCTTCCTTGTACTTAGCAATTTCCTCTCTGTTTCACCTACCACCGCAGAGTTTCTGTCCTTGAGTGTGAGGCTGTCTTTCTGAAGAGCAATCATCTACTGAAAAGCTAACTGTAAAATCTTAAGTTGTGAATTCATGTCTCACTTCCTTCTTGAGAAGTAGCCCACAGCACTCCAAGCCAGCTCTGTGTTATCCGTAGCTACGGACTCACACACAAAAGCCGTCACAACCACAGCAACAGCTCACCAGGTAGGGTATTAACATGTTTGTATGAACCAGATCACACAGCTATTCTAGGTCACTGGGCAAAGAGCCATGAGATCTCATTTTTAGCTCAAAATTTGTAAAAAAGTATCTCATTTATAATTTATGACTGCTTAACAATTATAAAATTAAATACTTGATTTCCAAAACTAAGCATTATTTCTTAAATATCTTGCTATTTAAATATATAAACATATACGTGACCAACATTAAAAAGGATCTCCAGGAAGCTTTAATTTTAGCAGCCGTATCATCCTTCTGAAGTCAGGTTCTGGAGCTAGGCACACCACGATCCAACCCCAGCCCTGCCACTTCCTGTCTTCAGTTGGCCTCAAACTCATTAAACCTCACTTCCTTTTTGGAAAATGGGATAACAACACATGCTGAATTGTGGGGATTAAACTGGATAATCTCAGCACAGTGTCTGCTGCATAATTTAAATATTGGTAAGTAACTGCCTCATCATCAAATACAGGTTGAAACAAGAGATCATGAGTAAGTTAGACTTTGCATGTATACGAACCTATCATATTTTATGTAGTGTTTTTAAAAGTTGCATGTGAATTCTTAAAGTTTTATTAAGTAATCCAAGACCTTTGTACTTAATAAAATCATACAATGAATCACCACCACCTTCATTCATTCATTCAGCACCCACGGGGTGCCAGGCTTGTCTGCGTCTTAAGGATATAGTGGTGACAGAATGAAGTCCCTGACCTCAAAAGAGGGAGGGGAGTTAATAATGTGCAAATAATTATGTTAGGAGGAATGCATGTAGGAAGGTGCTATATTTAACAGGATTTTCAGAGAAGAGCTCCCTGATAAGGCGACATTTGAACTGAATGAAGTGACCCCTGGGAACACCTGGCAGTAAGTGCAAAGGCTCTGAAGTGGGAGATGCTTAGGTCCTTCAAGGAAAGGCGGGCAGGCCAGTGTGGCCAGAATAGTGATTGAGAGGGAGAATGGGAAGGGGGTGTGTAATGAGAGGAGGAAGAAAGGGGAAGGGGAAGAGAGACACACAGAGACAGGGAGACGAAGATGATAACGTGGAAGAGGTAGCAAGGGGCCAGATCACTGGGGTCTTGCAGGCCACTGTAAGGACTTCAGCTTTTACCCCCAGTGAAACAGAAAGTCACTGGAAGGCTTTGAGCACACAGTGATTTGGCTCCACATTTTCAAAGGTTCTCTTGGGCTGCTCTGGGTGAAAGAAAAGAAGCCAATGAGAAAGCAATGGCAATAATCCATTCAAGAGATGGCCATGGCTTGGGTGAGGGGGTACCTGTGGAGACTGTGAGAAATGGTGAGATTCAGGATCTATATTTTTTAGAGCTTTCTAAATTTTTTTTATTTTTTTACAGCTTTATTGGATTATAATTGCTTTACTACGTTGTATTAGTTTCTGCTGTACAACAAAGTGAATCAGCTATATGTATACACATACCCCCCCACTCTTGAGCCTCTCTCCCACCCTCCCCCCCACATCCCACCCCTCTAGGTCGTCTCAAAGCACCGAGCTAATCTCTCTGTGCTATACAGCAGCTTCCCACTAGCTATCTGTTTTACACGTGATAGTGTAAATATGTCAATGCTACTCCCTCAATTCGTCCCAGCCTCCCCTTCCCCCACTGTATCCACAGTCGGTTCTCTACGTCAGTGTCTCTATTCCTGCCCTGCCACTAGGTTCATCAGTACCATTTTTCTAGATTCCATATATATGCATTAATATACGGTATTTAGGATCTATTTTGAAGGTACAGCAAGCAGGTGATCCTGAGAAAGGAATCAAGAGTAACTCTTCAGTTTTTGACATGAGCAACAGGAGATGAGGAAGGTTGCAGGAGGAATAGGTTTGGGGCACTGAAAATCAGGAACTCAGCTTTGGACATGTTGACTTCCAGGGGGGTAGAAATCAAGAAGGCCACTGGACATTGGGAGTGTGTGGGTTAGGGGAGAAGACCAAGCTAGAGATACAGATTCAGAAGCCATCAGTAAAGAAGACATTTTAGGACACTGGATGGAACCTACTGGATTCACCTAGGAGGTGAGCATAGAAGGAGAAGATGTCTAAGGGCCAACCCTGGGGGTTGCCAGTATTTAAGATCTGAGAAATGAGGGGCAACCTGCCACTGAAGTAAGAGAAGTAGGAAGAGTGGGGTCTTGGAAGCCAAGGGAAGAGTGTAAGAAAGAGTGACCATGTTAAGTATCGCTGGCAGGGAGACCTGACTCACTGAGACCTGATCCATGGATTAGACTTTGGAAAGATCACGAGTGACCTTGGTCGGCGCCGTCTTGACAGAGTGGTGGAGTAGAAAGCCTTCATGGAGAGATTCCAGGACAAGAGTGGAAGGGAAGCTGGAGTGGACAGCTCTTCTGAAGATTTCTGCTGCAAAGAGGAACAGAAATGCGGCAGTAGCTATAAGGAATTGTGGGGTTTCCCCAGGAAGTTTTTTTTTCCCCTTCATTTCTCTTTTCTTTTAAAGATGGAGCAATTTCAACATGCGAGTATGCTGATAGGAATGAGCCAGTAAAGGGGGAAGAGGGATAATTCATGATGCAGGAGAGAGAAGGGGCAACCACTAAGAAATAGCAGTAAGTAGGCAAGGGGGGATGTGAATCAGACTAGCTGAGGATCAGCCTTACATAATAAGAGGGCATATTAATAATTGAAGCTCAGAGTGCCCAAGTGCAGCTGTGGGTACGATAGTAGATAAGGTAAGGGGAGAGGTTAGACACTTCCTTCTCGTTGCTTTTTTTTTCTCATCAGTGGAGGTGGGAGTGGAGGAGTGAAGGGGGGGTTTAGTGGTTGAGAGAGGAGACGTGTGAAATCCTCATCTAGGAAAACCAGAGAATAAGTCGTGTAGAAGGAGTGCTGGACCCCACTATGGTCCTGTTCAAGTTAGTGGTCCTGAATTTAAAGTGAGAGCCATCAGAATCACTGTGCATTTTCCTGCGGCCCTGCAGAAAGGCTGGGGTGTTGTTAAGGGCAGGCAGAGAACAAAATGGGTGCATCCTCATCCCATGCTGGCACTGTGGCTGTTGAATGCACATAAGTATGCATCAAATTTACTTTAAAAGTTTACATTTATTATTCTAGGACCTGACCTATAGAGCCATAGGGAAGCATCTATTAGATGCTCATTTTTTCAGGAAAAACAAACAACCCTCTGAAAGACACAGATCTCCCCTCCAAATATTAAACTCTTTTCTAAAAATATGTCACCAGTGGTGAACAAACTGATATCCACAGGTGGAACAAAATTAAAACTTGTGATGCTTTTAAGAAGTGGACAAGTCAAATAAAACCTAAGAGCTGAGAGGGATCACATATAAGTGCTAAAAAGGGCTTTAAGAATTTTCTGGCCCCACCCCTTCACTTGAACAAATGAGTCCACTAAGACCAGTGTTAATTCTGGGAGGGAGAGAGATTATGTGGTAGCTTTATTTGGGTTAGGATTAGGATTATGTGGTAGCTTTATTTGGGCGGCTCATTTGCTCAAGGATGTTCTTCCGATGCAGCCTGATGCTTCATTCAAAAGGGCTGACATAAACACAGTAACTCTGGAAACATCCTGTCTTTCAGGTTCTCCATCTGTAAAGCAGTTACTTTACTCTCTTCCAGGACAACAACTGTTGACACACGTGCACTCAATGTCTTAGCTACTGTGCTACAGAGACTAACATTACAGTGAGGAGGGCCACATCCAAAAATCAAAACTGTGCAATACAAACACTACAAGGGACTTTCCTGGTGGCCCAGTGGTTAACACTCTGCGCTTCCACTGCAGGGGGCACAGGTTTGATCCCTGGTCGGGACCAAGATCCCGCATGCTGCACGGCACGGTCAAAAAAAAAAAAAACCACTACAAAACATCACTTAGTTATATACACATGCATACAGACATGCCCAAGTGATGGGAGCCTGAATATAAGGTGGAAGGACCCCAGGTAATACACCAAGATTGCCTATGAAATATTTTAATGAGAATTTTAAAAAAAAACTGTGCTCGATGGTATGTTGCTTTATCTCATGGTAAGATTATTAGCTAATTTCAAACACTGTTAAAGAGAATTGAGATGTAGAATGTTTGATTTCAACCCACAGTTAAGAAGAACCATTTATAAGCCAGTAATTGGAAAACTGTGTAATAGGATCTTTCACTGATGTTATCTAACTTAATGCTCAGAACTGCTTTGTAAAGTAGGTATCATTCTCCCTGTTTTATAGGAAACAGACTCAGAAGGCTAATGGATAATCAGGTGGAATCTGGCGTTAATTATATATTCATGAAATAAATTTGTGGCAAAACATTTTCAAAGGGGCTTCTATTATTTTAAAAGACTGGTGGACCGTCATAAGTTCCCAAGCTATACAAATGCACTGAGTAGCAATTTGAGTACCACTAGTCTGCAGGTGGTTCCATCTAGAGTGTATAAAATGGTCTGAAAAGGCAGAGATCTTCATTTCCACTTATTTATTTATTCAAAAATAATAACCAGGGCTTCCCTGGTGGCGCAGTGGTTGAGAGTCCGCCTGCCGATGCAGGGGACGCAGGTTTGTGCCCCGGTCCGGGACGATCCCACATGCCGCGGAGCGGCTGGGCCCGTGAGTCATGGCCGCTTAGCCTGCATGTCCGGAGCCTGTGCTCCGCAACGGGAGAGGCCACAGCAGTGAGAGGCCCGCGTACCGCAAAAAAAAAAAATAATAATAATAATAATAATAACCAGTAACAAAAAAACTGTAAGCATATCTAAGTCTTCGGGACCATGGCTAACACCTGGAAGAATTAGGATGAAAGAATGAAACAGTCCTGTAAAGTAGAGACAAAGTGTTAAAGAGACTGAAAAAAGAGAGATTACTGGAGGTGGGGGCAAGAAAGGAAAGAGTTCCTGGAGGCTGCTGCGTGCTTTCAATGCATCTGTAGAGGATGTTACATCAGGAAGGAAATTAAATACCCAAAAAGTAAATAACTTACTTTAAGGCTACAAAGGGCTTCCTCCAGAAGCAGCGCTAAGCACACAAGTGTTTTAATGAGTAAACCTCCCCCGAAGAAATCTCTCCTAAAAAAATCTGCAGTGCTTTCACTACCTCAAACTAACTACTACTCTATATGATATTTTTAAGTGCATAAGCTTTATATTTGTTCTAATTCTTAATTTTTTTAAATAAACTCTGCATAAACTTTTGAAAAGAAACTTCATTTGTACTGCCTGACTCAAGTCACCAAAGATTTCTCCAAAGAAAAAAGAAGATACTTGATAAAATATCTATTGAAGTAGGAAAAGCCTGCTGAAACTCAGCTCTAGAGATTGCTTGCCTAAGTCCCCAACTGCGTGCTTTGTAATTCTCATATGTGTTGTTTCTAAAACAGGAGCAAAATTAAGCATGCATCTGCTATTCTACCACTGGGATTTGTATCTGCACATTTTCTATCATCCTGATGGTTAGAAGTTAGGAACCAAAGAAGTGACATAGAAGTTAGGAACACGGGCTAGCCTGTAAGATAACAGTCAAGATATTGTTGTTGTGAAGATTAAATGAGTATATTTGAAACACTTAGGAGAGTGCCTCGTACATCACGAGTATTACATTCGTGTTAGCCATTATCACTATTATAGATCCAATTTCTCACCTATAGTAAGAAAACATTGTTCTTTGAAATGTGTATCATGGAACGTAACAGACCACATTTACTTACTTATCTGGTGTAACTCACTAACTGTAACACTTCAGAACACAGTCAAGCACAATGAAGTAGGAAAAAGGGCTTCTTCAGAAGCAAAAATAGATATAAAAAGGTATGTTTTATTACTCAAATAGTTCACGCCATTTGGATCCTATTTATTCCTTCTTTTCTATGATTCCTAACAGTGGGGCTATTTAATTTCAACGTCCACAAGAAAACTGGAAGTACCATCTGGGACACTGGCGAGGTACCTAAGCAGCAATCAAGGGATGTGGCAGAAATTACAGAAAGGATAAAAAACTCACTAAGCAGACAAAGCTGAGGTCACTGGACATGGCAGTAATCCAACATACTTAGAAAAGCTTTGAGGTTATCACCTCCAAAGGATACAAAAAATAATATTCATCATGACGATCCCAAGTTACCAAAAGAATAAAATCAAGCACAAAGACATGTGTAATGCATTTTGGAAAATTTTCAAACCAAAATGGTTAAATGTTCTTTTATAAGAAATAATGTTATTAATAGACATAAACCCTTAGGTAATCAGAAAACTCAGCTATGGACAAAATCTCATTATCTAAAGGATAAACAACAGTTTCAGAATACCTGGACTTGTCACTATCAAGAAGAATATACTAGTCAGATGTGGATTTTAAAATAAATCCAAAAATCTCAAAGGGATTACGGTGAATGTGACCAATGACCGAGTTAAACTCAATTTTCATGTCAACCTTCTTCATAACTGTGACCAGCGGCCTATTCTGAAAACTGATTAAACCCCCCCAAATAACTGGGGCATCTGTCTCAAACACACATACACATACCCACACAGACACGTATATGTATATACATCAAAATGTCAAAAATTTCCTTCACCAAGAACTTCTAAATGTCAAATCTATAGGAGAAATAAAAATGAAAAGATAAAGATTTGACTATCTCAATAATTAAAACTCACATAAAAGAAAGCATGAAGACCACAAATTAAAACATGGACAAAAGATAAATTTCACACCAAAAATTTGTTAACATTCTTGAAAAAGTTTTCAAACTTTTAATGAGTTAGCAAAAGAATAAGAAATGCAAATTGAAACAATGAAAATATACGTCTACACAGAAAATTGTACCTGAATATTCATAAAAGCCCAAAATTGGGAGCAGCAGGTGAATGGATAAGCAAAGTGTACTATATCCACAAAACGAAATACCAATCAGGGACAGAAAGGAATGAACTATTGGTACAGGTAACAATGGGCGTGAATCTCCAAAACATCATGCTGAGTGAAAGAAGCTAAACCCAGAGCACATACTCTATGAGTGTGTTACCATGAAACTTTAGCAAAGGTCGTTTTAACCCATGGAAAAGAAAACAGAGCACTGCTTGTTTGGCGGGGTGGGGAGGTTGGAGTTTGGCTGGGAGAAGGCAAAAGGGAGCTGTTTTGGGTAATGGAAATGTTACACATCTGGTTGTGGTGGTGGTTACAGGTACAAGCATTTGTCAAAACTCACCGAACTGTACACTTAAAATGGGAGCATTTAATGCATGGAAATTATATCTTTACAAAGTTGACTTAAAAAACAGAGATACTATTATTCATCACCTTTCAAATTTGTAGAATATGAAAACATCAGAATACCCAATATTGATTCATTCTATCTATCCATCACTTATCTAACAAACACCTGGAAACAGCACTATGTGCTGGGTACTGTTTAAGTGTTTTGAAAGTAAAAACTCACTTTAGCCATTCCTATAATGATAATCACATGAGATAGATACTATTATTGTCACCATTTTTGCAAAAGAGGAAAGTGAAGCTCAGTAACTTGCCCAAGGCCACCGAAATGGTAGGGTAAAGTCAGGATGTGAACCCAGGGTGTATACTTTTAGCCATTGCAAAATGCTATTTCTGATGTGGTGAGGTAGCTGGTCATGATTATATGCTGCTAGTGGAGTATAAGTACCATCTTTTTGTCAAGCAATTTGACAACATCCATCAAAGATTTTACATTTTTATTACCGTTTGATCTAGTAATTCTTTAGTATAGATGATCAGAAGCAGAAATAATTCAAAAATGTCTAAATGCCAAAAATGTTTCCTGGACCTCTGTTGCTAAATCCAGTGGACACTACAAAGTCTTGTATCCTCTGCAGCACTGGACTCTGGTTCTCTCCTTCCTAAAGCACTGTTCCCTGGCCTTGCTGTCACCAAAACCCATAGGTTTTTCCTCCCCAGTCTCGGGCTGTTTCTTCTCAAGTCTCCTTTTTCTCTGTTGTTCCTGAACTATGAGTGTTTGCCCAACTTCCATTCTTAGTCCTCTTTCCACTCTAAACCTTCTCCCTTACATACCTCAAAAACCAATCATTTCCAGACCAAACTGGTAGCCTTGGTCTTCTCCAGATTCATAATTCCCACAGGTTGCCAAATATCTACTCAAGGATGGCCTATAGGCATCTCATGCATGACCAGAACTGAACTTCCCTTTCCTCCAAATTCCTTTCCTCTTTTCATAATTTCTAAGTGAAAACCACCACCATCCACTCAGCTGACCACGCCATGGCCTGGCAGTCATCCATGATTCCTTTTCCTATAGACTCAGCATCCAAGTTCTGTCACTTCTACAATGAAACATCTTATCTCCCCACTTCTTTACATTTCCACTGCTCTACCTTAGTTCAAGCCTGTAATCCTGCCTAAATTACAACCATATTCTCTAAATTCAACAGTCATCTAATTTATAGCTTTGCAAATGTACCATTTCTTTCTCTGGCCTTGTGGCTCTGGCACTTGCTGTCTTGCTGGGAATGCCTTTTCACCTAATTCAAATATGATCACATCCACTCTATTTGTTGAAAGCTTACAACAGACTGGCTGGATCAGTACTGGTAACACACAAGACACAGTCCCTCACCTCACAGAGCACTTGGTCTAGAAGGGAACACAGGCAAATAAATAAATGAAGAAACAATCCCATCT
Organism: Mesoplodon bidens; assembly: GCF_964165515.1. NCBI lineage: Eukaryota > Metazoa > Chordata > Mammalia > Artiodactyla > Ziphiidae > Mesoplodon > Mesoplodon bidens. Next base: position 28,473,185 of record NC_138173.1, on the reverse strand, counting down.
TGTGATAAGGGGTATTAAGGAAAAGAACAGGTAACGGAGAAACAGAATCAATGGGAATCAACTTCAGCCACTTTAGATTAAGAGGAAGAGTCAGGAGATGCATCTGCATCAGTTTCCTACGGCTGCTGTCAAAATTACCACAAATGTAGTGACTTAAAACAACACAAATTTATTATCTTATAGTTCGGTAAATCAGAAGTCCACAACGAGTCTCACTGAGTTTGGATCAAGGTAAGGCTGTGTTCCTTCTGGATGCCCCAGCTTCTAGAGTCTGCAGCATTCCTTGGCTAGTGTTTCCGTTCCTCCAGCAATGATCGGGCCAAGTCCCTCCATACTGCCATCTCTCTGGCTCCCTCTCTTCTGCTTCCCTCTTCCACTTTTAAAGACCCTTATAATTACCAATGGGCTCAGATTCATAATTCAGAAAAACCTCCCCGGGCTTCCCTGGTGGCGCAGTGGTTGAGAGTCCACCTGCCGATGCAGGGGACACGGGTTCGTGTCCCGGTCCGGGAAGATCCCACATGCCGCGGAGCGGCTGGGCCCGTGAGCCATGGCCGCTGAGCCTGCGCGTCCGGAGCCTGTGCTCCGCAACGGGAGAGGCCACAGCGGTGAGAGGCCCGCGTACGGCAAAAAAAAAAAAAGAAAAAAAAAGAAAAACCTCCCCATCTTAACGTCAGCTGATTAGCAACTTTAACCTTAATTCCCCTTAACTGAACAGATTCATAGGTCCCAGGAATTAGGACATGGGTATCTTTCAGGAGTCACATTCTACCTACGAAGCATCTAAGACAAGGAAACATTTAAACTGAGACCAGAGGGTTTAGAGAAATGGCCAGTCAAGTAAGGGAGAGTGTGTGAGTGTGTGTGAGTGCGTGTGTGTGTGTGTGTGTGTGTGTGTGTGTGTGTAAATGTGCTCCAGGCAGAAGGAAAGGCCTGTGCAGCAGCCATAAGGTGGAGAGCAGAGGGTGTGTGAAGCATTAGAACTGGAGCCATGGAAGGGGCGAGTGTGCTAGAAGAAGGAAGGACTCCCAGAAGAGACAGGGTGCTGTAGGCACTGGATGTTGTTCTAAGTAGAGGAGCAACACGACCTTAAATTCTTAAATTTTACATATATCAATGTCACCTGACTTTCTGAGTCCCTTAGTCCCAGCTCCACTCTCACTGCTCCCTGGAGCCGTCAATGGCTCCCACATCACCGGTCACCAGGGCTCGGCAGGTGCTTCCATAGCCCCTTACAGTGTGAAAGTGTCCAACTCCCATTTCCCTCACTTTTCCCCACAACCATAAGCTGTAAGCTACTAAAGGAAGGGGCTAGGGCACACATTGGTTAAGTTATATTTATTGAATGAGATAGAACAAAACCTAGAAACAACTAATACAGTACCAACCTAAAAGAATGGTGAATTCTGGATAATATGATACATCTAAGTTGAGGCCCTCACAATTTATGTTTATAATTTAGGAAAATAAAAGTTTGACCTCAGCTATGAAAAGGTGTAACAAATTGGGGAAATACTGAAAATTGAAAATAGTGGCTCTCTTGGGGTGGTGGCATACTGGGTACTTTTCTGGACTATATTAATTTTTTCCAAGTTTTCTACTATTTGTATGCTATTTCAACAGATATATTTTAAGTTTAAAAAAGTAAATCAGGGGGCTTCCCTGGTGGCGCAGTGGTTGAGAGTCCGCCTGCCGATGCAGGGGATGCGGGTTCGTGCCTCGGTCCGGAGGGACCGCACATGCCGCGGAGCGGCTGGGCCCGTGAGCCATGGCCGCTGAGCCTGCGCGTCCGGAGCCTGTGCTCCGCAACGGGAGAGGCCGCAGCGGTGAGAGGCCCGTGTACCGCAAAAAAAAAAAAAGGTAAATCAGAAAAAAATACCCTCCCTTGTACAAACATATTAAGTTTAAGACATAAAGGGAGAGTCATGGACTAATAATTGGGGAAAGTTAGTCTTAAATGGCAAAATCTAAAAGAAATGTATTTATAAGAAATATTTACCATGTCAATACTTACCATACTAAAGAAATGGCATAACATAATACACACATCCAGACAAACGTACGTGTGATTCACACTGAGAGGCACTATTTAAACACCAACTTTTATGATTCAACCCTAGATTATGATCTCATTCTTAAAAATATCAGTTTATACCATTGAATGCACTTGATATTAAGGTAGACATTCTCTGGAAATTAGTACTTTCACTCCTGATTTCTTTCTCTTCCCCTTTGCCTGATATACCTCAATTTAAAATTTTTGAGTCCTTTTCTTTCTTGGTGCTTTTCTTGTACACAATGGATGCCTGAATTTTTTTCATCTAAACAACTTTATTAAAAAGAAAAAGGAATCGGATACATTCACATACTGGAGAAACCAGCAGGTTTCAATTATTACTCATTTGATGTTTTCCGTATATTATGCTTTAATGCTTTTATCTTTTCATCCTTTTTTATGGATTTGTTCCGCTTTCTGTGTTATTTTTTTCCCTTTGTAAGACAGCAATTCAAAGTGTATTTCTAGTCTATTAAGTTACCTTTAAAATTTTAATAACATATTTATAAAAAGAAAATGATGCATAAAATCAGCAAAAGCTCAACTAAAATACTTGGGCACTCTGCTAATGAAATCTCTCAGTTACCTGAGGGTCTCAACTAGACACTCCTTACTCTTAGCCTTGTGAGAATCTTCCTAAAATGTCTACAGTCCTGCCTACACATACTCTCCATTCAAGGAAACAATCTTTCCCAGTGATGGAGGCCCTCGCATCATTTTGAGCATCATCTCATTCCCTGCTCAGTCCCCTGGAACACAAATGATGAAGATTAGCTACAGTTGCACTGATCTTGCTCTTTTTTAAAAATTAAATCCAAAATTTAAAAATTTGATAATTTTCCTCTTCTCCTGTAAGTAAAACAGAATTTTACTGTAAAAGTGGATTTTACTTTATTCCATTATAGAAATGACTCTCAAAGCTAATTTCCACTAGAAATTAGGTCCCTTAATTAGTAATGTAAGATTTGAATGCTGCCATTCAAACATGAGCAGAGACTATTCCAGAGCAGTTAAATGGGGAATTTCTTCCATCCCTAGCCTCTAACATTTTCCCAAGAGTAGCTCTCATCAATCTTAGTGAACTCCTAAAGGGTCAACTCTGTTTGACATTAATTCCTTCTACTACCAGAACAGTTCTTTTTGATGCGTGAATAATATGATTGAAAAAGAAGAGGCAGTAGAGCTCACTCCATGGTTCTCAGATGTCAGTAGGTATCAAAACCACCTGGGGTATGTATTTAAAATGCAGATTCCTAGGCTCCTCCCTGGCCCTACAGAACCTGATTTCCCAGGTCTGACATTAGAATCTTTTTTTTTTTTTTAAGATCCAGAAGATGCTAACATATTTGACCATTGGTCTACACATTGAGAAAGCTGGTGGAGTCCCTTTTAGGCCACCACCTTTCTTGAAGTGTGAGGGTGGAGAGACTGTACAGCTTAGCACAAAAATAAAATCTGCCTGGGGCTTCTCGGTTCACAACTACGGCCACCACTTACGGTGGCTCATCCCTTCTTCTTCCTTCCACTTTAATGATAAGATATAAAGGATGTGGAACAAGCCCAAGACACACTGCTGCTAAGTGGCAGAATCAAGACCAAGCACTCACTAGTACTGTCTTAGCTATATGCCCATTTATCCTGTCCAGAACTGGAAAACGAGATGGCTGGGTTTTTTTTTGTTTGTTTTGTTTTTTTTTTACTTTCTTGTTCTCTAGAAAAGTTGTTCTTCACATTATACCAAAACTTCAGGGGTAGGTACACTTTGCTTAGCATAGCATCAATTCTGACATCAGACTATCTGGGCTCTTATCTCCTTTACTGTGGATATTGGCTGTAACCAGATAACCTCATTAAGCCTCAATTTCCTAATCAGCAAAATGGAGATGTAATATCTCCCTTAGAGTTTTGTTACAAGGATTAAATGTGCTAATACAAGTAAAGCATCTGGTATAATGCCAGTCACTTAGTATTAGCTACTAGTAATCATTTTTATTAGTGTTGTAGAGCTTTAGTCTCCTAAGAATTTTCTTTTCCCATTTGGCCATGCATCTTGTATTTAACAGATGTTTAATAATTAGACCCTGGAATAGATGTATCCAGAGAAGCTTTATATATGCATCTTTAATATATTTTATTTTTTAGAGTAGCTTGAGGCTCACAGCAAAATTGAGTAAAAAAATAGAGGTTTTCCATAAATCTCCTGCCCCCACACATGCACAGCCTCCCCCACTATCAACATCCCTCATCAGAGTGATACATTCATTACAACTGATGAACCTACACTGACACATCATAACCACCCGAAGTCCATAGCTTACATTAGGGTTCACTGTTAATGTTGTACATTCTGTGGGTTTTAATAAACGTACAATGACATGTATCCACCATTATAGTATTGTACAGAGTAGTTTCACTGCCCTAAAAATCCAGTGTTCCATTTGTTCAACTTACTCGCCTAACCCCTGATCTTTTACTGTCTCCATTGTTTTGTGTTTTCCAGAATGTTATATAGTAGGAGTTATATAGGATGTAGCCTTTTCATACTGGTTTCTCTCACTTAGTAATATGCATTTAAGGTTCCTCCGTGTCTTTTCATGGTAATGACTCATTTTTTTTCAGCACTGAATACTATTCCATTGTCTGGATGTACCATAGTTTATTCATTCATTCACCTACGGAGGGACATCTTGGTTGCTTCCAAGTTTTGGCAATTATGAATCAACCTGCTATAAATATCCATGTGCAGGTTTTTGTCTGAACATAAGTTTTCAACTCCTTTGGGTAAATACCAAGTCACTAGTGTGACAGCTGGATCATACAGTAAAAGTATGTTCAGTTTTTTAAGAAACTTCTGCAACATGTTGCATTCCCACCAATAGTGAACGACAGACAGTTCCTGTTGCTCCACATTCTTGCCAACATTTGGTGTTGTTAGTGTTTTGGATTTTTGCCATTCTATTAGGTATGCAGTGGTGCTGCACTATTATTTTACCTATTTTTTTTAATTACAGTAAAATACACATAATATAAAATTGGCATCATAACCATTTTTTAAGTGTACAATTCAGTAGTTTTAAGTACCTTCGCATTGTTGTGCAACCAATCTCCAGAACTCTTCTAATCTTGCAAAACTGAAACTCTGTACACACAGTATTAGTTTGCTAGGCTGCATAATAAAAATACCACAGACTGGGTGGTTCAAACAACAGAAATTTATTCTGTCGCAGTTTTGGAGGCCTGAAGTCCAAGAACAAGGTGTTGGCGACTTTGATTTCCTCTGAAGCCTCTCTCCTTGGCTTGCAGATGGTCTCCCTCATTGTGTCCTCACATGGGCTCCCCTCTGTGCACAGGCATCCCTAGTGTCTGTGGGTCCGAATTTCCTCTTCTTACAAGGACACCAGTCAGATTGGCTTAGTGCTTACCCTAGTGGCCTCATTTTAACTTAATCATCTCTTTGAAGGCTCTATCTCCAAATACAATCACACTCTGACTACTGGGGGTTAAGACTTCAACATATGGATTTTGAGGGAACACAATTCAGCCCCAAACGCCCAAGAAGCAACAACTTCCCATTCTCTCCTCCCCCAGCAACCACTCCTCTACCTTCTGTCTCTATGAACTTGACTGCTCCAGTTACTTCATAAAGTGGAATCATACAGCATTTGTCTTTTTGTGACTAGCTTAATGTATTCAAGGTTCATCTATGTATGTATCAGAAATTCCTTCCTTTTTAAGGCTGCATAATCTTCCATTATATGTATATACCACATTTTGCTTATCTACTCATTTGTTGATGGACCCTTGGGTTGTGTCCACATTTTAGCTATTGTGAATAATGCTGCTATGAACATAGGTATACAAATAACTGTTCAAGACCCTGTTTTCAATTCTTTGGAGTATATACTCAGAAGTGAAATTGTCCTGAGAATTTTTAAGCATGCACTAAAGTTCTGGCTCTCCTACCCATATCTCTCTCCTTAGGATAATCCTTGCTTTATTCTGTGACATCACAAACTAAGACCTTAGATTATTTATTCATTCCACTGTGTGTATTAATAAGCTAATCATAAATGGGTATGAGTCAGGGACCTGTGAGATAAGAAACACCATAAATATTTTATCATTTAATCCAGGTATCGTTCAGGCAATTGATAACTTGAACAATTATAATAAACAAGATAAGGAATCTTGAGCATACTTTAAAAACTTGAAGATGGAATCAAAATGGCAAATCTAGAAACTCAGTTATAAATTAATAGGAATTTTCAAAACAACATATATAGACAGTCATGACTATCTTAACTTACTTAAATTTTTAGTTCTATAAAAATAGAACCCTAGTTTAATTTGTGAAGCAATATGAATTTGTCATCAATATCCTCATTTTCAATGCAGAAGCTCAATACCTTCTCTTCTACCATGAGTAGAAGTATAAAAATAATCATGCATTTTTCTTTACAAGAAAGATTCCATGCCCTTACACAGATGAAAAATTTAAGAAATTAATTTTTTTTAGGAATACTGAAAGTATAGCACAGAGAATAAGAAAATATGGTCTAGTTTCAAGTCATAGCTGTGACTTTCTACTGCGTGACATTGGGCAAGTTACTTAACCTATCATTTTCTCCTCTGTGAAATGGGGATGGTAAGTCCAAATTTCAACTATTAGGATGATAAAATTAGTTAATATATGTTAAATGCCTGGCACATACTAAGCTCTCAATAAATGTCAGCTACTAACAGCATAAATTGGCAAACCACATAACTGGAAAGGACCATGACATAACTTGTCATCTCAGTAGAATAAAGAGAGAGTAACTACCCACTCCCACCGTTGTAAATGAGGCTATATCATGGCGGTGTAAGAGAAAGATATTGAATAAAAATTTCTCAAACCAGCTCCAAGGTGTTTCCATTCCCTCCTAACTGTTAAATTATACTAGAACAGCTTTATTAGAATTTGTTTTGTTAAGCTATGTCCTCAGTTAGTTAAATTACTAAGAAGAAATGCATCACTAAGACACAGCATTATGTTCTTATTCTTCAGTAGTACATGTCACAAGTTAGAAAAGAAACAGCATCTAAGTGGTTTGGATATTTTACAGATATCTAAGGTATTTGGATGTGATGGTTGCTATTTTTTATATTCATGATATTCACAAAAATGATGTTTCATTAATTGCCTCTTAAAAATTATCAAGTGTATAATGCAAAAGTACCAATAACTTATGCTAAAATACACCACCCCCAAGTAAGAATATAAGAAAAAAATGTGATTTTATAATTTCAAATTAGAGAAACTTTATAATTGTCAGTGTTAATCCATCTTCAACATGTCAGAAAAAGTCTTTATGATCTTTTACTACGGTGTACAATAAGAAACATCATTGGAAAGATTGCAATATAAGATTTTTACAATATAAGATTTTACACATATATATAAGTAAACATATGTAAATGATATATATCCATATATATGTGGAAAAGAATGATACTCAAACTGTTCTCTACAACTAAAATGTCATTAATATAATGAGACCTAATGTCACTGCAGAAACCTTTGAACTTTTAAGAAAGGATGGATGAAACAATGTTATTATGATATATTAAACTCCATTTCCCACTCATTGCCTCTGTGACTTCTGGACAGCAAAATGTGGCCACAGATGAAGCAGGAAGAAGCCAAAGGACTTAGGGGAAAGCAAGGGCAAAGTTCCACCATATTCCAAGGCAAGTTGCAGAAGCCCTCACAGTCAGCCCTCAGAGTTCAGTTTCATCTGGAAAATCCCAAACTTCCCTGATTCCTTACTGAAGTCACAGGCTACAACTGAACTTCTAGATTTTGAATTAGTAGTCTGCAAGCTATGCTTTGTAACATCCCTGGCTTTCACTGATGACCTCATGACTTCCTGTGAAATTCTTTAAACAGAATCCAATTTAGTTCACAACAATTTAAATACTATATATGCCGTAAAGCACTTTCAGGGAGGGAGGTAGGGAGGAAAGAGCTGGTTGGGGAAAAAAAGAGAACAAGAATTTCCAAGGGTGTGGGAAAATTCTAGGAGTAACATTTTTTGACGTAACACTTCAAAAAGAAGGGAGTAGAAACTACTTCCGGAAATGCAAAATATGTGCATCGTGCCTCATTTGTATAAACTAGAACAATTCAGATAATTCAACAATCACATACTGAACACCCAGGGAAAGGAAATGGCATTCAAAGAAATACCTCACCCCCTGCACTGCACTGAGAGGAGGGCCCCTAGCGGAGGCCATCAAGTTGGCCTTTGTGAGTTCAAGTCAGGGAGAACTAAAAGATGCTCTCCTGCTCAGATGCTGCTTCTGTTACTCTAGGCACAGCCCTGATGATTGCAGTCACACTCTCAAGCTACGAAACGTGGTCCTGACCCTACCCTAGGTGCTGGGACCAATCTTCTGCAGTGATTACTGACTCGTTAGTAATTTTTGTTTGTTTTTAATGCTTTACTTCTTACTTAAACTGCGTGTGCTGGCTGAATTTTAATTCAAGTGTGATCACAGCGCTGTTCCTCAGCGCTGTGGAATCCTTCCAAGTCCTGCCTTGAACAGTTAAGTCATTTTGTTTAACGGAACAGCTTTTGATGCATGTTGCTGTTTGAAAATTCCAAACTGTAGTAAAAGACGAAGCACACGGTCTCGTGAAACAGGAAAGAGTTTACTGAGCGCTTACATCTTTTGGGGTGAAAATTATAAAACACCCCCTTTTCGTGTGATGGCAAATCTCGCTTTTAGAAATTTATATCAGATACCAAATTAAGTCAAATATCCCTCTTAATCATCAGGATGATGAAAAGAAGTGCACAAGGAAGAGGTTTTTTAAATTACTATTATTGTTTTAACGGGGAGGACTTAAGAGTTCACCTTTTTGTGTGTGTGTCATCCAGAAGAGGTGGCAAAATTGGATTTTGTTTGCTTGCTCGTTTTAAACAACCGAAACACGGTCTCAGCAAGCATCTCCTATTAAAACCATCAATTCCCAACAGTAAAATCAATCCCAAGGGTGCCTCGGGGCAAAGCGCCCGGGTACCCCTTGCGCCTCTGCCACAGGTGGACGCGGAGCAACAAGGACACTCGGTCGCCCTCGGGTCCCTACGCCCAGAGCCTGAAGCCACGCGGGCGCGCCCGAGCTCCTGGGCTCTTTGTCGAGAGCCCGGCGCAGCGCCGGGCCCCATTGGTTAACGCGGTCGGTCCGGGCCATCCTGGTCCCGCGTCCCTCCCCCATCCCGGCGTCCAGGGCCTGGGCGCCGGCCACGTGGTCCCTGCTCGCGGGTTTCCTGGTCCTCGGGATGCGCGTCCACGCCGCGCCGCCCAACCCACGCGACAAGGGGGTGGTCTTCTCTCAGGACCGCGGGCTCAGAGTCCGCCCCCTACCCGCCTCCCGCACTCACCGCTTTGAGATCCAGAACGCCGTCCTTGGCCTCCTGAAGCAGCGACACGAACTTGGTGGTGAGCAGTCCCAGGCTCTTCTCGTGCCTGCTGCTGCCGCCCCCGCCGCCCCCAAGAGGCGGCGGCGGCGGGGGCTGCGCCTGGGACTGCGGCGGCTGCGGCCGCTGGCCCTGCCCCTGGCCCTGCGGCGCCGGCTGCCCGGAGCCCGCGGGCTCGGCCGCCGCCATCGCGTCCCCGCGCCGCGGTGCTGCGGCCCCCGCGCTCGGCCACCTGCCGGGTCGGCTCCGCGGCGGCCGCTGCCGTCGCCGCCCGCCGAGGGCGGGACGAAGGGTCGCGGGTTCCTGCAAACAACAGGTGCTCTGCGCCCACCCGCCTGGGGGCCGCTCGGCGCGCCGGGCCTCCGCCCCCTCCCCGAGCCTGGGGACGCGAGAAGGAAGCCTACGATCGAGGGGAGGGGGAGTGGAAGCGAGAAGAAGGGGCGGCTAGGGGTGGGGACCCGAGTTTAAATGGCAGGAAGTGACGCCGCGGCCCGCCGTTGCTTGGAAACGCATTTTTCTGTAGGAAGGAGGGGCAAGCGGGGAGGAGGGCAGCGTCGGTGACTGGGTTTCACACTTGACTCCCTGCTGTTGGCGAACCGCCCCCGGGAGCGGCGACCTCCCGCAGCCACGCCGGGAGGAAAAACGGGCTTCAGGGCAGGAAAAAACCCTGCCGGGTGGCCATCAATTTCTGAGCCGCTGGGTCCGTGGAGCCACACGAGATTAGCCTTCGGTCACTTACCTTCATTGGGCGGTTTCGGCTGTGTGCTCTTTTCGAGCGTTAGGATCCTTTGCAAATATTTCAGTGACTCGGACCAAATGCAGGGTTATACTCCATAGATTATCTGTTTGGATTCGAAATACAGGAAAAACAGAATCGTGGAGTCATAGGTAGAGATACTGGGGTGTGGAGGGAGAGGTCCTGAATTACTCAGACTCGCCGCTGGACTCCAGATCTCCTGCATTTAGAACAGTGTTCTTAATACCTTACTGGAACCAAATTATATTGTGTTATTTAGAATATTAGGCACCCACAGGTTCTTGTGTTCCGTGATACCCCAAACTATTGATGGGAAATGAGATAGCACACAGATCTGGGTAAAAGTTTTTTCTCATTTGATTACAAACTCTCTAGAGTCAGAACTAAATTTTAAATGAGTTGGTGTCACACACCACACTTTGACTATAGTAGATGCTCAATAAATATTAGGTGAATGAAAATTCCATATGATGGTAATCAAGAAAGTTTCATGCAAGAAATATTTTAAATTTAAAATAACAATAAACTAGCAAAAAAGCGTCACTGGAATGAAGTGAAATACTCAGCAGCATTAGCTAGTAAAACTGGACACACCATTTATAACAAAATATTTATGCTTCCAATTCATAGGTACAGAACTGCATTAATAACCAGGTAACCTTTATTTTAATCAAAGAACTCTATAAGCAAAACTTGGAATTAAAACTCTTTAAACATGAAAAATTCAATTAATAAAACCACTCAATTTAAGTTATCTCAAAATGGGTTCTGCTATGTGATTTGGCATTAACAAAAATCATTATTTTACAAATTAAATTAATTTGCAAATTAGTTTTAATTTATTATTAATAAATTAATAGAATTAATAAATACAATAGTGTTTCTTAAGGAGGTTTTAGTTTTAATTTGAAGTGGTAACATTCTGCTATAGATGCAGGGACAGGAATTGATAAAAATAAAGTTGTTATTTTTAAAAACTTTTTTATATGTGTCTTAGCTTGGTCTGCCATAACAAAAATACCATAGACAAGATGACTTAAACAACAGAAATTTATTTTCTCAGGTCTCCTTTGAGCTAAGAAACTTCCATCAAAATGCTGCTTACATCAGCTTTATTACTCCCTTGTTTAATCTGTTCTAAGTTAATGAAGATAAAATTTGGCTTTCTGTTTTTCCTTCCAAATCTTACAACACACAAACATCTATCTTATTATGCATTTTCAATATTTAAAAAAAATAGGTAAACATATATGTTTCAAGGGTTATTAATTCTCACATTATGACAAACAACATTATTTTTTACCTACCTATAACCTGCATGGTATAGTAATATGATAGATAACCCAAAGACCTGGACTTCAGAAGTGTGTACCCTGTAAGCAGAAACGGGAAATGAAGATTACATTCAAACACCTATAGAAATATAATTCACACACATTAAAGAGATTTTAAATTTTATTTAGTGACTTATACTCTACCTTATTGCCCTATCAAGGCAGCTTATGGAAAGAGGGAAGCTTACATTCCAAAGGCAGCTTACATTAAAAAATATGGCATGATATTAAAAGAAACAAAGAAATAGTTGCTTCTAAATCTTCTTTAAGAGTCATATTGAAAATTCGAATTCTCATCTTCATTAAGCTAAAACTTACGATTTGATGTTGGGGTTTGAACTTCAACCACACATATTCAAATGTAAGAACAAGAGATCCAAGTTTGTTTTAACAAAAATAAACTGAACTAATATACACTAGAAGCTTCTATTTACTAACACCTGAACAGTCCTCTGACTGCTCTTGTGGATAAAAAGGGAAGGTAAATATGGTCAAACATTTACAGAAACTGTATGTCACTTAGACCTTCCTGAAAAATCAAGTTGCTCAGCAACTGTCCCACTGGAAACACTGTTGATAACACTATTTTTTTTGAAATTTCAGTAAGGTAAAAGTGTTTATCACTAAACTACCAAAGCATAAGGTGACTGCCCGTGCAAATAATAAGCCATAGCATAAAGACCTCCTGTTCACAATACATTGCCCCAATTAAGACACAAACTTAAAAATCATATGCTCTGATACAAACCCTTTGGTAACTAAGATGCTGTGTCAACATAGTGTTGAAAATTTTTGAATTTATCACCAAGAGAGAGTAATTCTAAGTCAAAAGTGGTTTTATCAAAAGAATTTCTCACCAGTGAATGGTCCCCACATCATTCAATTCCTTGTGTAGTGTCATATCTATTTCCTAGAATGAAAAAATAAAGCACTCTAAATAAATAAGTCCCTCAAGATAATGATTATAGGTACCCTAGAATTATCTAATGTTAACAAATGTACCATCCTATCTTGCCCTACTGTAATTGACTATTTTATTTATAAAAATACCTACTTATTTAATTATATGTGTGCCATTTATAAAAATTAAGGAATTTATTCAGCAAAAATTAAATTCAGACCCTCAGTGGATCTCTCCCAACTAAGTCATATTAGCCATATACATCACAAAATGAAATAATACATGCTTTTAGAATCTCTGAAAAAAAAATCCTTTGTAAACTGGAAAAAAAATTACCTTGGGATCTTTCCTCAGTCAGTAGATCATCCAACAATTTATCTGTCTTTTGTAATTGTGTGATATACATATTACTAGTGTTAACAGAATGAATGTAGCTGATACATGGTAAATCTTTTGTTATTTTAATACTTTCATGATTAATTTAATGTGGATTAGGCAAAAATTAAAAATAAACATGACCAGAACATTAAACTAGTGATTTCATTTATGTTATTTAAGTTGTGGCTAAAAGAGATATTTAATTTTTAAAAGTAAGTCCATTTTTGGAAAAGTGATAAGAAACTAATAGTTTGGGTAGTGTGAAACCCAAAAATCATGAAGGTGAACTTAACGATGTTATGCCAATTTTTATATGGTCAGTTTATTCAATGATCATAATCAGTTGAACTTTGGTAAACACTTATCTTTTAACTGACAGGAAGAAAACCATTTAGAAAACTTAAACTACTCTTGTAGTTTTTAGCCAATTATGCATCGCAAAGAATTTCCTCTCAAAGTTCAGAATTGTTATGTGGGTTTTGTCAGTAAAGAGAGCAAGTACACAGATTTCATAAGATCAGTAATGTTTACAAAATCGTAGGTGATACCTGCCAGCATTGTTAACACTGAATAGGAAGTGCAGTCCAGGATTTGAAAGTACAAACTAGTGTTCTCTTCACCACTGTCCAGAAGAAAATATCTACCAGTCAAGAAGCCCCTCCCCACAAAGGTTTAAGGATAATGGAAAGAAGTGGTATAAACCAATCTTCAAAGTCTCCCACTGTGTCCTTACTCTCAGGGGACCACATCCTAAGAAAACAGACTCTAAAATCAAGACAGGTACATTACCAACAAATATAGCAGTATGTATATGGAAGTGAAAAACTGGCGAACAAAAATAAGATAATCCATTGAAAGTTGTGGCAGCTATGAGAACAGCCTACGGCAAGGTGGGAGGTGGTTGGGAAGCATATAACCATGAAGTGGGTCAAGAGTAATTATCTACTGTGGGCAGTACTGCCAGACAGTAGTCAAAATCCTAGAAAGATATTGAAAATTCTTATGATATTGAACTAGACCCCAAATTCTCAAGATTATAAGAACAACCATTTCCTTAGGTTTAAGTAAAAGGTATTCCAAGAATTTGATAAAGTGGAAAATAAAAATCCAGCCTCAATTATAAATCACATCCTTACTTAGATCCATGTGTATCTAAGCAGACTACAGCTTATATACTTCTTGAAGGAAGTATAAGGAAAAATTCAGTTTACTTACAGATGTAACAACTATACTTCTAAATTCCTTTCCAAAACCTGGTAGGAGTCATGATGGAAAACTGTACAGCAGCCCCTGGAAATGAGTGTTTTGATTTGGTGAGACTCAGGTTAAGACCCACAGACTAATCACCCTATATAATTTCCTCTAAGTATGTATATCAAACCAAAGAGAGTGGCCACATGGGAAAGATGCTTACCCTTTCTTTAAAGCCTGAACATATCCTCAGCTAGGTCCTGAGGTAAGGGTTGAGGGTGGGGATTGGTTCTAGCTTTTGTTTCGTAAGTTCTAATAAATAGATGTTTGTTTCTTTTGCTTTGTAGGTGGCTATCTGTATACCTGATTCAATAGACCTTTCAAAGAGTGATAATGGGGTAAGAGATTTGGTAGGGAGCTCTAGAAAGGACAAGGTTTGAGCTATCTGATGGGAAGCAATTGGGTCAGACTGTTGACTTAGACCCAAGCTGTGCCACTAATGTTGGGAATAAGAGCATGACTGAGCTGTAATGAAAGAACTCAATCAGAATCTAGGCACCCTAAAACAACTGTCTTAAATTTATGTACTCCCAAGGAGACACTTGGACAAAAGCAGTGGTTACATTCACTTAACATAATTGAGTCAATTATATTAATAAAATGTGTTTAGCTGGTCATATCTCCTTTGATCACTGTGATTCAAGCCATGTACATTAAGTGTGAGCAGCAATACCATCTCTCCAGAGGAAGTAAAAAAATAGATGAGATAACTGGGGACCTACCTTTGGTATTTCCACTCTATCTCCTTTCAGTCCTCTAGTATGGCCAGCTGATAAATCATAAATCAGATGGAATATCAAGATTTCTTGATAAAAGTCTACCAATTGAATTAAGCAATCACAACTTTGGCAAAGTTGCTCTCCCACCCCTATAAAGTCTGGATTCACCTACTATTTGTCACAGATTTATGAACTGGGACTTGCAATGATGAGATCAACCTAAGGACATTACTGTCATCAACTGCATTGATGATATTTAAATGTTAGTAGGATTTAATGAAGCAAGGTATCAACTTCTTATTCACTAATATCTCAACAAAAAGGAGAAGGGATAAATTGTTATCCCTCCAAAAAACTTAGGGTCTTGCCATGTAAGTGGACATACGAGGATTCCAATGGATGAGAGAAGGTAGAATATCTTTTCTAACTATCCTCCGGAATATTAAACTGAAACCTCTGTACCTAACATCCCAACCTTGACGGAGCCAGCAGTCTTGAGATAGCATATCTTGGCTTTGGGAATTTGATGTGCTGTATGTACTAGTTAAGCTGGAAGTCTAGTAAATTTGAGTTGAGGTACTTTTTTTTTTTTTTTTTGCGGTACGTGGGCCTCTCACTGTCGTGGCCTCTCCCGTTGCGGAGCACAGGCTCCGGACACACAGGCTCAGCGGCCATGGCTCACGGGCCCAGCTGCTCCACGGCATGTGGGATCTTCCCGGACCGGGGCATGAACCCGTGTACCCTGCATCGGCAGGCGGACTCTCAACCACTGCGCCACCAGGGAAGCCCGAGTTGAGGTACTTTTAAATCAAGATTTTGGATCCAGGGATAAGCTTCAGTTGTAATCAACCCTTCTTAGGTCCCATGACCCAGAAAGTCAAAGAATTTTTTAAACTTCTAACATCTTTTCAATCATCTTTAGGCAAAAGGCACACACACACACACACACACACACACAGCATGTGTCAATACAGAGCTCATTTCTGTATCACACAACGGCCTGAACTACCTGTTATGAATTGAGGGCTCTCAGCTCTTCCCTCTCACAGATAAGTAAGCCTAGTACTCTAGCAGCTAGTAGAAATGGTATAATCAAGATTAGATAAATGGTAATAACTAGACAAGCTTGATGGAGCATGTGCTACCTTAGTGCACACTAAGGATTCCAGAATCTTTCTGAAGTGTCCCTTCATATTATATCATCTATGTTAACAAATTGGGATCAACCACATGCTGAGCTCATCATCAGGCAAAAAACTTGATGATTTATGAATGGGGCTGACTGGTATTTGGCTGAACAATATCTATGGATCACAGTGGATTTGTATCCTCACTTTTACCTATCCACGCAATATTAAGGAACTACTCTTTCCTCCAGGAGGTTGAAGTAGACAAAAGTCTCCTTGATAATTAGCTTGACAGTGACTACTGTGGACAGGATACTTTTTTTTTTTTTTTTAAAGAAGATGTTGTGGGTACGTGTTTATTAATTAATTAATTTATTTTTGCTGTGTTGGGTCTTCGTTTCTGTGCGAGGGCTTTCACTAGTTGTGGCAAGCGGGGGCCACTCTTCATCGCGGTGCACGGGCCTCTCACTATCGCGGCCTCTCTTGTTGAGGAGCACAGGCTCCAGATGCGCAGGCTCAGTAGTTGTGGCTCACGGGCCTAGTTGCTCCGTGGCATGTGGGATCCTCCCAGACCAGGGCTCGAACCCGTATCTCCTGCATTAGCAGGCAGATTCTCAACCACTGCGCCACCAGGGAAGCCCGACAGGGGACTTTTAATGGGAAAGAAGTGCACATGACCATCTACCACCAACAGTATGGTCAGAGGTGAAATATCAAGTATCTAATCGTTCAGAGAAGAAATCCAGGATGGTGTGGCCATCAAAGCCATTCTTTAACATTGACACACACATCATAGGGGGTACAGATTAGTAGAGACTTACTATAAGTGAGTTTATAAATATTATTTATAATTAATGGCCACCAGAAATTATTAACTTATTACTCGCCATATTGAATGAGTTGAGAACTATTCCTTCCTTCTCTCTTTTCTGAAAGAGTATGGCTATGGACTGATTTTATTTCTTTTTAAAATATTTTACAGAATTCACTGGCAAAACTGTCTGAACCTGAGCTTTTGTTTATAGGAATTCAGTTTACTTATTATAGGTTTATTCAGATATTCTATTTTTTCTTGAGTCAGTTTTGGGAATTTGTATCTTTTCAAAAATTTGTTCAACTAAGTCATCTAAGTTGTCAGCATAAAGTTGTTAATCATATTTCCTATAATCTTTTTTAACATCTATAGAGTCAATAATGCTGCCCCTCTTCATTCTTGATTTTAGAAAATTTTATTCTCTCTTCTTTATTGCCCAGAGTTGTTAAAAGTGCATCATTTTTTGAAAATATTTTCAAAGAACCAACTTTTGGTTTGATTGCTAGTTTCTCTATTGCTTTTTTTGTTTCTTTTCTATTTGATTGATTTCTGCTCTGAGATTTAATATTTTTATCCTTGGGGTTAAGTGGATCTTCTTTTTCTGGTTTCTTTTCTTTCTTTCTTTTTTTCTTTTGGCTGCATTGAGTCTTCGTTGCTGCATGCAGGCTTTCTCTAGCTGTGGCGAGCAGGGGCTACTCTTCGTTGCAGTGTGTGGGCTTCTTATTGTGATGGCTTGTTGCAGAGTACAGGCTCTAGGCACAGGGGCTTCAGTAGTTGCGGTGTGCGGGCTCTAGGGCATGCAGGCTTCAGTAGCTGTGGCGTGCGGGCTCAGTAGTTGTGGCTCATGGGCTCTAGAACGCAGGCTCAATAGTCGTGGCACACAGGTTTAGTTGCTCCACAGCATGTGGGAATCTTCCCGGACCAGGGATCAAACCTGTGTCCCCTGCGCTGGCAGGTGGATTCTTAAACATTGTGCCACCAGGGAAGTCCCTTTCTGATTTCTTAAAAAGGAAAGTTAAATTACTGATTTGAAACCTTTCCTTCTTTCTAACATAGGCATTTAAATCTATAAATTTCTCTCTAAACATTGTTTTGCTGCATCCCATAATTTTTTCCATGTTCTATTTTCATTTTCATTCAATTCAAAATATTTTCTACACTTTGTGATTTTTTTATTGAGATATACTTGATTTACAATATTATATGTTTCAGGTGTACAACATAGTAATTAACAATTTTTAAAAAGGTATTATATTCCATTTATAGTTATTATAAAATATTGGCTATATTCCCTATGTTGTATAATATATTCTTATAGTTTATTTTATATATAGTAGTTTGTATCTCTAATCCTCTACTCTTATCTTATCTACCCCTCCTTCCTCTCCCCATTGATTACCACTAGTTTATTTTCTATAACTGTGAGTCTGTTTCTATTATGTTATATTCCCTAGTTTGTTTTATTTTTAGATTCCACATATAAGTGATACCATAGCAATATTTGGCTTCCTCTGTCTAACTTATTTCACTGAGCCTAATACGCATCAGGTCCATTCATGTTATTAAAAATGGCAAAATTTCATTCTTTTTTATGGCTGAGTAGTATTCCATAGTAAATACATTCCACATTGTCTTTATCCATTCATCTAGTGATAGACACTTAAGTTGCTCCCCTATTTTGACTATTGTAAATAATGCTGCTATCAACATTGGAGTGCATGTATCTTTTAAATTAGTGTTTTCATTTTCTTTGGATATATACCCAGGAGTGGAATTGCTGGATCATATGGTAGTTTTATTTTTAGTTTTTTTAAAGTATGTATTTATTTTTTATTTATTTATTTTGGCCACTCTAGGTCTTAGTTGCAGCATGTGGATTTCTTAGTTGTAGCATGTGGACTCTTAGTTGCAGGATGCATGTGGGATCTAGTTCCCCAACCAGGGACTGAACTTGGGCACCCTGCATTGAGAGCGCAGAGTCTTACCCACTGGCCCACCAGGGAAGTCCCTATTTTTAGTTTTTTGAGAAACCTCCAAACTGATTTCCACAGTGGCTGCACTAATTTACATTCCATAAACAGTGTACATGGGTTCCCTTTTTGCTACATCCTTGCCAATATTTATTATTTGTGATCTTTTTGATGCTAGCTATTCTGGCAGGTGTGAGGTGATATCTCATTGTAGTTTTGATTTGCATTTCTCTGATGATTATTGATGTTGAGCATCTTTTCATGTACCTGTTGGCCAACTGTATGTCTTCTTTGGAAAAATGTCTATTCAAATCCTCTGCCCATTTTCTAATCAATGGTTTGGTTGTTTGTTTGATATCAAGTTGTATGAGCTGTTTATATATTTTGGATATTAACCCCTTATTGGTCATATCACTTACAAATATTTTCTCCCATTCAGTAGGTTGTCTTTTCATTTTGTCGATGGTTTCCTTTGCTGTGCAAAACCTTTTACATTTATCTAGGTTCTATTCATTAAATTTTGCTTTTGTTTACTTTACCTTAGGAAACAGTCAAAACAAAAATATTGCTATGATATATGTCAAAGAGTGTTCTTCCTATGTTTTCCTCTAGGAGTTTTATGGTATCTGGTCTTACATTTAGGTCTTTAATCCATTTTGAGTTCATTTTTGTATGAGAAAATGTTCTAATTTCATTCTTTTACATGTAGCTGTCAAGTTTTCCCAGCACCACTGACTGAAGAGATTGTCTTTTCTCCATTGTATGTTCTTGCCTCCTTTGTTGTAGATAAATTGACCATAAGTGTGTGAGTTTATTTCTGTGTTCTCTAATCTGTTCCATTGTCTATGTGTCTATTTTTGGGGCCAGTGCCATACTGTTTCGATTATTGTAGCTTTGTAGTATAGTCTGAAGTCAGGGAGCATGATTCTTCCAGCTCTGTTCTTATTTCTTAAGATTGTTTTGCCTATTCAGGGGCTTTTGTGTTTTCATACAAAATTTTAGATTATTTGTTCTAGTTCTGTGAAAAATGCTGTTGGTATTTTGATAGGCATTGCATTGAATCCGTAGATTGCCTTGGGCAGTATGGTCATTTTAACAATATTAATTCTTCCAATCCATGAACATGGCTTATCTGTTTTTGTTGTTTTCAGTTTCCTTCATTAGTGTCTTATAATTTTCTGAGTACAGTTCTTTTTACCTTTCTAGGTAAGTTTATTTGTAGGTATTTTACTCTTTTTGAAGCAATGGTAAATATTGCTTCCTTAATTTCTCCTACTGATAGCTTGCTGTTAGTGTATAGAAATGGAACCAATTTCTGTATATTAATTTTGTGTCCTGCAACTTTAACAAATTCATTGCGGAGCTCTAGTAGTTTTTTGGAGGCATCTTAACATCATGTCTGCACAAAGTGACAGTTTTACTTCTTCCTCTCCAATTTGGACTCCCTTTATTTCTTTTTCTTGTCTGACTTCCGTGGCTAGGACTTCAATACTATGTTGAATAAAAGTGGTGAAAGTGGGCATCCTTGTCTTGTTCCTGACCTTAGAGGAAATGCTTTCAGTTTTTCACTGTTGAGTATGATGTTAGCTGTGAGCTTATCATATATAGCCTTTATTAATTATACTGAGGTATGTTCCTTCTATACCCAATTTCTGGAGAGTTTTTGTTATAAAAATGTTGAATTTTATCAAAAGTTTTTTCTGCATCTCTTAAATCATCATATGGTTTTTATTCTAGAGTTTGTTATTGTGGTTTATCCCATTGATTGATTTGTGGATATTGATCATCCTTGCATCCCTGGGATAAATTCCACTTGATCATGGTGTATGATCCTTTCAAAATATTGTTGGATTTACTTTGTTAATATTTTCTTGAGTATTTTTACATCTATGTTCATCAGGGATATCGGGCTGTAATTTCTTTTTTGTGATATCTTTGTCTGGTTTTGGTATCAGTGTGACACTGGTCTCATAGAATGCGTTTGGAAGCATTTGTTCCTCTGTAATCTTTTTGAATAGTTTGAGAAGGATAGGTGTTAGCTCTTCTCTAAATGTTTGGTAGAAGTCACCTGTGAAGCCATCTGGTCTTGGACTTCTGTTTGTTGGGAGTTTTTAAATTCCTGATTCAATTAAATTACTGGTAATTGGTCTGTTCCTATTTTCTAAATCTTCTTGGTTCAGTCTTGGGAGATTGTATACTTCTAAGAATTTGTCCATTTCCTCTAGTTGTCCATTTTGTTGGCATATTGTTGTTAATAATAGTCTCTTATGATCCTTTGTATTTCTGTGGTGTTGGTTGTAACTTCTCCTTTTTCATTTCTGATTTTATTGATTTGGGCCCTCTCTCTTTTTTTCATGATGGCTAAAAGTTTATCAATTTTGTTTATATCTTCAAAGAATCAGCTTTTAGTTTCATTATCTTCTTTATTTTTTTTTTAGTCTCTGTTTCATTTAGTTCTGTTCTAATCTTTATACATTCTTTCCTTCTACTAACTTTGGATTTTGTTTGTTCTTCTATTTCTAGATCCTTTAAGTGTAAGGTTAGGTTGTTTATTTGAGATTTTTCTTGTTTCCTTGGGTAAGCTTGTGTCACTATACACTTGTCTCTTAGATCTGCTCTTACTGCAACCCATAGATTTTGGATCATTGTGTTTTCATTTTCATCTCTCTTCAGACATTTTTTTGATTTCCTCTTTGATGCCTTCAGTGATATATTGGTTGTTTGATAGCATATTATTTAGCCTCCACATGTTTGTGTTTTTTGCAGTTTTTTTTCTTGTACTTAATTCCTAGTCTCATAGCATTTTGGTTGGAAAATGTGCTTGATATGGTTTCAGTTTTCTTAAATTTACCAAGGCTTGTTTTGTGGTCTAGCATGTGGTCCATCCTGGAGAATGTTCAATGTGCCTTTGAAAAGAATGTGTATTCTGCTGCTTTTAGATGGAATGTTCCATGTATATCTATTAAGTTCTTCTGATCTAATGTGTCCTCTAAGACCAGTGTTGCCTGATTGATTTTCTCTCTGGGTGATCTGTCCATCGATGTAAGCAGAGTTTTAAGTCCCCTACTATTATAGTGTTACTGTCAATTTCTCCCTTTATGTTAGTTAATGCTTGCCTTATGTATTTAAGTTCTCCTATGTTGGGTGCATATGTATTTACAGTTGTTATATCTTCTTCTTGGATTGATCCCTTCATCATTAGGTAATGTTCTTCTTTGTTTCTTATAACAGTCTGTTTTAAAGTCCATTTTCTCTGATATTTGTATTGCTACTCCAGCTTTCTTTTGATTCCCATTTGCATGGAATAATTTCTTCCATGCCCTCACTTTCAGTCTGTGTGTCTTTAGATCTGAAGTGAGTCTCTGGTAAGCAACTTATATATGGGTCTCATTTTGTATTCATTCAACCACTCTATGTCTTTTTTTTTTTTTTTTTTTTTTTTTTTTTCTTTTTGCGGTATGCGGGCCTCTCACTGTTGTGGCCTCTCCCGTTGCGGAGCACAGGCTCCGGATGCGCAGGCCCAGCGGCCATGGCTCACGGGCCCAGCCGCTCCGCGGCATATGGGATCCTCCCAGACCGGGGCACGAACCCGTATCCCCTGCATCGGCAGGCGGACTCTCAACCACTGCGCCACCAGGGAGGCCCCTCCACTCTATGTCTTTTGATTGGAGCATTTAGTCCATTTACTTTAAGTAATTATTGATATGTATGTTCTTATTGCCATTTGGTGAATTGTTGTGGGATTATTTTTGTGGGGTTTTTGTTGTTCCTTTCATCTTCTTTTGTTCTATTCTCTTGTGATTTGGTGTCTATCTTGAGTGTTATACTTGGATTTCTTTCTTTTGTGTGTGTGTGTATCTATTATAGATTTTTTGTTTTCCTTGCTGCTTTTAATATTCTCTCTTTATCTTTAGTTTTTTCATTTTAATTACAATATGTCTTGGTGTTGTTCCTCTTTGGGTTAATATTGTTTGGGACTCTCCATGCTTCCTAGACTTTGATGTCTATTTCCTTTCCTAGGTTAGGACATTTTTTAGCTATTATGTCTACATATATGTTCTCAGTCCCTTTCTCTCTCTCTTCTCCTTCTGGGACCCCAATAATGCAAATGTTAGTAGACTTGATGTCGTCCCAAAGGTCTCTTAAACTGTCTTCATTTCTTCTCATTCTTTTTTCTGTTTGGCATCAGTGATTTCCATTACCTTGTCTTCCAGCTTGCTGATCCTTTCCTCTGTATAATTTAGTCTACTGTTGATTTATTCTAGTGTATTTTTCATTTCAGTTATTGTAGTCTTGGTCTTTGTTTGGTTGTTATTTGTATTTTCTAACATTATGTTGTTAAATACTTCTAACTTCTCAATCTATGCATCCCCTCTTCTACTGATTTCTTTGATCATCTTTACAATTTTTCCCTGAACTCTTTCCCAAGTAGATTGCCTATCTCTGTTTCACTTACTTCTTTTTCTGGGGTTTTATCTTGTTCCTTCTTTTGGAACGTGTTCCTCTGTCACTTTATTTTGCCTAACTTGCTGTTTTTATTTCTATGTATTTGGTAGGTTGGTTACATTTTCCAGCCTTGCAGCAGTAGCCTTTTGTAGGAGATGTAGCTATGCGCCCCAGCAGTGCACTCCACTCTTGTCACAAGAGCTATATGCTCTAGGGGTGCCCCCTATGTGGACTGCTTGGGTCCTTCTGTTGTGGTGGGCTGACTACTGTGGGAAGTCTAGTAGGCTTGGCTGGTCCCTGGTCCAGTTGGTTGCCAGGCCCTGCCTTGTTTGGAGGCTGCTGGCCATTGGTTGTTGAGGCTGTGTCATGAGGTAGCTGGTGGTGGGACCCCAGAAGGCTAGTACTCGCTCGCTGATGGGCTGTCAGCTTCCAGGAGATCCCAGGGTTAGTTCCTGCCCAGTGGTGGGTGAAGCCATGTCCTGGAGCTAGTGATGACCTACCCATAGGCAGAGCGATGTCCTGAGTTCTTCCTGCAGGGCCCAGGGTGTCCCAGAGCTGTTATTGGATGGGACTGGCTCCTGACACCCCTGGTTGTGGGGTCTGGGGTGTTCTGAAGCTTGTGTTGGCCTGCTGGTGGGCAGAGCCAGGGCCCAGCCAGTCCCAGGGCTGGGGCTGGACTGTTGGTGGGTAGGCTGGGTCCACAGGCTGTGGGGCTGCAGTTGTCCTGGGGCTGGTGTCTGCCCTCTGGTCTGTGAGACTGATCCCAAGGCTAGAGCAGGCTCATTGGTGAGCGAGGCCAGGGATTCTGTGGTTGGTGCTTGCCCACTGGTACGTGGATTTGGATACTAGTGTCTCTGGTTGCAGGGCCCTGGGGTCCCAGGTCTAGGCCTGCACACTGGTGTGTGGGGACAAGTTCCTCGGCCCTCTGGTGGCAGGGTCATGTTCAGGGGAGGCTGTGGGCTCAGTGAGTCTTAAGGCAGCTTCTATGCTGGTGTGTGTGTGCAGGGGGCTTTGTACCTGCTTACTGAGTTGTCCCAGTGTTGGTGACTATAGACTGGTGCATGGGGGCAGGGCTGGGTCCTGAGGCTTATGAGCTAGAGGGAAGATTCCAAATTGGTGCTTGCCAGCACCAGTGTCCACGTGGTAGAATGAGCTCCCTCAAATGGCTGCCCCAGTGTCTATGTCCCTAGGGTGAGTTCAGTTGCCTCCTGCCTTTCTAGTAAACTCTCTAAGATAAGCAGGTTAGGTCTCACCCAGGCTCCTTTCAAACCACTGCTTCTGCACTGGGTCCCAGAGTGTGTGAGATTTTGTGCATGCCCTTTAAAAGTGCAGTCTTTTTATGTTTCTCAACCTTGGAGAAGTGGCCCTCTGTAGGAGATATCCTATGCATTCCAGCAGTGTACTCCCCTCTTGTCACCCAATGGCTAGGGACCAGCTGGTCCCAGGATAGTGTCTGGCCTGCATTTGTGGACTCTGTCTGCAGCCTGTAGGACTTTAGTTTTCTTGCTTCTGGTGTCTGCCCCCTGGTGGTTGAGGCTGGTCTGGTCTAGAGACTTGTGCAGGCTTCTAAACAGGAGGGGCTGGTGCCTGCCCCCAAGGGGCTGGAGTTGGTCTTGGTCTTCTGGTGGGCAGGGCCATGTCTAGGGGGCGTATCTAGAGGTGTCTGTGGGCTCAGGAAGTCTTTAGGAGCCTGTCTGCTGATGGTTGGGGCTGTGTCCCCACTCAGTTTGTTGTTTGGCCTGAGGCATTCCAGCACTAGAGCATACAGGTTGTTGGGTGGGGCCAAGTCTTGGTGCTAATGACCCAAGCAAGATGTCTCCCTCCAGTGAGAGTTCATATAGATGAACACTCCCCCATATCTCTGCCATCAGTGTCTATGTCCCCATGGTGGGCAACAGCTGCCCCCCACCTCTCCAGGAGATGCTTCAAGACCGGCAAGTAGGTCTGGCCCAGGCACCTATCAAATTACTGCTTTTGCCCTTGGTCCTGGTATGCATGAGATTTTGTGTGTGCCCTTTAGGAGTGAAGTCTCTATTTCCCCCAATCCTGTGGAGCTCCTGCAATTAAGCCCTGCTGGCCTTCAAAACTGAATGCTCTGGGAACTCCTCTTCACAGTGCTGGAACCCCAGGCTGGGGCTCAGAACTCTCACTCCTGTGGGAGAACCTCTGTAATATAATTATTCTCCAGTTTGTGGATCACCCACACTGTGGGGATGAGATTTGATTATATCATGAGTCTGCCCCTCCTGCCAGTCTCATTGTGGTTCCTTCTTTATGTCTTTAGCTGTAGAGGATATTTTCTGGTAGGTTTCGGTCTTTTTAAATGATACTTTCTGGTAGGTTTCAGTCTTTTAAAATGATGGTTGTTCTGCAGATTTTTGTTATTTTTGTGTGCTCCTGAGAGGAGGTGAGTTTAGGGTCCTTTTACTCTGCCATCTTGGCTGCTGTCCCTCTGTACCTTTCTAGTAAGCTTTTAAATGAGGAAGTGTGAGTTTTCCAACTTTTTCAAGAGTGATAGTCTAGGTCCCTTGAATTTCTGTATGAATTTTAGAGACCATGTTGTCAATTTATGCAAATAAGCTAGCTCAGATTTTGGTAGGGATTGCATTTAATCTGTAGATGAATTTGGGGAGAATTACCACCTTAAGTCTTCCAATCCATGAATATTGTCTTCTTTGTTTCCTTTCAACCATGTTTTGTACTTTTCAGAGCATGAGATTTTCACTTCTTTTGTTAAATTTATACCTAAGAATTTTATTCTTTTTGATTCTACTGCCTATGGAGTTCGTTTTTTATTTTAAACCACTGTATTAAGGTATGATTGACATGCAAAAGCTGTACATAGTCTGTACAATTTGATGAGTGGGAATAAGTATAAACTCATGAAACTATCACCATCATTAAGGCCATAAACATATTCAACTTCCAAAGTTTCCTCTCACCCTTATTATTATTATTTTCTTGTGCTTATTCCTGATTCTAGTAATTTGAGCCCTTTTTTCCTGAATTAATTTAGCTCAAACTTTGTCAATTTTGTAGATTTTTCAAAGTCAAAATTTTAGGTGCATTGATTGTGTTGTTTTTCTATTTTCATTAATTTCTGCTCTAATTTTTATTTCCTTCAATCTGTCTGCTTTGGCTTTAGTTTGCTCCACTTTTCCCAGTATTTATAGGTGGAAGGTTAGGATATTAATTTCAGGTTTTTCTTTTTTAATGTAGTTGCTTGCAGATAAAAATTTCATTCTGATGACTACTTTAGTTACATCTCATAAATTTTGTTATATTCTTCTCATTTCCATTCACCTCAAAGAATTTTTCTAATTTCCCTTGTGATTTATTCTTTGATCCAGTACTTATTTAGGAGTTTAATTTCCACATAATTGTAAATTCCCCAAATTTGTTATTCCTTCCTAATTTCAGTTCGCTGTGGTCACAGAGCATACTTTGTGTGATTTCAATACTTCTAAACCCATTGAGTCTTGCTTTTTGACCATCTAATCTATACTGCAGAATGTTCCATGTGCACTTCAGAAGAATGTAAAGATTCTGCTGTTGTTGAAAGTGTCCTGCAGATGTCTGTTAGGCCTAATTGGTTTACCATGTCATTGAAGTCTTCTGTTCTCTTGTTGATCTTATGCCTCATTGTTCTATCCATTATTGAAAGTGAAGCATTGAATTTTGTTACTGTTGAATTACCTTTTTTTCCCTTCAAGCCTGTCAGTTTTGCTTCATGAATTTTGGGAATATGCCAGTAGGTACATCCATGTTAATAATTATTATACACTCCTGATAAATTGACATTTTATCATCTTTCCTACTAATACATTTTTTTTGTTTTAAAGTCTATTTTGTCTGATATTAGTATAGCCACTCCATGTTTCTTATGGTTGCTATTTACATCTTTTTCTGTCCTTTTACTTTCAACCTATTTGCATATTTGAATGAAAGTGTCTTGTAGGCAACACACAGTTGGATCTTGTTTTCTTGTCTATTTTTGTCTTTTGGATTATTTAATCCAGTCACACTTAACCTAATTATTGATGTAGTTGAATTATACGAGTTGAACTTATTTCTGCCATTTTTTGTTTTCTAAATATCTTGTCTTTTTTATTGCATTTAATAATTGCTTTATACTTTATTGCTCTACTTCTGCTTCTTTTGTATTACACAAATATTTTCTAGTATAACATTTTAATTCCCTCTATTTTTTACTTGAGTTACTTCCTTAATGGCTTCACAAGGGCTTATATATACCTTATCAGAATATACAACAGATTTATACTAACCCAGTTTCAATGAAATGTAGTATCTTCTCCTATATAGCTCTATTCTCTTCCTCTTTTTGTGCTTTGTTATATATGTTACATCTATTTTATAATTGCAACTGTTTTCATAGTTGTTTTATATAACTTAAAGTCTAAGGAGAGCAAATAGTTACATTTTCATATTTATTTTCATTATTGTTGTCACTTGTTCCTATGATTTCAAGTTACTGTCTCCTGTTATTACCTTGCTTCCATACAGCTTTGCTTTCACCCACCTTTGTGCTGATATTGAGAAATATTACATTTTATGGTTTACTCCCAATAATACAATTATACACATTGTTTTATATATTTGCTTTTTTAATCAGCTAAGGGGTGAAAGGAAAAGAAATTTGTATTTACATTCTTTTATAATTACCGGTGTTTTTTTCTTCTCATGTGTATTCAAATTACTCTCTAGGGTCACCTTCTGAAAGGACCTGAAGCCTTAAGAATTTCCTTCAGCCTTTGTTGTAAGGTGGGTCTGGTAGGAACACATTTTCTCAGTTACCTGGGAATGACTTGATTTTGGTTTCATGTTTAAAAGATAGTTTGGTGGGATACAAGATTCTTAGCTATTTTTTTTTTTCTTTGAGCACTCTGTCAGCCCACTGCTTCTAGTCTCCTTTGTTTTGCATTTATTCTGAGGGATAATTTTGTTGGATGTAGAATTCTTGATTTACTGTTCCTTTTCTTCCTGTACCTAAAATATGTCTTTCACTGCCTTCTGGTCTCCATTATTTCTGATGAGAAGTTAACTGTTAGTTATATTGTTGCTTTATATGAAATAAATCGTATTTTCTTACTGCTTTCAAGATTTTCCCAACAGTTTGACTGTAAAGTGTCTAGGTGTGGTTCTCTTTGTGCTTATCCTGGGTTTTACTGAAGTTCTTGAATCTGTAGGTTAATCTTTTTCATCAAATTTAGGAAGTTTTCAGCTATTATTTCCCCCAATATTTCTTATGTCCTCCCCTCCTCCACAGACTCCCATTACATATATTGACACGCTTGATGTCCCACGGATTTCAGTATAAATCTTGCCTATAACAAAATGGGGCCCTCTCTTTACATTTACATTTTTTGATTCCATTTAATTTTAAAAACTTAGTTCACTGGCTATTCGTTAAGAATTAGGTATTATATTCTAAGGTATATATTAAGTATAAGTATATATTCTATATACTAAGGAGAATAGTATTTAAATCTTTGTTCTGAATACAGAGGAACATAAGAGATGACAAAAGTGAAATAGTAATAAGTGAACTGATGTGAAATGGAAGAAAACTGTTTCCAGTTACAAAATAAGAATTCTCTTTATAAATAATAACTAAAAAGGGAAAATGAGAGAGTGACAGTGGAACAGTAGTGTTCCTCTTGAGACAATGTTTATAAAACCTTAATATAATCTTTAATGAAAAAGTCATATGCATTATATAAAAAGGGGTCATTATGAGTGATGTGGAGATACATATGCATTCTTAAAAATACCACAACCTTTATATAGATTTAAAATATTTTTTAGCTACATTTATGAGCATTTCAAAAGAATGGCACTATGTCAACTAAAGGACAACCAATAAATATAATTAGTTCTTCATCAACACAGTAAGGTTAACAACAATATTAAAATACTTTCCCTCATATAGTCAAAATACTAATCTTAATTTTCATTAACATATTTGTAGGCAAATGTGTAATTAACAAACAATGTATAGCACAGAAACGAGAAAAAGTGTTTTAAGTTTAGTTATTTTGATAGGTTTTTCTAATACACATATTGTCAACAATTTATTATAAAAAACCTACATATACAATTAATAAATACTTGATCAAGTCTTTTAAAATATAATCAGAATGAAATGTGTAGAAAGAGACATTTCAAAGTCATAGCAGTTACTACTATCACAATATTTAATCATTTTTACAATAGGTCTGCTGGTTCATTTCAATTCAATCCATTCTCAGAACCATTACATTTCTTGCTGAATTTGATTTAGAGCAAAAGCAAGTTGCTTAATTTTTATTTCCATTGCTTTTTTGTTCTTGCATGTTTCTTCCAGAAGTCCACGCATTTCTTCTTCAACTTGATGAACCTAAATCAACATATAAATTTTATAACATTTACATTTCTTAATGAAAATGTATTTTAAAAAATGCAAAAAGTGAAAAATTTATTCTTATACATTTTGTATTTTGTGATGTTCATTTAAAGCACAGAGGTTAATAAAATGTTAACTTGTTCAAATACTAATAGGGAAAATGTTATACTTTATACAAAGTACTTACATGTGTATTTTCCATTTATTTCTCATAGGTTCTTGTGATGAATAATACATGGTAATTTATTTTATATTTATTTTATATTTACCTCTATTTTATAATTTAGAAAACTTGTTCAAGTTGTGTAGCTTCTCAGTAGCATATTTGGATGATACCCAGTCTTCTGACTTAATCTTTCCACTGTCCTGTGCTGATTAGGAATGCTGAATCATGAATTTGACTTACCCTTATAGACTTTAAAAACTGAAACAACCTCCGTTTCCAAAGAAACTCTTTAATTTAAATACTGCATTTCTAAAATTGCTGGTGGTGGTTATAAATTACCATCTTTTTGAGAGATCATCTTATGATTTTATTAACCTACATTCTCCTAGGATTCAATGTATTTGATGCTACTGATTTCTGCTTGAAACTCTCTCTCCTATCATACAACATTCCTGAGAGTACTACCAATATCATCATCCCTTTCTGTTTACTCCCCTCTTCCTAATCTCTAATACAGACTTCCTAATTTTTTTCCCTTTGAAAACTAACATTTTTCCTAATTTAAATGATCACCTCTATGATCATTACAATTTTACTCTATTACAATTTTTTTTCATGATTACCACATTTAAGCTTTGGTGAAATTTTTCTATTCTCTAACAAACACCTCCCTTTGATATTACATCATATTGGCAAGATGTCCATAATCAAACACAGTATTTTCCTTTTAGCTAAAGGCCTAATTTTATACTTTATTTAGTAATACCTAATGTACTCTTGTTCAACAATCAGTAGATTTTAAATAAAATATCTGAAACATCCGTTAACTTGAAATGAAATAAAGAACTAAATTTTGAACAAGTTATATTTCCTTATTCATTGTGATTATTTCCAAAGACCTAAATCCCTCTTTCTGGTTACATAGACTCCTGATGCTAATGTCATTTAATTATACAACCTTGATTATAATATATGAAGTATTACTTTCCTTTTCTATTAACTCTTTTCCTTTTCCAGTTGCTGATTTCTGAATCTCCAGTCTTAAAGATATCTGTTTCTTATTATTACTTCAAAATCAGGGAAAAATGGAAATTCATAACTGTCTGCTCATCCAGTGGATTTTAACAGAGGGGTCATATCAGAAGCACCTGTTGAGAAAAATACCTGGGTCTGATCCCAGTCTTAGTGAATGAAAGTCTGAGGGGGAAGCACATGCATATGTATTATTAAAAAGCTCTGCAGGTAATTCTGATGTTTGCCTCTGATTTATTATCATCCTAACCCATTCCTTTGTCAATGATATTAAAATGAGAAACTTGATAGTTTTGAACCCTAATTGATAATAAAACACTCCTTGAGAACTTGTCCTAGGTAGTGATGGATTGTATTTAATACATTCACATTCTCATCTTGCCTATGTGTAACCAAAAGGGCTTCCAGCTGAAATTGGCTAGGGATACAGAAATTTTTATGCAGAGTTCATGGAGTAGGTGCACATCAGAATCAAACTTATAATCTTGGTTTCATTAAAATTATATGCTACAACTAATCTAAGTATTACCGACATTTTGGTCTGGCTTCATAACTGTACTGGCAATTTTCTTCATATCTATTTGGTTATTAAATCATGCTTCCTTTTCTCTTTTATCATTGTCAAAGATCCAATTTACTTAGCTATAACAATTTAATACTGATTATCAGTGAATTTTACTTACAGTACCTTTAAATTTGCAGAATCAATACATTTCTGCTTTTCACTTGCCAGCTGGATTATTTCAGCTTGATGAGCTTCAACAATTGCAACAACTTGTTTTTTAAAGGCATCATCCATACTGTGAAGCTTTTCTATTGCATCCCTTAAAAACAAAACAAACCCACATATCTACTGGTACGTATAAAAATTAGGCTGCTTTTTGTCTTTTTAGATGGAAGCTCTTGCATTCATATTTTAATGGAAGCATAACTCCATTAAATAGCAAAGGGCTATCTTGGGTAACTAAAGATATAAGTAGTTCACCATCCAACAGAATCTTAGTAACAGAAGAGAGTAAGGTAATATCAATGGAAGTTTGTTACACTATTACCCTATGAAAGTTAGAGTACATTGGTTCTCATTTATTTTGAGTCTAAGAATGTGGTTTATAAGCACCTTCATAGATGGTACTATCAATCTTTTTTTCCTTCATGTATTAGCAGTGTGATAATAATTTGAGGTATATACACTATAGGAAGGTTCAACTTTGTAAGCATGTATGTCTGACTTCCCTATGTTAATGCTTAATGGATAAAACCCTATGTTAATAAATTATAAGCAGTATTCACAAAATTTTAGTGCTAAAAGTTTCTTATAGGCCAAATACCCATTCCTTTATATTAAGTATGAATACTTTTATTAAAAACGTTAAGTCCATAATGAACAAACTTCCTGGTTTTGGCACAGCCCATTGTAATAGTGGACTGAACACTGGGACTGAAACTGAGCAGGACCCCGTGGGGCTCCTGGGCATGGAAGCCTTTCTGTGTCCCCATTTCTTGTTTGTAGGGAATAGACTCCAGCCTCCATGACCTTCCCTGAGTTCCAAAGGGCAGATTCAAACAGTTGCTAATGAGGGAAGGGAGGGGATGCAGAGACTAGGGAGAAGACCACCTGACACCAGATTAAAGGAACCAGAGAAGCTCATCAGGAGACCACCTGAGGCCAGATTAAAGGAGTGCAGGCACTGCACACACCCTGATCCTTATTAGTCGTTCCGCCCTTGAACCACTGCTATAAAACTCCTCACTTCCCAGGTTGGGACACAGTTTTTTGAGGCACGAGCCTGTTGTGTCCCCCTTTGCCCAGCAAAGCAATAAAGCCATTCTTCTCTATTTCACCCGAAACTCTGTCTCTGAGACCTGATTCAGCACCAGTGTACAGAGGATGAGTTTTCAGCATCAGGACCATGAATCAAGTCTTTTTTTTTTATTCCCAGTTGCAACAGTTGGTAGCTATGTGACTAAGGGCGAGTCACAAACTCTGTGTTTAAAGTTTGTCAACTATAAAACACAATAATCCTGCCTGTTCAGCCAAGCTCACAGAATTATTGCTGGGTTCAAAATAAGATATAAGAAAAAAAACAATTTATACATTATAAGAAACTATGCAAATAAAATATATTCTTATGAACAATAATTTACTTATTTTATTAAAATTCCATTAAATTAAAAATCATATTACCAATCTTAGTCATAAAAGCATTAATGTATAAAATCAGGCCTTTATTGTTTTGCTCTTAAAGACATGATAAACAATGCAATATAAGAGATTCTAAAAATTGTCAGGCTTTATGATTCTTATTAAGTTTAGGAACTGCTAGTTATATGAAATGATTGTTTCGTTTAGGATCAAAAGGACTCCAAATTGCAAAGCTGTGACCAGCAGGAGAGAAAACTGCAATAGGTTCCAAGTCAAGGTCTCTGTATTCGTGCTTGGTTGTAAAGCAAAGTGGAACAGGGTCCATTAGCAAATAAACAAATGACTGTATTATCAATCAAAACTTTCTGGGGAGTATAATAACACCTTTTCGAAGAATTAAAATATGAGAAATCAAATTTCCAGGTTCTATTAGACTTGATATAATGGGAACCTACCTCTATATGAGATTTTTGGGCTACCTATATGCCATGTTATCTATGCCATTCTGTATCTTGACATGAGCACTGGTCACTAAACCATGCTACCTAATTTTTAAGGCAGTCAACTTTGTAAATTATTTTAAAAAGTCTAGTTATACAGCTTACAAGGTAAAACCCTCATTTCCTCTAGAGTATTTTATAAAATCCATAAAACAATGGCATATATGTATACATTTTCTTCCCCTTCTTTAAAATCAACTCTTATCCTCAGCTGGTGCAGGCCAACTGCTACTTAAATCTGTTTTAGCTTCTTCAGGAGCTCACTGTTCCTGGTAGTTAGTGATTTCCTCCTCTAAACTCCACATACAACAGCCAAAAATATCACTTGCTGCTTTCATTCAAACAGAGTTTGAAAACAATAATCACAGTAATAAGAATGAAATATTTATACAGCAATTACTATGTGTCAGGCACTATTTAAGTGCTAAATAACCCATACAAGTCATATATATATATATACATAAATACACATATATATAAAGTTTAAACCTCACATCAAACATTAATGTAGGAAGTATTATAATCTTCATTTTATAGATAGAATGGAAATAAAGTACTTGGCAAATACCTATGTCCAGCATGTTTTTACCCTCCTCACCCCCATCCCCTGTCCCGTTCTACACAACCCACCCATCCCAATTCAGTTTTATGTTTAAAGATATCCCACATACTTTAGGACTTAGTCCTTACTTTTGCAGTTCAATACTTTTGTCTCTTTCTGCTTTAAGTTTCCTTTCTTTGTTTTCAAAGTTTTCTTTCACTTCTTTTACTTGCATTTCAAGATGACACAGAAGCTCTCCTTTGCCATGCCACTTCTGATTAAGTGTACTAATATGAGAAGAAATAATTTAAAAAATAAAATTGGTTATATGAAATTATTAAGCCACATGTTATTTCTGAACAGGAAATTCGTATAATACCTGTAAGCTCTTCTAATTTCTTCAAGTTCTAATTCCTTTACTTTCAACTGCTGTTTTAGTTTTTCTTTTCTTTCATTGTGTCTTTCTAGTTTCTCAATTATTTCATCCAGTTGTGAAGATTTTTCATCAAGTTGTTCTTGGGTACATTTTTGTATTTCAGTGATCTTTTCGTGTAAAATTTTGATTTGTTCCTCTCTTTCCTGTAAACACTTCATTTTTACAGGAAAAAAATCATTATTTTAAAAAATAATTATTTTTATTAATCTTATATTTTCTTTTTTCTTTTTGACAGTTTTTGCTTTATTTATTTATTTATTTATTTATGGCTGTGTTGGGTCTTCGTTTCTGTGCGAGGGCTTTCTCTAGTTGTGGCAAGCGGGGGCCACTCTTCATCGTGGTGCGCGGGCCTCTCACTGTCGTGGCCTGTCTTGTTGCGGAGCACAGGCTCCAGACGCGCAGGCTCAGTAGCCGCGGCTCACGGGCCCAGTTGCTCTGCGGCATGTGGGATCTTCCCGGACCAGGGCTCAAACCCGTGTCCCCTGCATTGGCAGGAAGACTCTCAACCACTGCGCCACCAGGGAAGCCCAATTTTTATTAATCTTGAATGTCTCATTTCCTAATTAATTCAGTATGATTTAAAATTATTATAAAA
This sequence comes from Mesoplodon bidens, assembly GCF_964165515.1. Lineage (NCBI taxonomy): Eukaryota > Metazoa > Chordata > Mammalia > Artiodactyla > Ziphiidae > Mesoplodon > Mesoplodon bidens. The sequence continues at coordinate 28,438,153 of NC_138173.1, read as the reverse complement.
ACTATAGATTAAAAAATAAATTGAACATTCAAAGAATGTTTTAGAAAAGATTTACAGAACATTTAAAAAATCACAATCAATAAGGAATAGCACTACTACTATGTTTTAACTGCCACTAAGAAAGATGCACTATTTACACTTTTTATTTCATTAAGTTAGTAACTACCAACCACACAGAGGGAGTAGAAGGAAAAGAAAACTGTACAATGAAAATTTCAGTTAACATGGAATACAGCAAAGACTTATGTTCACTGTGCATGTATGACACAAATTAAAATGCTATTTCTAGTATGCTAACAAGCGTCTTCTGCATGAGGATGATCAAATACTTTAAAATAAAGTATGATTTCATCACTATTACAATGTCACATGAAAATAGGCTCTACATCCCCCAAAACTTCCTTTTATTATATCTTCTATACTGTGAGTCATACTTTATCCTCTATTTGCATATTACAAATCAGAGGATAATGAAAGCCCAAGACCACCTTAGGCACTGTTAAGTGTTTGCAGGTATTAGGCCTTATATGGGTTATTTACTTCAATGAACATGTTTGCTTTTAGGGGGTACGCCTGGATGGCTGGAACAGCCCTGCTATAATACCAACTACTGATATCAGTCTCTGAAAGTGAGAAAAGATGAAATTGGCAGTTTTTGTTTTTACCCTGTTTCCCCTGTCCCACCTTGCCTTTTTTTCCCTTTTGGGAAGAAGATATAGGCAAACAAACAAATGCTGAACAAAGCTAATTTAGGCATGAATTCATTAGTATTTTAAAAAATGTGGTTCAATTCCTCAGTGTGTTATATATCTAAAAATTCTAAGCAAAGGTATCAGGTAGTCTTCTAGTCTTGACCAACATTTGCATAAAAGGAATGAATTGTTTATTCTCTCCTCACAACTCTCGTACTTAAGAGTAATACTTAAGTACTTAGAGGAGAGCAGTCTTGACACATATTATATTAGGAATCCACAGAAGCTATAGAAGATTCTTATGAAAAACCCCATTAATAAAAAGAATAACATTGTAGCATCAGAGAGTTTTGTGATCCGTACTTAAAAGTACCAAAATAATACACAGGAGGAGACCAAATCTCAGAAGATTTGTTTCTGATTTCCAGTCAGAAGCTAACTACAGGATCTACTTAATTGAAAACATTGAACTCCAAATTTTGCAGATTAGGTCATTATCCCTTTAAGTTATTAGCTATGATGAATTTACTGCTAAAAGAAATTATGCCTAGCTATCTCTGTATGTTCTGTGATTAGATGGAATGCACCATTAATGCTCATATCTTTGAGACTGATACAGTGTTCTTTAAAGTAAATGTACTAAGTTGTGAAAAGAAAAATGATGAGTTGAAAATCTGAAAACTTTTTTTTTAACCAAAAGTCTAAAACTAAAAGTCATCTGTTTTTTGGCTCCACTATTTATTCATTTCTAGTAATTTCCTCCCAAAACTCTGCTCAGAGATTAATAAGCAGTAGTCTTACTGTGGAAGTAGTTATGTCAACCACAAGTATTATACCAAGTATAGATTTTTAAAACAAGAAAAAATGCTCACTGCTAAAAAATTTAAATAATTTTCAGTGTAGCTTGGCATGTATGACAGATATAATTGAAATTATGGTTTCATGCAAAACCAAAAAACCAGTATAATTGTTTAGAGTTATATAGTTCAAGCATTCACAGCCTAAGTCTAGCTATGGATATAGCAACATGGTGATAAATATGTTTCTTTATTTTCTGTACTTGACGAAGTTAAGTTCTCAAGGAGTTTCTTAAAAATGACTAAGGGAAAAAAAACCCAAATCTTAGGTAGTTATAATTACTCTAAAGAATGAGTTCCTAACTTTTTGGGTGACAATCTTACTTACAAGTTTCTTAAAAACCTTTTCTCAGCTATTTTTATACCTTAAAGATAATCTCTAGAAGAAAATTTTGGAGTTCAAATTTGATTCACTGTTCAAGCTAACTTTCAGAATATTTCTCTGGAAATTTTCATGTAAGATACTTTGAAACAAGTGATCCTGTTAGTATTCTCTCTTAAGATAGGCCATATTGAAGAAGAGGGTAAAAACGGTTTCCCTTGGGAACAAGCATGAATCTTTTACATTCTTTCTATTCAGATACTTTAAAATACAGGATAGTAGGTTCTGTCATAATTTCGAAACGTGAATTAGCAATACTGGAAGATACTAAACAAGGAAAAGTTTAAATAAAATATTTGTTTTTGTGGTTCCTAACCCTTTATGGACACTACTTCCAATTATTTCAAAGGGCCATAATAACATTTTCCATAAAATTTTGAGGTAAAAGTAATTTCAAGTTAATAAGTTAATAAATAAATGTCATATATAACTTTTAAAAGCAAAGAGGCAAACATAAAAGAAAAAACATGATAATATGTCTTAAATTCCATAACAGTTGGGATGCATTGAGACAAATATTTATTATTATACTTTGATCCACAGATTTTTCAAACTTTCCACATGTTCTTTTCCTATAATAAAATGTCAAACTTACTTCTTTTAATTTTCCAATGGTTTCAGTTTGGTCTTCTACGATTTTGCACTTAATTCTTAATGTGTCATTATCACGTTCATTTGCCTTTCGCAGAGATTCATTCTCCCTACACAAACTTTCAATTTGAGCCTCTAGTCTCCCATGATCTTGGGCTAGAGAAGATCCTAAGAAACAAACATCATCAGTTAAAAACTTAAAAAGACCTTGGAGAATTTATATTTTATGAACATCTAATTTTACAATGTATAATATAGTAAATAAAAAGAAAAGCTGAATAAAGAAACAAAATATATAATAGCACAATATGAAGAAGAAAGGGGAAAAGAACAAAAAGGCCTTCTAATAAACAACTGTGGCTATTTGAGAACCTAAAACCACAAATCATGAACAAGTAACTCAGACATGAAATATTTAATGGGTCATGTTATGCTGTCCAAACGAAATCATATAATAGATTTCTATATGGAATGGACAAATGAACAATGTTCCATTTAGGCCAACACCTACTATTCATAATTTGTGAAGTCTCTAAGAATGCCTTAAAATGGCGTATATCTCTTGCCTTATGGTGACTGGAAAGGGAATGAGACTGAGGGTAAGTTTACCTGAACCTAAAGTGGTTTTCATTCATAAACGATTTCACATTTCTCCACATATAACAGCATAAATGTTACCAACATTTTTAGCTAAAAAAAAAAAATGAATGCTGCATATGTACAAATAATTTAAAATCACTAGATAAGAAAGAATTGTTTTCAACAACCTATTCAGTTGTAGCATTGTAAATATATACCTGTTCAGAAACGTAACCAAATTATAGTGGGGAAGAAAACCAACAGCAAAAAATCAGAGCTATAACTTCATAACAGGTGTAATAAACTACTTCCCAATCCCTAAGTATAATTTCATTCCTGTTTGACTGGCAAATGACTACTTCTCCTTTCATATACAGGGTCACCTTCTTTCTTGGTATGTCTAGGCAGAGTTAAGCCCTTCCTTTTCTAATACTCAGATTTGTTGGATTAGCAGAATGGGCTATTTTTTCCCTTTGAAAATTGAGAAGTTTACCCTGTTGTGCCAACTCATGTCCCCATACTTTTCTTTCTGTCCTTAAACCATAAATTAGCGATTCCTTGGCTGCTAGTTCGGAAATAAGCTGCATTTTTTCATGCTTGAGAAGTTCTATTTGAATACTCTTCTGCTTGTCATCTTCAATTAAAATTTCAAGTGTGTTGACTTGATTCTGTACACCACCAAAACACATTGAAAAAAATGCAAAGTAATTATTATATTTAAGGGCTTTATTTTTTTTTGCATTTTATGAGAAAAAATGTTATTTAAGCAAATACAAATTAAATGTTCCTAAATTTTACATCAGAAAATGTTTAAATTTTATTAACTAAAGATAAATGTAGGTCATGAAATAAAAAGTCAAATTTTAAGAGCCTACTCCTTTAAATGCTCTGAATTTTATTTAATATCTTAAAAGAGCAACTATACATGTAATGCTCAAAATTTCTCACGAAATATTGAATATTTATATCAATAGTCTAAAGGTTACTTATAGAAAGTGAGTCCTTTTGGGCAAAATACCACTAATATTTAAAATTGAGACAACAGAAATAAAGTAGTTAAAAAATTATTATAGTTAGGTATATGTAAAAACAACCACTACCACAAAATTAATACATCAACAATTCATGTATTTCCCAAACTTCAACCACCTCTATCACTGTAAAACTGGTACATTTACTTAGTATGCTTCTTAAAATTAATTCACTTATTTTACTTAAATACTATTTTAGTGTAAGCAATACAATCTGTGCAATCATGGTTTATCTCCTAATTATATTACTTTTCACACACGTAAGAATCTATAAGTAGTGTTATCTAGTTCGTAATTGTGTACTTCCTAAAATCATCACAATATTTTTGAGAAAATGACATAAAAAATTAAAAAGGAAATATGATGTTACAATGTCTTACCTGTAAATTTGTTGCTGTTTCCTGTTTCAATTTAGAAACTTCGGCCAGTTTTGTTTTTTGTTCCTTCACCATACTGGTTAGATCTTTAATTAAAGAGGAAGATTCATTTTCTTTTCGTTGAGCCCGAACAAGAGCATGCTTGCTCTTTGCTAATTCAGCTGTGACATTTTCAAAACCATCTTTAACCTATATTTCAAAATTGCATTGTAAATAGCAGTTCTGCAAATATTTAGAAAATACCTGTTTCTGGAAACAGCTTACTTCTTTCATTTTTAGAATGTGAATAAAATTCACATATAATTGGCTTTGCAGGCTAGCCAGGCTGTATGTGTTGGTGTTGTAAGTCCTCAACCCTGCTATTATAACATAAAAGCAGCCACAGATACTATGTAAACAAGTGAGCATGACTCTGTTCTAATAAAACTATTTATAGAGCCCGGAGACTTTAGTTTGCCAATCCCTGCTCTATAGTAATAGAGAATTCAGGTTTCCTAATTCCTATTCATGCTCTCTTTACTTGACCATTTATAACCTCACTTAGCTTTGGCAATAGCAATGAAGATTAGCTATTATTTATGTGAAGCAATAAGGCTCTAAGAATTTAAGTAATTTGGTTAAGATCATATAGCCAACATGCAAATAGAGCTAGAATTCTAAAACATAGTCCTCTTATCAAACCATATCTTGTTGATTCTGTTTTCAATAAAAAGCTAGATGCCAATTCTTACATCTTTAAATCTTCTGGCTTCAACAGTTAAAGCAATTCGGAATTCATTTTCTAAATCCATATACTGTTGGTTTAATGCATCAATTTTGTCTTGGTATCCTTTTATAACTTGTTCATGTTTTCTCTCTTCTTTAGCAATTTCTTTAGCTAAGGCTTCCTGGAACTCAGCTTCACTAAGAAACTCCCTTGTTTCAAGGTCTTTCCTGGAATGAAAAACAAATAAAAATCTCAGGATGCTGTTTATCTGGAAAGAAAAACTTGAAAGGTCTTAAAATAGTTATTAAATGTTCTGTATTCCCTATTGTTAAAGATCAGCTCCTCACTTTCACACACAGAAAACTAGGGAAAGGGTGGTAGATACAGAAAGAATATGAGTTTTGACTGCGTATTCAGTGGTGACAGGGATAAGAGGAGTATGCCAAATCTTAACTTCACTGAGATAGTTCAGAATCATTTTATGCTTTCTAAAATTCTTTGGGTGCATTCACAGAAGTCAGGTTCTGTCTCACTGCATCTTCTACTTTGGTTGAGTCTTTGACATACAATAAATACAGTCTGACTGGTCCTGGTGGCTGGTTAATTGAAAACAACAGTTATGTGTGAAACTTCACCAATCTTTTAATATAGGGCCAGTTTTTTAATTTAAATGTGAATTCATTCTTCAGAGTTCTCCATTATTTTTCTTGAATAAATCAAACTCATCACACAAAACCCATTATTTCTGGTTTTGGTTTCTTTAAACTAGAACAAGTTAAAAGATATCTGAAAAGAAAATTAAGTGCCAATTTTTAGATTTTTGTGATTATTTGACCCCCAATCTTTTATAGTTGTCTTGACCACACATATGATGACAATTTTCCCCAGAGCATCAAAATTTATATATTAAAATTTGATTTACACAAGGACAAAACCAAAACAGGCCTGAGAACAAACACAATTAACTCATGGCAATCATACAATTCAACTGGTAGTAAGCAGATAACTAGCTGAATGTGCTTAAATTACTGTGGACTCTAAAAAGCAGGTGCTGGACCAAATCTGGCCTGCTGCCCTTCTTGTGGGGAAGTAAACTTTGACTGAAACAGCCACGTGCATTCATTTATGTGCTGTCTGTGGTTACTTCTGTGGTACAGAGATAGATAGGCATAACCTGAAAAGCCTAAAATATTGATATTTTCTATCTGGACCTTCACAGAGAAAGTTTGTTGAATCCTGCTTCAAAGGGACAAAGAATACTGATAATTTAACAAGTAGTTACTTGGAAGTCAATTAAAACAGTTTTCTCTGTATTACAATGATCAACTTTTAGTTGGGCTTAGAGAAATGGAAAATGAGCTTCATTGCTATAAGCCCATACCTCAACCTCAATAAAGTTACTGATTTGTCTTTAAGCTACTAGTTCTAACTCTAAGACTGATTCTAAAGCATACATAAAAATGTCATTCTCCATGAGCTAACTGTGCCAGACTTCACCACTGCTCAACCACTGTCTAGTCTTGGCAGGGGCAGGGGCAGGGGGGAAAACCAAATAACTTTTTCCGATTTTTAAATGTCCATATTTTCCTAAAATATACATATTTCATTTACCTGTGTTCTTGTTCTTTCAGTGCAAGAAGTTCATGAAGTTGTTGCACCTGTTCCTTTTCTTGATGAAGAGAAGTTCTAAGTAAGTTTATTTCTCTATCAGCGGCTGCAGCTTTGAGTTCCACCTCTTGGATAAGTTGCATCTGAATAAAATACACACCATTACAGTATTTAGATAATAACCTCCTCTGCTTCTATTTTAATGTCAGTTCCCCAAAGACAAGTGCCTTCTAAATAATAGGACCTAGTGACTAAGCTGATTTTCAAAAGCATCAAACACATTAGCATTATTAGCATTACCTCTTATTTCACCACAGACTTTATTGAAAATTCCCATTCAGAAGGCATGAAAATTAAAAGCCTCCAAGCACCCCAAGGAGACATTTAAAAACTGGCTCTTAAACACAAGCCTAACAACCTGCAGCATTTCCACCAACTCTGCTTTGTGAATGCTGGCAGCCCTAATTGAAGAAATGATTCCATAGGTTAAATTACTGGCACATTTAAACTAATTTTTGGATTCGGCCTAACATCCTTTATGTTTACTATATAATGACATAATTTGTTTCAGGACAGAAGCTATGAATGTGCTAATTCATGGGACTGATAGAGTAAAATAGAGAAATACCTGTGCTGCTTGCTGTTGCCCTTTTTGTCTCTCCTTTTTTTCTAATGCTTTTTCCAGGGTTCTTAAGTGTCTAACGTGATCCTCTTGTTGATCTCTTGCTTTAATTAATTCAATAGTTAGTTTTTTAATTTCATTTTGAAGTCTGTGAACCATAATTTCGAGTTGTAGTTTGGAATTTCTCTCTTTAAAAATAATTTCCTTTAGCCTAAAGCATAAATCAAATGTTGCTTTAAGTATATTAGACATATAGAAGGATAAAAACTGTACTAAACATTAAAAGTTACAGTAGAGAGGAAGATTTGAAGTATGTTCCAAATTCTCCTTAGATAAAAAATGTTGAAAAACAGTATGCCTTTCGCCCATCCCTGAAACTAGCATTGGGCCAAGAGGGAAGACATTTTACATAAATTAATGAAACTTTATCTAAGAAGATGTGGTACATATATACAGTGGAATATTACTCAGCCATAAAAAGGAATGAAATAGTGCCATTTACAGAAACATGGACAGACCCAGAGATTGTCACACAGAGTGAACTTAAGTCAGAAAGAGAAAAACAAATATCGTATAATATTGCTTATACGTGGAATCTAGAAAAATGGTACAGATGAACTTAGCGGCAAAGCAGAAATAGTCACAGATGTAGAGAACAAACTTATGGTTACCAAGGGGGGTGGGGTGGGACAAATTGGGAGACTGGGATTTACATATATATACTACTATGTATAAAATAGATAACTAATGAGAACCTACTGTTTAGCACAGGGAACTCTACTCGGTGTTCTATGGTGACCTAAATGGGAAGAAAACCTAAAAAAGAGTGGATATATGTATTATGTATAAGTGATTCACTTTGCTGCACAGCAGAAACTAACACAACATTGTAAAGCAACTATACTCCAATAAAAATTAAAAAAAAATACAAAGCTGTAGTAACTAAAACGGTATGGCACTGGCACAAAAACAGACACATTGACCAATGGAACAGAATAGAAAACCTAGAAATAAACCCACACATATATGGTCAACTAATTTTCAACAAAGCCCCTAAGAATACATAGTGGAGAAAGGACAGTCTCTTCAACAAATGGTATGGGGAAAACTGGATATCTACATGAAAAAAAATGAAATTGGGTCTTATCTTACACCATACACAAAAATCAACATGAACTGGGTTAAGAACATAGACATAAGACCTGAGACCATAAAACTCCTGGAAGAAAACATAGAAGGAAACTCCATGATAATGATCTTGGCAATGATTTTTCCATGGGGACACCAAAAGCATGAACGAGAAAAGCAAAACTAAACAAGTAGGACTACATCAAAATAAAAAGTTTCTGCACAGCAAAGGACACAATCAAGAAACTAAAAAGGCAACCTGACATATGGGAAAAAATATTTGCAAACCATATATATGATAATGGGATAATATCCAAAATGTATAAAGAATTCATACAACTCAAAAGCAGAGAAACCACAAATAAACCAATTTTAAAATGGGCAAAACCTTCAAATAGACATTTCTCCAAAAATACGCAAATGGCCAAAAAGTATACAAAAACATGTTCAATGCCACTATTCATCAAGAAAATGCAAATCAAAACCACAGTGAGGTATCACCTCACACCTGTTAGGATGGCTATTATCCAAAAGCCAGAAGATAACAAGTCTTAGTGAGGATATGGAGAAAAGGGAGGCCTTATACACTGTTGGTGAGAATTTAAACTGGTGCAGCCATTATGGAAAATAGCATGGAGGTTCTTCAAAAAATTAAAAACAGAACTACCATAAAAGTGGGATCCACCAATCCCAATTCTGGGTATATATCCAAAGGAAATGAAAGCAGTATATCAAAGAGATACCTGCATTCCCATCTACACTGTGGCATTATTTGCAGTATCGAGATATGGAATCAACCTAAATGTCTATTAATGGATTAAAAGGTTATAAATAAATAAATAAATAAACAAGCAAACAAATAAATAAATGCCATATTAGTCAGCCTAATAAAGAATGAAATCTGGCCATTTGTGACAAAACGGATGAACGTGGAGGAGATTATGCTAAGTGAAATAAATGGTGATATCACTTATAAGTGGGATCTAAAAAAAGTTGAACTCATGGGACTTCCCCGGTGGTCTAGTGGGTAAAACTCCACACTCCTAATGCAGAAGGCCCAGGTTTGATCACTGATTGGGGAACTAGATCCTGCATGCATGCTGCAACGAAGAGTCTGCATGACGCAACTAAAGATCCCGTGTGCCACAACTAAGACCTGGCACAGCCAAAATAAATAAATAAATATTAAAAAAAAAAAGTTGAACTCATAGAAACAGAGAGTAGAATGGTGGTGACCAAGGGTCAGGAGTGGGGGGAATGTTGGCCAAAGGGTACAAGCTTTCAATTATGAGTAAGTTCCAGAGACCTAATGTACAACATGGTGACTAACGTTAAAAGTAATGCATTGTACACCTGAAATTTTTTAAGCAAGTAGATATTAAGTATTCTCAACACACAAGAAAACAACTATATGAGGTGAAGGATCTATTAATTCGCTTGACTGTGGTAATGATTTCACAATGTATAATAAAACATCACATTGTACATCTTAAATATATACAATTTTTATTTGTCAATTATACCTCAACAAAGCTGAAAAATAAAATATTGAGTTTGAGAAAAAAATAATGAAACTTTATCTTTTGTGAACTTTACTATTCAACAGCAAAACTACAAAACACATTTTTTCAGGCATTGTGCTAGATGTCAGCTTAAAAGCAAGCAAGATGAATAAGATACAGCCTGGTCTTCAAGGAGCTTAATATCTAGCAGAGGGGACACAGATGCATTTATAAAGAAAGCTACAGGAGAGAAGCAATATCTGAACAGATACATGGAAGTCAACTCTGACTTCCCTGTATCTTCCCCAGACACTAAGTACTATATCCTAGTACTATACTACCTCTGTGTTACTTAGAGCCTTTTGACTAAAAACTCTTAACTAGTTTCAGTAAGAAAGGAGAATTTATTGACCCACATAACCAATTCAGAGGCTGGGGTGGCACTATTCTGAGGGACAGCTGAAACCGAGGATATGAATACCATCAGGTCTCTCTGGTTCCCTATAGGCTGGTTTCAGTTTTTCCTATGGCAGGCTTCTTTGTAACATGCCAGGGAGATGGGGAAGGCTATAAACGTCTCTGACAGCAGTGAGAACCAAACAGAAAAGGTTATCTTTCTCTAGTTCAACTTAGAACTGAGCTCTGGGAAAGGCTCTGGTTAGTCCAATTTGGTTCATATGCCCACTCCATGCAGCGGTCACTGTGGCCATGTGGGCTAAGGCCAGGGGCTCACCTCTTAACCAATATTATAGGCAGAGAGGCAGTTCATGACAGAACAGAAGTCAAGTGTTTGAAAAGGGGACAACGAATAGCAAAGACATAGCCTCATGAAGGAATTTCTGAGCTAGGCAGCCACTCCAATGTGTACCTACTATAATTGCTCATTCAAGGAGAAGAAGAGATAAAAATTGAAAGAAGACCCATGGAAAAAATCTTATGACCTTTATGGAAAAGCATAACTTTCAAAATAATTGCCTATAGGAAACAGAAGAGAAAAGTTATTGTTATTTCAGAAAACCGTTTGGTATTCACACATCTTGGAATAAGACAATCCTGTATTACATAATTTACTACAGAAAAAAAAAGAGATAAAACGGGAAATGGAATACGATGGAATAAAAACATTAGAATTAAGAAACTTGGGTTATCTGGTACTGAAGCCCACTGTTGAGAAGAATATGCAACGGAGACTGATTATGACCCAGAATGCCTAAAGAAAAAGTGTGCCAAGCCCCGTCCTTTACAGAAAAAGTCTGCCAATCCCAGCTCTACACTCTTCATGTTTTTCACTTATAATACTTTTTTTATTGATCTGACATCTCCCAGCTTGAGGGCTCAAATTAATATCCTGAATCCTTTGTTAATGTAAAAAACTGACAAAGCCCTAAACCTTTAAATAAAATTAGTTCAAACTAAAACCACATGCATAGTTTTTTTTTATCATACTACAGCTAGTTTAAACTAAGGCATTCCAGTTCCAAGTTCAGCATTCTTCGTGCTATGAGATAACTTAAGGTTTATAGACTTTCCCCTTACCTATCTGTAGTAAGAAGAGCCAGGCTATGAATATCTTTTTTTTCATTTGCATGTTTATGCAGTTCATCAATATAATCCATAAGTTTCTTTTCAGTTTGTTCAGCTTTCCACCTCTTCTCTCTCTCTTGGTCTAGTTCCTCAACAAGTGCCTGAAAGAAGACAATATTGTTATGTGAACTTGGAAAAGTTACCTAACCTCTCACTGCCTCAATTTTCTCATTTATAATGTGGGAATAAGAGCATCTAATTCAAAGGGCTGTGGTGAGAATTAACCAAAAGAATGGAAGTAAAGCATGTAGAACAGTGTCTGGCACAAAATAGCCACTCAATAAATGTTAGCTGCTATTAATACTGTCATAATGATTTTTATTATTTTCTAAATATTAAGGCCTTTATACCTGAGAATAAGGCTACAAAACCAATAGCATGAAAGGTGTGAAATGTTTCAAAAAGTAATCATACTATTGGAAGAATAGTGCACATTACAATCCTAAGTATAACCAGTTGTTCACAGTAAAATAAGGGTAAGTTAATGAAAAAGATAAAATAAATCAAGGTGTGCTAAAAATTCTTAACAACATGTGAATGATTAAGGAAAATATTGAAGAATTTAAAAATTCTTGAATGCCTCTTAATCTGGAATCCATGGGTCCAAAACTGGGTTTCAGGAGAGCCCATGAATACCCTGAAATTATATACAGCATTTTATGAGTTTCTCTAAGGAAGTTTTTCTGCAAAAACCCATAGATTTCCTTAGATATTTAAAGGAGTCTGAGACTCATAAGTTAGGAACCACTGCTTTAGAAAGAATTCAAAAATTCAGACATGTTTTCTCCTCCACAAGCATACAACAAAATCTGATCTTAAATAAATGTGTAATTTCCATTCCTTTAAAAATTACAAAAATAGGGGCTTCCCTGGTGGCGCAGTGGTTGAGAGTCCGCCTGCCGATGCAGGGGACATGGGTTCGTGCCCTGGTCCGGGAAGATCCCACATGCTGTGGAGCGGCTGGGCCCGTGAGCCATGGCCGCTGAGCCTGCGCGTCCGGAGCCTGTGCTCCGCAACGGGAGAAGCCACAACAGTGAGAGGCCCGCGTACAGCAAAAAAAAAAAAAAAAAAAAAAAAAAAAAAAAAAAAATTACAAAAATAGTAACATTGCACAAAATCTGGAAATCAGGAAGGGGAAAATAACCCAACCGCAACCCCCAATAAAATTACATGAAATATTTTTTTGCTCATAAAAACATGCATAGTTTTTCTGGGACTAACTTTGAATTTAAAACTAAGATTATTCATATCCAGTTTTTCTTAATCTCTTAAATCATACCCGGTAAGTGGCATTTTCTGAGCTACCGTTGTTTACTTTAATTATTTCAGTCTTCTGATTTTCTGATTCTTCTAATATATTATTGTTCACTAAAGATGATGTTTCTTTAATTTTACGATTACAACTGCAAAGAAAAAACCACAAAAAATAACTCAAAGAAATGTATAATACTTATAACTATTTTTCACAACTTAGGTAATGACAATCCAGCATAAAGAGAGACTTTTATATAAATTTATATGAAAGTACTGACTAAATTTGAGGCTGCAAGGCTGAAAAGTCAAATCTTTTGACATTAGAATAGTAAAAAAATATGACCATGAGATAGCTTTAAGAAAGAAGCCAGCAATAGTAACTTCTGTGTGCCTTATCTGAATTTCTGGAACTAAAAGAAGTACCTTATAAAAGCATTGTTGTTTTTACTGTGGTGCTTAACAGTTTGAATAGTTTTGGAATAATATGGGATTTTTGATCTTCGAGGAATTTTTCTATTGCTTTCTTTTCTGTTTCCATAGTCACTTTCAGAAGTCACATCCGTGTCTCTTTTTGGTCTGAGATCTTTCTCAGGAACATTATCTATTAAAGAATTAGAAGTCTAGAATAAAAAAAGCAAAGTTTTTAAAAAGTTCAATTCGGTATAGAAGAACATAGTTTGGCATTTTCTAAAATGTTATAACTTTTTACAAGATTAAAGATTTATAAACTAGGTATGTTTGGAATTAAAGACAAGGGATTCAACTTCTGGTATGGACAAGTAAGCTCCTATGAGGTTGACGCTCTCAAGATAACAATTACAAACTGGGGAAAAATAAAAACAAAACAACAACAAACAAACACTACTTGGAATCCTGGAAAGTGAACAAAAGTAGTCTTATTCTAGAGGAGAGTTGACACCTGGAAATATGACCAGAATAGATTGTTTCTGCTTTATGGTTTTTATCCTAAGAAAACAGCACAATTGGCACTATGTAGGGAGTCTTAAAACTCTGGTGGAAAACCCACAAACTTTTGGGTCTGAAGAATCTGAGGATAGTATAGAATAGACTGCAAGAAGCCCAGCAAAGGATTAAAAAAAAGCAGCAGTTAGTCAAAGCAAGTTAAATGCTTGCTATAACAAAACTATTAACATCCTTTGGAGGCCTATAGCAGCGTCTCGATTCTCCACAAAGTAACATTCACACTGTCCAGGACAAAATCCAAAATTACTCACAGTAGGAAGAACCAGAAAAATATGACCTATTCTCAAGAGAAATGACCATCAGTGGAGACCTGAGAGGACCTAAATGTTCAAATAAGCAGAGAAGAACTTTACAACAGTGATCATAATTATGCTCAATGATATAAAAAGTGCTTATCATGAATGAAAAGGAAATTCAGCAGAGAAGTAAAAATTATTTTAAAAAATGGAAATTTTACAACTGAAAAATACAATGTCTAAAGTAAAAATTGACTGGCTGGACTAATACAGAATGAGGTGATAAAAGAAAGACTATGTAAACTTGAAGATAGTTCAGTGGACTTATTCAATATGAAGAATACAGAGAAAAAAAGTTGATAAAACGGACAGAACATCAGGGGATTGTGGGACACATCAAAAGGTCTAAATGGAATTTGAAAAAAGAGGAAAGAGGGAATGGGACAGAGAAATATTTGAAGCAATGATGTCCACAAATTCTGAAATTGAGTAAAAACATAAATTTACATTGCATAATGGTAAAAGAGTCAGTTAAATAGGAAGAAAAAGTAGTCATAAATGTGTGTGTGCTTAGTAAGAGAGCTTTAAAATTTGACAAGCAAATGTTGAGAGAATTAAAGGAAGAAATACACAAATCCACAATCATAGTTGAAGAATCTAACATCTCACATGCAACTGATAGAACTAGACAATAAAAATCAGTAAAATTAAAACTGCTGCTTATCAAAAGACCCTTAAGGAAATGAATATGCAACCCACAGACTGGGAGAAAATATATTTGATAAAATATTAGCATTCAAGATATAAAATGAATTCCTATAACTCAGTGATAGACTAATCACTCAATAAAAATATGGGCAACATTTTTGAACACTGCACAAAAGATTCAATAAGTACATGAAAAAGTGCTTAACATCACTGATCATTAGTGAAATGCAAATTAAAGTCACAATGAATATCAGTATACACCCACTAGAATGGCTAAAATAAAATCAATGCTAACACCAAACATTGGTGAGGATATGGAACGACTGGAACAGTCAGTTTACATTGTTGCTGGGAATAAAATGGAACAATCATCTTGGGAAAGCTCTGGCAGTTTCTTATATAACTAAACAAACACCTACCCTATAATCTAGAAATTCTAGCTCTAGCTATTTACTGAAGAGAAATGAAGACCTAAGTTCACAAAAAGACTTGTACTGTAATGTTCATAGCAGTTTTATCCACAAACCTGGAAAGAACCCAGTGGTATATCAAGGGATAATGGAAAAATAAACTGTGGTATACTCATACAACAGAATACCACGCAGCAATAAAAATAAACTACTGATACACATAATAATGGACTGAGTTCAAGGTTATTCCGAGTGAAAGAGGCCTTACACAAAAGAGTATATATGCTGTATGATTCCACTTATATTAGGTTCTGGAAGGAGTATTAAAGAGTCTATGGTCAAAGAAAATGAGAAGAGTGATGGCGAGGGTGGGGAGTGCAGGAGAGGAACGCCTGTGAGCAGCAGCACGAGGGAACGTTTTAGGACAGTAACGCTTACCTTCCTAAACGTTTGGGTAACAGGCCTATGTACTGTCAATTCAGGGAATACACACATCTTTATTTTACACCAAAAGTAAAAAAAAAAAAAAAAGTAAAAGTAAAGAAAACTGTAAAAATATACTGAACTATAATGATATGATACGCAGGCTTAAGTATTTAGGGGGAAGTATACTGATACGTGTGATTCACTTTAAAATGTGTCATAAAATAAGACAGTTTGATAAATGAGTAGATGGATAGACATATGATGAAATAAGTATAGTAAAATGTTGACGGTGGAATCTAGTTGGTGGGTATACTGCTAATTCACTAAGAAATTCTCTTAAATTTGCTCTAAGTTTTAAAATGTTCATAATAAAATGGTGGGGGAAAATGAAAACTTAAAGACAAAACAGCCTTTCACAGAGAGAATTCTCAAAATCAGTGTAACAATTATAAGTCCAGTAATTAAGAAAAATAATCATCAATATATTATAGCACATTTTCAGTAACTTTATGACTTCACTTATAATTTAATTGTATATATCAACTGAAATTCAAATTGTATGTTTACCCTTTATACCAAGTAAGTTAGCAAACAAGAAGTCCTTCTAAACATTTTTTACATGCATAGCAACAAATCATCCTTTTTCCCCCAGAGAGCTAGACTCCTATTCTTAGTTATAAAGTAGGAAGAATTATCACTAACTGAATAAGAAGCATGACAGTGGAAAGAATACCAGGTTGGATATCAGGACATTTGCCGTTGAAGTTCAACTCTGCCTCACTAAAATAAAGGACTCTTAAATAAACTGCGTTTCTTTTCTATATAACAAGAACAACAATATATTAATCTCTATCTACTGATTCTTGATTGAGTTATTGTGAGAATGAAATGAGGATGGCATAAGAGAAGCTGATAAGTTCACTTCAAATTTAGGTTATTAAGCTTAAAGCTAAGTTCTGACATTGAGAAAGAAGAGCCAGCCATTCTAAGATGGAAGATGAAACCTGAAGAGATGAAGAGCCTAGTATCTCAGTAATATGTCATCAATGATGTCAAAGAATGCATCTGCCAGCATTCTTGTCCCAGATCTACTACAATCTACCTCTGTGGCCCAAATTGAAATCTCTAGGGATTTTTGGCACACAGAATCCTTATAGTCTTATTCACGCACCCACCTAAGGTAGACCTCATGTTTATCAAGCATTGCTAATGTTATAGCTAAGACAATAGTTCAGGATTATTAAAAACCCATCGAACCATAATCATTCCATAAGCATTTTCCACTACCCACCCCCATTTTGAGAAAACATTTAAATATTAAAATTCAACTACAAATTTCTAGGTCAGACTGACTTTTGACTAATAGCCTTTTGGGCCTATCCCACAGTCTTTCTCCCCCATGTCCAGGTAGGGGATAAAGGACAAATCCATTTCATTCTGGGAGGTGTAGTGTTCAAGGAAACAACTGTCAGTATAGATCAGAGCAAGAATGCTAGAGAGAAGGTTGGAGACTCAAATAGTAGTAAATTCTAGGAATTATGGATCATCCACATAGTTCAAAGATTTCTAAAAAGCAGAGACCCAGTAGCAGGGATAAAAAAGGATTAGTATTTCAAGAAAGCAGAGGTTATTTGGTAAAGGTCTGCTGTAAACAGGAATTATATAAAATAACTTGCTATTTAGCTATAGATTATAGAAGTGGTTTTGACCATGAAACAACTGAAGAGAAAGTAGAAGCCAAAAAATAGCCCACATATCCTCTATGTTAATAAGCACTGAATCCAAAGAGTTCTATTTACTTGAAATAAAAGGTGGGTGGGTGGAAATAATAACAAATAATTCCTTTGGTGCAGAACAACAAAGGGATTACATAATGAAGATTTGAAGGAGGACATTAAGGAAAATGAGTGAAAAATGTTTTTTCTACCACTACTACTACAATAGAATCCTATTTTAAAGAAAGAAAAAAAAACATGCACACCAATGCAATAAATATAGATTGTTTCTGGTGGGTCAGCTTGTATGAAATTTTATTGCACATTTTCTTACTATTTTTTTTCTTCAACAAACACACTGCTTAGAAAAGTAGGAAAAATATTTACTTCATTGAGCTGTAAAATTTGGTCATCTAATTTCTGAAGTTTCATCTCATTCTGATAATCATTTTCATTATTAACTTTCTCTGGCTCAGACGAAGGACACACAGATATAGAGAATGTCAAACCAGTATCTGCTGGTGTACTTGCAAAGTGATCCAAGGGAGCTACCTCATCGATAGGTGGTGTTACCACTGGCATACCATCAAAGATCTATGACACAGAAACAAACCAAAATCCTTTAAATTTACATTTATTTATTAATTAAAATTTGAAGATATCTTTTATATTAGAAAAAAAAACGTACTATACCTCATCTTCACTTATATTTAGGGGAGAGTCAGAAGAAACTAAATTATCCAAAAGACCTTCAAAGCACTGTAGGCGTGATGAGCTTATTTCTGCCATATTTACTGGTTCACCAAATATGTTCTTACAATCTAGGAGTCTAAGCTGTGGCAAAGTCTGGAGCATAACTGCTCTGTACCCTTGGAAACAAATCATTCAAAATGAAAACTCAAGCATAAAAAGAAAGGTTAATTATTTCTAGAATGAAGTAAATTTATCAGCTACCAGATATATCACCTGAATGATAAAATTAGTCCTGGAATGCAACTAATAAACGTGTAATAAAAAACTACTTAGTTCTTCTCCAGTACATAATCATTAAATACAAAACAAACAAAACACTACCCCCCAATCCCTCCCAAACAACCCTCCTGATGAAAGTCAGAAAGTTAAAAAATCATCATTTCTGGATCTATCTTTCATAAAATTGCTGTAAAGCTATAAATGCATGAAACCAGTAGCAATTCATTCCAGACAGAAAACCAAACATATCTCTTGTTTATCTGTAATATGATTAGTATAGATGTAAATCAGGATGATGAGAATAACAATCAGAGAAGCAAGAATTTTGCTAGTGAGGCCATAAGCATTAACAAACTTAAATGTTCCTACTTTCTCCTCTTAAATTCCATATAACTAGGATTAAAACAGACAATCTATCAAAATGTTTTTTTCCCTAATTACATATGAGAAGTCGGGCAAATTAACATTAATTTGGTGTTTAGGCTAATAGAAACACTTCAATTTTCATAAATTTTAAAACCAAGTAAAATAAAGTGGTTGGAAGAACTACAAAAGAAAGAAGTCTGAAAAATTCATGTTAGAAATTTTGAGGAAAGAAAAGTAATTTCAGTAATAATTCTGGGGGGAGGGCAACTGTGTTCAGAGAAATACCTCATCTAGGAAAGAAAATGAAAAACAAAGGTTCAAACTATAGGAACTAGAGGTTCTTGAGACGAGTTTATTAGGAAAAAAATCCAACTTGTGGGTCAGTAAATTAAAGTTGTCTTAGGAATAAGGTTTTTTTTCCCAAGAAAAGGGTTTCCCCCCAAAGTGGAAATCTGCTCTGATTTTTAGGGAGACTCTATCATTATATGGACTTAGGAAAATAGTTGATCTCAAATCTAATATATTCTTTTGCAAAGTAAAATTATCAAAATAGGTTTCCATTCTGGGAAAAGCCTTCTCATAGCTGCATATTAATGAGAACACAGCCTCTGCAGACAACTTCTACCCAAACACATCTTTAGAATGTATATTCATATTCTACGTTTGTATCTTATTGTTGGGTTAAGCAATTTGAGATAAGTGAGTTCTAGAAATGGCAGTCTGGTCTGCTTTATCTTTGCCAACCTCAATGATTTTGAATTAGATCAAATGGCATTTCAGCAGCATCTTCTATATATCTTGTATCTTAATAAGTTAAAGCTTATATTAAGTTTACGCTTTCTTCTTAAAAAAATCATTTACTTGTTAATAATTTAACATATTCACATGGTGTAAAATTCAAAAGGTATTCAGTAAAAAGTTTTCCTAACATTTCCTGATTCCCAGATGCCCTTTTCTCATTTCCTGATCCCTACCTACCTAATACTGAAGTTAGCCACTATTATCAGATTTTTGTGTAACCTTCTTGGTATTTTATATATATATATACTCAGCAAACACACACACACACACAAGTGTTATCCTTTGCACACAAATGGGAGCGCATTATACACAATGTTTTGCAACTTGCTTTTCTTTCTCTTAACAGTAGTATATCTTGGAGATAACTGCTTATCAGTAGCTAAAGAGATTCTATATTCTTTTTTATGGTTGCTTAGTATTATACTATAAGAATATATCATAAGCACAATTTAATTTTGAGGCATTCACTTATCAAATATAAAACTGTCTAAAGAGAATTACTTATCTCTTCAGCTTGTGTTCCTCTTTTAACAGCAATTTAGTTTGTCTTAATAATTTATTTGCAATTATACTTTTCCAAATACATAATAAAAAGTTGCAAAGCTTAAGACAAATTCAAGGAGGTCATAAATACAAGTTGCAGGAAATACAGGAGCTCTGAAAATCAACTGTTACAAAAAGTATTAAATTAATCGATCATACCTGGTAAATGACAGACAGGATTATCTTCTCCATTTTTCGCCAAAATAAGATTACTCAAGAAGTGCAATCCTACCGTACACTGAAGTAGGTGATGGATACTATCTATACAATTACTATGTAGGTCAATATATCTAAGTTTATGTTTAACTCCATGAAGGGGCATCAAACCTGCAACAGGAAAAAAAAATTTTTTGATGTCACAACAGTAATTTTTCTAACAGCTAACTAAAAATAATTTTTATATAGGTTATATTTCAAGAGGCAAAGGAGTAGCATTAATAAGACCCTTCTGTAAACAGCTATATCTAATGAACAGGGTATCAGCAAAGTCAATTGTTGTTTTGAAGAAACAAAGGTTTGGCATCTCTGAGGCCTTAGCCCAGGGGAACCTGGGCTCTGTTTAAACAAAACAAATGGGCCTCCCCAGGCCCATGTACTTTTATGAGAATAAGAATAAAGCAATGGCTTCAGGCTCTCAATCAACACATTATTTTTAATTAGGAGACATAAGCTAACACTCCAATTTCATTGGTTTGAGCATAAAATAAATATAAATAGCACCCCTTTGATTTAGCTCCCTGGTAACATTTCTTGCATGAGATTATCTAGAGCATGGTAATGTTAGAAACTAGGTTTGTAGCAGAGGCTACTGGTTCCTGGCACATCTCCCTGGCCAGCCTGACTTCAGCTGTGGTGGACAGGGGCCATGCCTCAGAATTTTCTTCAAAATGGAGCTTGTTGAGCAAGAGTTTAGCACAGAAGTGTGAAGGAGTTAACACCTCCAGGAACCCCTCAACAAAAGGAGAATCGTCCATGGCTGAATGCCCTAGCCTTCCTTCTTCTGGAAGGACCATTCTGAGATACACTCTACACTGTTCCAATGAAGGTCTTATTTTTCAATTTTGCCTAGTTTAGTACTCTCCATGTATAAATTCAACTTTACTCACCTTCCCCCCTCCTTCAATTTCTTCAACCTGACTGGAATACTCTTCTCTCCTCAATGATCTTTATCATATCTGGCTAACTTCTACTCATCTTTTTTACAGGGTTGCCTCTTATTTTCTTCATAGTCCTCATCACTAACTTCTGTTCATCTGTCACACCCTCAGAAAAATCTTTGACCGCTCACTACAGGATCAGATTTCCTATCAAGCATTCTTATGAGTACTCATCATTTCTTCTTAATTTACCATCACATTTCTAAGTTCCTGTTCCATGTTACTGGTTCTTTCTTTTATGTTGTAACTTCATGTCCCTTTTATGTTTTGACTTTAAAGTGCCCCAGGGCGCATTCCTGGTCGCCCCCTTCCCTATTCATACACTCTCCAGAATCTCCTATAGTGTCACGGCAACAATCAGCACTGATGTGCCAAATCTACAATACCAACCCTGATGCCCTATCCCCAAACCGCAGGTCATACACATACACACACATATATCTAATAGGGTTCTCGAATTTAAGATAGGATCCTTCATTCTTATCCCTTCATCTCTAAACCTGTTCCACTTCCAATCTTCCCCATGTCAGGAAATAGTACCATCATCCACCTGTTACTACAAAGAAAACTCTTAATTATCTTTGATTCCTTTTCCCTTCATCTCCTCATCTCAACCCATCAGCAAGTTCTATGAACTCCACATGCAAAACATAATGTATTTACTCCTCTACATTGTTTCCATCTTAGTCCAAGTCTCCATCTTCTCTCATCCAGACCACTGGCATAGCTTCTTGTCATCTGACTTTCACTCCTGTCCTACTGAAGTCCATTCTTCACCCACTCAGCAGCCAAAGTGATCCTTTAAACAGATGTATTGAGTCACTTACTTATTTAAAGCCTTTCAATGGTTTCCTATTGTACTTAGAATAATATGCAAACTTTTTACCCTGCTTATGAAGCTGTATGTGATCTGACTTTTGCTTGTTTTGTTATCTCCTTTTTAAGCACATTAATCACTCATTTGCTATGCTCTAGCCACAGTAGCCTTCTTTCTGCCTTTATCATGGCAAGCTTGATCACACCTTAGTGTTTCTGCATGCTCTTAATCGTATGAACTGTCATTATTTACTTACTGAAGTGTTTCTGAACATATAAAATATTATCATTCTAAGAATTATCTATTAGAACTTATAGTTTTGCAGAAAATATATACAGTAGAGTTTGATGTGTTTTAACAAACATATACGGTTATGCAACCCCTACAATGGAGACACAGAACATTTTCATCACCCAAATCACTGTGTCCCTATGTAAATCAATCTTCTCTCCTCATCTTCAACCCCTGGTAACTAATGATCTCTTTTCTGCCCCTGTATCTTTGGCTTTGTCAGAATATCATATACATGGAATCATACAGTGTAATCTTTTGTGTCTGGCTCCTTTCACTTAGCATAATTCTTTTTAGATTTATCTATGTTGTTGCATATATCAATAGTTCATTCCTTTTTATTGCCAAGTAGTATTCCATCCTGTGGATGTATCACAATTTGTTTATCCATTTACCAGGTCATAGACAAATGGGTGGTTTCTAGTTTTTGGAGATTATGAATAATCATGTAAACATGATTATATTAAAAAGTGATATAATCATATTAACATTCATGTACAGGTCTTTGATTAGACATGTTTTCATTTTTCTTAGGTAAACAACTAGAAGTAGAAATGCATGATATATGCTAAGTATTTGTTTAACATTATAAGAAACCTTCAAACTGTTTTCCAAAGTAGTTTTACCATTTTGAATTCTACCAGCGATGTATGCAAGTTCTAGTTGCTCCACTATCTCACCAGCGTTTTGTATTTTAAGTTTTTAAAAGTGTATCTATTCTAGTAGGTATGAAGTGGAATCTCATTATGATTTTAATCTGCATTTCCTTAATTACTAAGGATGCTAAACATTTTTTTAAATCATGGGCTTGTTTGCAACTTGGATATCCTCTTGGGGAAGGGTCTGCTCAAATCTTTTGCTTATTTTTGGGGGGAGGTTGACATGATCTCATTTATTTGTTTTACTTCCCCATTACAATGTAAGCCCTGTGATAAGAACTTTATCTATTTGTTGTTGTTATTTTTTCATCACTACAGAAGTAAATTGAATGAACTATATTATCCAAAATTCACACTTTTCAGTTAAGGAAATTGCATCCAAAGAACAATATACTTTGCTCAGCATCACACAGCAGAGACAGAGCTACAGTTAATACTCAATTCTAATACTTTCACATTTTGGGGGAAAAAGGTTTTTAAAAATTAAAATACTGTTGCTACTTTGGTTAAGGGTAGGGACTAGGTCATTGTATTTTATTCTTTTGTGTACTAAATACCTGGCATAGGGTTGTATTTTTCTAGCAGGGAAGAAAAACAAACAAATAATAAGACTGTTTCAAATATTGATAAGGATTATGAAGATAATTAGAGAAATTCTGCTAGTTCTGACAGAAAAGTTTAAGAATTATCATAAAACTCCGTTCATTTTATCAGTGTATCACTTTAATCAATTAAAAGATTAACAAGTTTTAACCTTCTTATATACGGTAAAGTCAAAAAGAAAAAAAAAAAATCCTGGGACTTTCCTGGTGGTCCAGTGGTAAAGAGTCCACCTTCCAATGCAGGGCACACGGGTTCGATCCCTGGTCAGGGAACTAAGATCTCACATGCTGCGGGGCAACTAAGCCCGCGTGCCACTACTGAGCTCGCACGCCTCAACTAGAGACCCCGCATGCCACAAACTGCAGAGCCCATGTGCTCTGGAACCCGCGTGCCACAACTACGGAGCTCACGTTCCACAGCTAGAGAAGAAAAACCTGCACGCCACAGCTAGGGAGAAGCCCACACACCACAACAAAAGATCCCACATGCCTCAACTAAGACCTGACACAGCCAAAAAAATAAATTAAATAAATAAATAATAATAAATCTTTGAAAGAAAAAAACCTTGATTGTTAATTTGCTATAGCCTTTGGAATGCTATATACCTACACTGTCCAATATGGTAGCACTAGCCACATGTGACTTTTTAAATTTAAATAAAAATTTAATTAAAATTAAATAAAATTACAAATTCAGTTCCTCAGTGTACTAGCCACATTTCAAGTGCTCAAAGGCCATATCTGTCTACTGATTGCCATCCAAGATAGCACAGATACAGGATATTTTCATCACTGTAAAAAGTTCTGCTGGAACTATTCCTCTCTACATAATAGTATATTAATTATCTAAGATTAAAACATTATTCTCCCGAAGTAGGTTCTTTCTAACCAAGTTTTTTCTGTTACTGATTACTCTGGTTTTTATTCCTAGTTTTTTATTCAGCTGTAGCTTTAGCACCAACAAAACACAAATATGACTGAGAAACACCCTCTAGATAAGATTTGTGGTCAAAAATTGGATTATTCAGTTCTTCAACATGCATAGCTCAGTCTAACTCATTATACATGGCAAATACTCAGCATTATAGAAAACATAAGCATATCTACTTACCACTAAGATCATTTATGTGGTTATAAGATAAATTCAGTCTAGTCAGATTAGTTAGTGTTTTAAGTCCTAAAACAAAATAAAGCCATTATAAGATTCAAATAATCAATTAATTAGAGTTATATAGTATTACAATACTATTTCAGATTGCTCTGAAGCAAATCTACAGTCTGATAACAGTGAAATCAATTCTGTTGGTATTTTACAAAATAATTTTTTAAAAATTGATAACTTTTCTAGAAGAAAACTTTTTATATAGAGTTTTAGGGTCAGTTTTGAAAAGTTTATGATAATACTTATCCCACTCTTTTGGGAAGAAGATGAAATATGGACTTAAATCAGCTCCCTTATGCAAAGTATTAGATGAAAATCACTTACAAACCTTCTATTCTTGTGATCAAATTGCAGGACAAGTTTAAAGTACGTAGTTTTGTCAGTGTGGTTAGCCCTTCAATTTGACTTATTTGATTAGATGACAGATCTAGATGCTGTAAATTCCAAATGTGATCCATGGCTTTGATCTTCGAGATGTTATTGCAATGAAGATTGATAGCACGAAGGGCTGAATCTAAAGATAACTCTGATATGCTACAAAGGAAAATATGTATTATCGAAAACAAGTAAAAAATGGATTTAAAATCCATGACCAAATAACTAAAATTAACCAAACAGCATGTAGATAGTAAGTATGTGCTCTCTTCACTCTATAATAAAATCCTTCCTACTTGTGGTAGCCTTGAAATGTCTCATAAGGTACAGTGCTTCTTACAACTAACCAGTATTTTGGACCATTATCAAGAGAGGCAAGGGATACCAGGCATTTCTAGCTTTTATATGCAAACAAAGTCATCAGCACTGAGTGAAAGCAGTTATTTGTAAAGTCAGTTCCTGGAATCATAACACCCCAAGTTCAAATCTGCACTCTACCACTTTTGCTATGTTACTTGAGTAAATGGATTAACCTCTCTAAACCTGTTTCCTCTGCCCATTTAATCCTCACAACAACTCCAAGCAGTAGGTATCTAAGGATGCCATGGTTTACAGAAATTAAATAACTTGTCCAAATTCTTGTAGCTATTACCAAATTGAGCCAGTATAAATATAGATCTGGCACTGGAGTTTACAATCTTATTCTCTTCACTGTCTGCGATGTCTGTTTACCCAGAATGTAGTTGATTTCAAAATAAACCATTAGTTATTGCTATTCGTAGTGAAACAGTCCCTGTCCTCCCTTGCTGAAAGTTGGAAAGCATCTCCACTAAATGGAACTCATCTCTTCATTCTGTCAATTACTGCTATTTTTAACTGGAACCTCTTCTGAAGATAGGAGTTCCAGGAATATAAACTACAGTGCACATAATTCAGAGATGCTTGAACTGGGACACACAATGTCATTGGCATCTGTTCTATGTTCTATAGCAGCTATAGTAAAGCTGTAGGAAATCTAGTAGTAGGAAAATGAGAAGTTTAGCAGTCAGGGAGTAAAGGGAAAACAAGGAATTCAAGTTTGCTTCCAAATTTGCATTAAGAATCTCAAATTTAAAATTAAAACATGAAAAGTATGAATAAGTCACAAGGTCATTCAACTTATCCTTTAGTCTTCAGACAGAAGCACATAAGAACCCCTGGCAGAAAAAGATAAAGCATTTCTAAATTTCAAACTAGCAATCTCTAAATGTGACTGTTTCAAATATTTTCCAATTATTTTGCTTCTGTCATTTACTGAGCTATTATTTAGTGCCAGACCTTATGCTATTAACACATGCTCTTAATGGCAGCCATCTATTTTCTGAAGCATTTCAGTTTCTGGAAATTAGTATTGTACGTATAATGTAGTATAGCCGAAAAAGCAGACAGTGAAATTAGATAGAAATGCTTTTGAATTCAAACTTAATCCACCAGCTGCATGATGTTGGGAAAGTTATAAAGATCCTCTGAATCTCAGATCTGTCCCTCGTAAAATTACTACCTTGCAGAATTGTTGTGAGGATTTGTGATAATATATGTAACATGCACACATAAATGGCATTCAGTCAATGGCAGCTATTATTAAATATAAATATAAATATTCTTTTGAAAGACACCTTCCTGGGGCTTTCTGGCAAATTTTAGATGAGGATCCAGAACAAGTTGCTTTAATTATCATCAAGGTGCACAGAGAGGGCAGGTGACAAAGGAACAGTGTGTGGAATGGCACAGAGAAGCCTACTATGGAACTGCCCGCTTGTAGCTTAGTGTGGCTAATCACAGGGTAAGAACAAATTTGTTCTTCGTGAACAAATTTGGGCTGCATTAAAGAGGCAAGCAGTGAACTAAATGTTATGTTTAGTATTTTCAAGAAGTATAATAACAGTATATGTATCACAGGGCTCTGCAAAGTAATTAGACCAGGAGCTAAGACAATCAAGGCAAAACCAATGAAGAGCAGCAAACTCTTGCTTTACAGCTGCCAGAGATACTACTTTGCCACTTTCTGTCACAGAGAAAGAGCAAAGGAGAGAGGACAGAACCCGCGAAGACCAACAATTACAGGGCAAACAAAGAAATAACTGCCAGCAAAGAAAGGAGAACCAGCGAAGAAGGGAGGATGGTCAAACGCCGGCAGGGAACCGGGACGTGGGGCAGTTTCCAGGGTGCTCATTAGTCCCTGGAGGAAAGGAAAGGGGGCGCATTGGATTTCGATCTGGCACTTCAGCAGCGCAGTTGTGGCGGAGAACGGCGGGCGACAGCCAGACGCCTTCGTGTGCGGTCTCGGTAAAGCTGCCCCGCGCCTCCGCTCCACCGAGGCCGCCTGCTGCCCACGGTCCCTGCCGTGCGGTCTCCGGTAAAGCTGCCCTTTACCTCCGCAGGCCTTTGTCCATGAAACACAGATCCCCGAAGCTGCTCTCGTCGTCCTCATTCTCGACTTCCGGCTCCACCGGCGCCTCCATGGCACCGGCGACGCAGAGGTGGGTCTTAACCGGCGCCCAGCGCTGGGTCTGATAGACCGGAGGACGCCTCCCGGGTGCGCGGAAGTCCGGCCCTAGGGGGCGGGCCGAGGACCCTTGCTCCAACCGACAGCCGGCACTTTCCCGCCCCGACGGTGTCGCAAAGCCAGAAGCCCGAGCTTCCCCAACGAGGCCTTCCCTCCCTTTTACGGTATCTACGGCGTGAGACTTGCAGTAAAGCGAAACATTTTGCCTGGCCTGTGGTGGTTGGGGAAGGAACGCGTCTTTCCTTTGTGGCTCTTCTGTGTGATTTTTGCGTTGTAGGCGACTCACTTCTGAAGGCGATTTCACAACAGTTTGTTTTTACAGACCTGTAGACTTACAGACCTATAAGTTGTTCCCCCAGGTTATTGCGTCTACTGGATGCCTTACTTGTGCCAGGCACCTCCCTATGCAGTGAGAAATAAGATGAAGCCCATTCTCGTTCCTGGAAGCATTCACAGTTCAGTGCAGGAAACAGAATTGCTGTGCAGCAGGGCCAGTGCTAGGAATAGCACAGAAGCATGTAAGCCAACTGTATATTCCTGTGGGTAGTGGGAATGTTTTATAAAAGGAAGTCATCAATAGATCACTGAGCAGAGTCTTGCTAGCTCACAGTGTGTTCTGGACAGGATGGCATTCCAGGTAGGAGAACAATACCCAAATAAGGTCCAAGAACCCTCCTGGTTACATTGCTTACTGAGTCAAGGGAATATTTTTAAATGGAGACAAAATGTTTATCTCAACCCTGGACCAGTCACTATCCTAAACTAAAATCTTCCATGGTTCCTCACTAGTGACGGAAGAAATTTTCACGTACTGAGGCATGGGGAAGTCATTCTAGCTTATAGATGATTTGGCTTTACGCTAACTGGAACAGCCTACCTTACATCAAACATGCATTGTACATCTGCTTTAACCATTAAAGGAAAGAATGCGTTTAAAAATCAAAATGGATTAACTGATTCAGGCATTCAAAATGGAGCTGAGAGGCCTTGTAGATGTGGTTTCAAACACATTCCTGCATCTTCCAGAACTTGAATTTTCTGAACTGCATCAAACTCAAGGACACCACCAGTTGTTTTCAAAACAATATCTGCTAGCATCTGCCAGCTGCAACATTATGGTCTCAAAGTCTCCACTTGTAACTATGCAACCATTTCAGACCCCAACCTAACCTTGCTTAACAAACACCCTTACTTCTTACGAGCTCCAAGCCCAATTCTTGACAATTTATATAATTTTGCTGTTTTTTGCTTTCCCCGTTTTGTTGCCCAGCAGAACATAATTCAAGTACTTCTTGAATCTGTGTCCCCTGGGCTATAGTTCTTAGTTTGGCTGGAATAAAACTCTTTCCTATTTTTATTATAGATCATTTATTGATTATTTGTGTCAACGTTGGCCGTCAAATAAAGGCCTAACTTTCTAATGTTGAAGATATATCCAGACTTAACTGTCATTAGTCTCCTATTGTTTAGCTGTACCTAATATATTCTAAAACTTGTAGCCACAATTCACTATTTCCTATAGCTGCATGCTTTACCATGTGTCTGCAGCTCCTTTTAACAAGAGGTGGAGGTATGAACTCTTTACTGGATCCTTGATTCTGGGCTTACATGTTAGTTTTTGTTTTGGTCAATAGAATTCATTGGAATTCTAGTGCTAGTCCCAAGACATCTAGTGCTAGGCCTCAGGACGTCTTGCACGCTTCTGCTCCCTCTCTTGGAAGACTGCCTGAGCTGCCATTTGAGAAAGCTACATGTAGCAGAAACAAGTCACCCCAGCTAAGGACACACAGATGCATGCATGAGCCCGGAAGCAGCTAGCTGAACCAGTGCAAATTGCCAAATAACAGAAATAGGAGCTAAATAAAGGGTTTTGTTTTGTTCTGGAGGAGATAGGATTAGATGACAGATAAGTCATTAATACGATAACTGAATATCAATTAAAATAGAGATGTTTTTCAATGAAGATAAGTATTATAGTCTAACCTAAAACAAACAACTGATATAAGAAACAAGTCATTCTGCAATGATATTAAATGTACTGGATATTTCCTCCAAAATTATGTAATTAATTATAATTAATTAAATTAATTAATCAAGATATTTATTATAGTTAGTAGAGTTTAAAAATATAGATTGTATCTGGGTTACCTCAGCACTTAAAGGTTGATTGTTTTTTTCAGAATGATAATTTGATGAATTTGTATTTCTATTATTTGCCTGTTAAAATCACAAGTGCTTAGAAACCTGCAGTTCTGCTTCTAATTCTTTATCTGCAAAACAAAAATTATTAAAGTAGTTTCTATAGGAGATCTCAGTTCTAAAATTCAAAAAACCTATCATTAATAGGTTGTAATTGTAAATAATTGTAACTGTGAATAATCTGTCATCAACTCTTTTCAATAACTACATTCTGCAGTTTTATTTTATATTTTTAAACTGTACATCAATCTGCCTTGGACTTGCTTTACATGATATCTATGATGTATTCATGGGTGCAAAATGGGCAATATATCTGGAATCAATCTTATCAGTGTGACATCAAGTATGAGATAGGCAGTCAGGCTGGGGCTGGTGAGATGGCATTGCTGGGGAGGTAGAGAGAATAGTATCTATTCTGTAAATGACAAGTTGTTTAGAAAGGCTAACGTGTGGTGAGGGTGTATGTGTGCAAGAGAAGGCAGGAGATGAGGATAGAAAGCTCGGCTTGGGTCAGATCTTGAAGAACCTGCCATGGTCAGGTTAGTTGATAGTTGGTCTGAAGGAAGGTGATGATGGAGTGATGGGGTGGTGGTTGCAGCAGCTGTGAGAGTGAGATTGAGAGGATATGCAACAAAACAAGATGAGTATTTAGGCAGGAAAATGACAGGATTAGATTTGTGTTTTATACCATGTCTAGAAACTGAATGGAGGCTGGATTGGAGGGAAAAGATTGGCAGCAGGCGTTAAGAGACAGTTGCAGTAAACCAGCTGAGAAAAATGAAGGCCTGGACAAAGGCCCTAGGGGTGGGACTGATGGGAAAGAAAAATACCTGAGGAGAAGTTAATAGCATAGATTTCATAAACTTTGTTGACTGATTTGGATGCAGGGTAGAAGGCAACTTTAGTTGTTAACTTTTTCTTCATTGATATTTTTTGAATATCGTTTTGTGTTCTACCGCATTCCTGTGAGACCAAAATGTAATGGTGATATTAATCCTGTTATTTACGTTTGTCTTTTTCTGTTAGAATCAACTAGCACTTTTATGCTAATTTCTCAGACAAGATACACAAAGGCATCGTGTGGCTTTTTAACCATCTAAAAATATATAAGCTTTTTTCAAAATAAAACCCAAAGCTTTAAAAATTTTATGATGACTTGATACATTCAGATACCAGTGCAGAACATCAGGTCAATGGCATGGGAGCATAAGATCAGTCCCCTTTGTGATTTGTGGCTTTGAAAAAATTTGCATCACTCATGAATTCTAGTTACTTAGTTGTATGCACCACCCCCTCTAAACACTGGGTAGAGCATGCCAGAACGTCCTAGCCTTTCATGGCACTGGCAGTGGGGCTGATTTTGGCATAGTTTGCTGGGGCAGCTAAGTACAAAGGAAAAGGGATGAGAGCCTTGCTGTGCACCCAGGCACAGCTCTGCTAGGTTGGGAGAAGGCTAGGGCTTGAGGCTTCTCCACAGGAAAGCGGGAGAGCAGTGGAACTGCCTTCCATCCTGGCCCCTAGTTAGTACATCAGTCGGACACCAGAGGGAGTATAAGACTACGGGCTCCTGCAGAAAGAGAACTAGAGACTAGAAAAACACTAGGAAAAATCTACAAAACAGAGTTCGTTTTTCAAAAAGATAAAATGGAGAAACTGTTAGACTAACAGAAAAAAAGAGGGAAGACTCATTAAGCTAAAAAAAGATGCCCTACATTAGTTGATTAAGAAAGCATAATTATCTTAATGAAGCAAGGGTCATTTAGTAGATTCAATATTCTTTCTTTCATAATTTAAATCTTAGCAAGTGAAGGGTAGACGATGGTGCTGTAACTAAACAGCATTTTCTAAACACCTACAGCAAACATCATACTTAATATGAAACATTAGAAGTATTCTCATTAAAGTCATGAGCAAATCAAGGATTCCTGCTCTATTTTTAAAATGAACTAGAACCAATGCTGTAAGAAAGAAAAATATGTTTTAAGAATTTAAAAAGAAGAGATTAAACTGCTTTTATTTGCATAAGATATAATTTTCTTCATAGATTCTCTTGGATTTTCTAAATCAACATAGCAACAAAAATTGTAAGCTGTGGAATAAGTCTAGCAGGAAGTATGCAAAATTTTGTGTAAGAAACTGAAGTTTATCAAAAAGTTTAATCATTATTATCATTTCCATTATTTAATCATTATTATGATTAAATAATTTAATCATTATTATGAAGATGTCAATTTTCCCCAAATACACTTCAAATAAAATTCCATCATGAGAATCCCCACTGAATCTTTTATAGAACTTGACAAAATTATTCTAAAATGTATATGGTTTCAAAAATTAATTTTGAAGATGAAAAAGGTTTTATATTTGAAATGACTATAAAATTTTAATGCAAAAAGTTTTAATGACGATCTCTTCAAGTTCTTTTTTTGCAGAAAGTTCTTTTATTTATTTATTTATTTAACATCTTTATTGGAGTATAATTGCTTTACAATGGTGTGTTAGTTTCTGCTTTATAACAAAGTGAATCAGTTATACATATACACATGTTCCCATATCTCTTCCCTCTTGCGTCTCCCTCCCTCCCACCCTCCCTATCCCACCCCTCTAGGTGGTCACAGAGAACTGAGCTGATCTCCCTGTGCTATGTGGCTGCTTCCCACTAGCTACCTATTCTACGTTTGGTAGTGTATATATGTCCATGCCACTCTCTCACTTTGTCACAGCCTACCCTTCCCCCTCCCCCACATCCTCAAGTTCATTCTCTAGTAGGTCTGTGTCTTTATTCCCGTCTTACCCCTAGGTTCTTCATGACCCTTTTTTTTTCTTCAAGTTCTTGATGGTCACCATCGATGAGAAACTTTGCTCACTCAAGTAAAAAGTAAAACAAATTTATAAAATTATTTTTTTCACAGTCTTTTCCTGTCTAACCTCACTGCTTCCCCACCTACGCTCCATGGACACCTAGAACCTGGCAAAGAAAGGCTGAAATATATAGCCAGATGGTAATAAGATTTGAGCAGCCATTCTTAAGGGATAAACAAAAAGTTTGATCCAAAGACTGAGGAAAGTAACAGAGGATCCAAGAAGTCTTTTGAGGAAATAATACTGTGCTCCACTTCTAAGAAAGGTTATCCCCAGCTCTGTGTGACTGAGAGTGGAGATCAAAGTCAGCACAGCACAAGCAGCCCAAATTCTCAGGGAGACAGCTACATTCAGTGAGGAATATTTCAATACCCCTTTAGGAGACAAAGATTCCTGCCCCTATTGTGGCACTAAACATTAAAACGTTTACAAAGAAGAATCCTATTGCCTTCAGGAGTTGCATGCTTGACCTTTTTTTTTTTTTTTTTTTTTTTTAAATCCTGAAAAATAATTTTAAAATTTCATGGGGATTGCTGTGTCTTTATACTTTCCTTCCATATTCCTGAAAGCCTCCCCAAACAGTGACATGGCTTTAATTTAGCCATCTCATCCTTCCACAAGCGTTTTATTATTAAACCTAATTTGGTTTTAAAAATGATTTACTTGTGAATTGTTATGCAATGTTGTGACCTCTTTGAAGGCCAGAGTTAAAATGTTTCACACGTTAATTATTTTTTAAAAATTGTCTATGCCACTGAACAAGTTAGTCACAGCTAATTAAGAAAGGACGATTTCAGGGCTTCCCTGGTGGCGCAGTGGTTGAGAGTCCGCCTGCTGATGCAGGGGACACGGGTTCGTGCCCTGGTCTGGGAAGATCCCACATGCTGTGGAGCGGCTGGGCCCGTGAGCCATGGCCGCTGAGCCTGTGCTCCCGGAGCCTGTGCTCCGCAACGGGAGAGGCCACAACAGTGAGAGGCCTGCGTACAGCAAAAAAAAAAAAAAAAAAAAAAAAAAAAAGAAAGGACGATTTCAAAAGTTCTGGGTGGAGAAGTCTCCACTGGAGGTATAACAATGATATTATTTAACTCAAATAATACTTTGTAGATGAGTATCTAAGGAAGAAGTTGTAGTTTAATGGAAAGAATGTAAATTTTGCATTCAAGTGAGCAAAGGTTTGGATCCCCCTCTTCCACTTACTTGCAGCATGGTTTTTAGCAAGTTGTGTTATTTTTTTAGAATCTACATTTCCTTATCTGTGAAATGAGAATAACAATTTAATATTGTAGTATAAGCTCCATAGTATTGAATGAGATAATATATGTGAAACACCTGTTGGATTACCTCACATATTAGGATTAATTACACCACAATTAGGATTAATTAGTATATCTATATTGGGCCTGAGTATATATGCAAACCAGTCTAGTATTAAATTTATGTAAGGCTACTGCTCTTCCACCAGTTTATAGGTATTAATTTACCCAATGTATATTTATTCATCAATTCAAACATTTATTCCTCCACTAATTTTGTAGCAGGATCAGCTATAGAGAAATTAACTTGTGATGATGTTTTGTTCATTTCACACATGGTATGTGAAGGAGCCAAAGATGACCTCTGTATACTGGACTCTAGGTTGTCTGCTTCCTCACAGCAGGCTGAAACCCATTAGTTCTAAAGCCAGAAAGCAAGTTTTTAAACATTCCATTGTTTTAAATATAGTCCAAATAAGCATATTTTAGCCATTTAGAACTTGCCTGCTTTGCATGCCCTGCGAAACTGCACACAACTTCTGTTAGCACAAGTAAGGTAAGCTCAGGGCAATAAAGACTCTACATCACTGCTGCCCTTGGAAACTCTCTGATCCAGAGACTGCATGCTGTGCTGCTGAGTGACATCTTCTAGATGCACAAGCCTCTGTCTGATTCTCCTTTCCCCAGGAATTTTCTTGCCTTCCTCCCTTCCAGTGGCATGCCATGGCCTCTGGGAAGTCTCATATGTGAGTGACTTCTCTCACTTGCAAACCAGTAAGAGTGCTGCCCAAGTAAGTCGTGTATGTGCTCTCACAAGCTGATCTTATCCTTTCCCTTTATCAGCCTCAAAATCTCTAGACCCCCCTAAAATGCAGCAAATATTTATCTAGTACCCACTATATGAAGGATCAAAACAGTCAAACCTTCTATATTCTAGTCAGAGGAGAGGTAAGCAAACAAACACACATGTATAATATGTCAGGTGGTGATGAGTGATGGATGGTGACTGTGTGGAGGCAGGAGAGGTAGTGATGTTGGTGTCTGTGTGGAAGGAAAGGGTTAATAGTTGGCAGATAAATATTTCCTCAACTACAAGATATTTTTACCAGGTATTTCAGCTCTCCTGTAAAAAAAATGAGGCCATTTATAAAAAATAACTTCTTATATAATCTTTGAAAGTGGCTTCATTGTAATATATAGTATAAAAGAAAGTGACTTTGCAAATAGTATGAGCTTACTTGATCATTTTTGTTGAATGCTTACCATGCATTCAGAATCTCTACAAGGTCTGACAGAAGGGATTTTTATCTCACAGCAAGTCATTAAAGACTGGAGACAGTGACTGCTTCTTCAACTGCAAAGATAGCAATACAAGATTTAAGGGAACATCAAAAATCAAGGAAACATGACAGCACCAAAGGAATACAATACTCTCCCAGTAACCCAAAGATATGGAGGTCTGTGACTTACCAGATATAGAATTCAGAATAGCTGTTCTAAGGAAGCTCAGTGAGCTACAAGAAAACACAGAAAGACAAGTCAGTGAAATCAGGAAAGCAATAAAACAGTAAAACAATAAATGAATAAAATAAAAAGTTTAACACAGTGATAGAAATAATAATAAGAAGAACCAAACAGAAATTCTGGAGCTGAAGAATACAGTGAATGAATAGAAACATGCAGTAGAGAGTATCAACCACAAAAAGGATCAATCAGAAGAAAGAATCTGTGAATTAGAAGGCAGGTCCTTTGAAGTTATCCACTTAGAGGAGAACATAGAATGGAGGATGCAAGAGTGAAGAAAACCTACGTGAACTATAGGATACCATTAGAGAAATAATCTATGAATTATTAGAGTCCAAGAAAGACAAGAGATGGAGAAGGGGAACAGAAATCTTATTTATAGAAATAATGGCTGAGAACTTCTTAAATCTGGAGAGATATTTAAACATCCAAGTTCACAATGCTAATAAGTACTCAAACATTTCAATCCAAAATACTCTTCTCCAAGACACACTATAATAAAACTGTCTAAAATTAAAGACAAAGAATTTTTAAAGCAACAAGAGAAAAGAAAAATCTCTCATACAAGGGAACTCCCATCAATCTATCAGTAGATTTCTCAGCAGAAACCTTCTGGGCCAGGAAAGAATGGGATAACATATTGAAAGTGCTGAAAGTAAAAAAGTGCAAACCAAAAATACTTTACCTGGCAAAGTTGTCTTCCAGAAATGAAGGCGGGATAAAGACTTTCTCAAACAAAAGCTGAGGGAGTTTATCACCACTAGAACTGCCTTACAAGAAATGCTGAAAGGAATTCTTCAAGCGGAAAAGAAAGGACACTAATTAGTAACATGAAAACATACAACACCCTGGTAAAGGTAAGTATATAGTAAAATTCAGAATAGTCTGATATTTTAATGTGGCGTGCTAACTACTTACCTCTAGTGTAAAGGTTAAAGGACAAAAATATTAAAAATTTCTATAGCTACAATAATTTGTTAATGGCTAGAAAATATAAAAATAAGTAAATTGTGACATCAAAATGAAAGGTTGGAAGCGGGGAGTAAAAGTTTGGGGTTTTTGTATGCAATCAAAGTTAAGTTGTTATTGAGATATCAGCCAAGATGATAGACAGCCAAGAGTAGAAAGAGCCTGAGCTTACATCCTCTCTGGGGCACACCAAAATTACAACTATTACAGGACAACTATGGATGAAAATGACCAGAATCTACCAGAAAAGATGTTCTGCAACTAAAGATATAAAGAACCACAATGAGATGGGTAAGAAAGATGGAGTCATGGTATAGACAAGACCCATACCCCGAGCTGGGCAACCCATACACAGGAGAATAATTATAATTGCAGATGTTCTCCCCAAAGAGTGAGGGTCTGAGCTCCACATTGGGCTTCTTAGCCCAGAGGTCCTGCCCTGGGAAGACAAGCTGCCAGAACATTTGGCTTTAAAAACCAGTGGGCTTACTTTGGGGAGTCCCAGAGTCCCAGGAGGCTAGGGGAGAAAGAGACTCCAATCTTAAAGGGTGCATGCCCAGGGACCCAGGGCAGAAGCAGTAATTTGAAAGGCGTCTGGGTCAGACCTACTGGGGGAATCTACTGGAGAAGCAGGATGCAACTGCAGCTCACCCTGGGGACATAGACAGTAGTGACAGCCATTTTTGAAAGTTCTTTCTACCACATGGACACTGGTGCTGGCAAATGTCATGAAATGTAAACAACCTACCATGTACACAGTAATAAATACAGCAAGTTAGGCAAAATGAGGCAACAGAAGAACATGTCCCAAATGAAGGAACAAGATAAAACCCCAGAAGAAGAACTAAGTGAAGTAGAG
Organism: Mesoplodon bidens; assembly: GCF_964165515.1. Lineage (NCBI taxonomy): Eukaryota > Metazoa > Chordata > Mammalia > Artiodactyla > Ziphiidae > Mesoplodon > Mesoplodon bidens. The sequence continues at coordinate 28,400,805 of NC_138173.1, read as the reverse complement.
ATAGGCAACCTATCTGAGAAACAGTTTGGGGAAAATGATTGTAAAGAGGATCAAAGAACTCAGGAGAAAAGTTAATGCACAGAGTGTGAAGATAGAAGTTTTTAACAAAGACGTGGAAAATATAAAGAACAACCAAACAGATTAATAATACAATAACTGAAATGAAAAATACATTAGAATGAATCAACCATAGACTGAATGATACAGAGGAATGGGTCAGTGAGCTGGAAGACAGGATAGTGGAAATTACTGAAGATGAACAGAAAAAAGAAAAAAAGAATAAAAAGAAATGAGGACAGTTTAAGAGACATCTGGTACAACATTAGAAATCATGCAGAAAACTTGAATAGACATTTTTCTAAAGAAGACACAGAGAGGGCCAACAGGCACCTGAAAAGATGATCAACATTACTAATCATCAGAGAAATGCAAATCAAAACCAAAATACATGTCACATTTCACCTGTCAGACTGGCTATCATCAAAAAGAGCACAAATAACAGATGTTGGAGAGGATGTAGAGAAAAGGGAACCCTAGTACACTGTTGGTGGGAATGTAAATTTATGCAGCTACTATGGAAAACGGTATGGAGGCTCCTCAAGAAACTAAAACTAGAACTACTATATGATACAGCTATTCCACTCTTGGGTATATATCTGAAGAAAATGAAAACACTAGTTAACAAAGATACATGTATCCCAGTGTCCATAGCAACATTATTTACAATAGCCAAGATATGGAAGCATCTTATGTATCCATCACCAGATGAATGGATAAAGAACAAGTGGTATATATATACAATGGAATACTACTCAGCCATAGAAAAGAATGAAAATTTGCCATTTGCAACAACATGGCTGGACTTGGAGGGTATTATGCTTAGGGAAATAAGTCAGACAGAGAAAGACAAATACTGTATGATATTGCTTACATGTGGAATCTAAAAAATAAAATGAATCAAATATAATAGAAATGACTCAAAATTATAGAAAACAAACTAGTGGTTACCAGTGGGGACAGAGAAAGTGGAAGGGACACGATGGGGTAGGGGATTAAGAGATACAAACTACTATCTACCAAATAAATAAGCTACAAGGATATATGGTACAGCACAGGGATATAGCCAATATATAATAATAACTGCAAATGGAGTATAACTTTTAAAAATTGTGAATCACTATGTTGTACACTTCTGACATACATATTGTAAGTCAACTATATCTCAATAAAAAAAGGAAAGAAGAAAGTACTTTGTGTGTGTGTAAATGTAGATAACAGAAAACAAAGTTAAGGCATAATATCATTACTCAGAAAAAAAGTTGTTATCAGATTAGACTTTTATATCTATAAGATGTTTTATGTAAGCTGCATGCTAACCACAAAGCAAAAACCTACAGTTGATACACAAAAGATAAAGAGAAGGGAATCAAAGTATACCATTATGGAAAATTGTAACAAAGACGGCATAAGAGAAAGAAAGGAACAAGGGAACTACAAAACAGCCAGATAATCCTTACCTGTCATAATTACTTTAAATGTAGATGGATTAAATCCTCCAATCAAAAGGCATAGAGGGGCTGAATGGATAAAAAAAGTCAAGACCCAACTGTTTTCTGCCTAAAAGAGACTCACCATGGCTTTAAGAACACACAAAGACTGAAAGTAAAGAGATAGAATAAGATATTCCATATAAATGGGAACCAAAAGTAAGTAGGAGTAGCTATACTTATATCATACAAAATAGACTTTAACTTAAAACTGTAACAAGGGACAAAAAAGGTCAGTATATAACGAAGAAGGTGTCAGTTTATCAAGAGTTTATAACAATTATAAATATGTGCACCCAACATCAGAGCATCTGACTGTATTAAGCAAATACTAGCAGATTTGAAGGGAGAAATAGATAACAAAATAATAGTGGGGCACTTTGATATCCCACTTTCAACAATAGATAGATCATCCAGACAGAAAATCATTAGGGAAATGTTGGACTTGAACTATACTTTCGACCAAATGGACCTAACATATCTAGACATATATATAACATTCCATCATTCAGTGTTTCTGCTGAAAGATCAGCTGTTAACCTTATGGGGATTCCCTTGTGTGTTATTTGTTGTTTTTCCCTTGTTGCTTTAATATTTTTTCTTTGTATTTAATTTTTGATAGTTTGATTAATATATGTCTTGGTCTGTTTCTCCTTGGATTTATCCTCTATGGGACTCTCTGTGCTTCCTGGACTTGATTAACTATTTCCTTTCCCGTATTAGGGAAGTTTTCAACTTTAATCTCTTCAAATATTTTCTCAGTCCCTTTCTTATTCTCTTCCTCTTCTGGGACCCCTATAATTCAAATGTTGGTGCATTTAATGTGGTCCCAGATGTCTCTGAGAATGTCCTCAATTCTTTTCATTCTTTTTTCTGCTCTGTGGTAGTTATTTCCACTATTTAATCTTTCAGGTCACTTATCCACTCCTCTACCTCAGTTATTCTGCTATTGATTCTATCTAGAGAATTTTTAATTTCATTTATTGTATTGTTCATCATGTTTGCTCTTTAGTTCGTCTGGGTCCTTGTTAAATGTTTCTTGTATTTTCTCCATTCTATTTCCAAGATTCTGGATCATCTGTACTCTCATTGCTCTGAATTGTTTTGCAGGTGGACTGCCTATTTCCTCTTCATTTGTTTGGTCTGGTGGGTTTTTACCTTGCTCCTTCATCTGCTGTGTGTTTCTCTGTCTTCTCATTTTGTTTAACCTACTGTGTTTGGGGTCTCCTTTTCGCAGGCTGCAGGTTCGTAATTCTCATTTTTTGTGTGTCTGCCCCCCGTGGGTAAGGTTGGTTCAGTGGCCGTTGGAACACAAGACTGGTGCCTGTGTTCTGGTGGTTGGGTCTGGATCTTGTCTTTCTGGTGGGCAGGACCATGGCTGGTGGTCTGTTTTGGGATGTCTGTGAACTTAGTATGATTTTAGAAATCTTCTGCTAATGGGTGGTGTTGTGTTCCTATCTTGCTAGTTGCTTAGCATGGGGCGTCCTGCACTGGAGCTTGCTGGCTGTTGGGTGGAGCTGGGTCTTAGCGTTGAGACAGAGATCTCTGGGAGAGCTCTCGCCAATTGATATTACATGGGACTGGGAGGTCCCTGGTGGTCCAGTGTCCTGATCTCAGCTCTCCCACCTCAGAGGCTCAGGCCTGACACCCAGCCGGAGCACCAAAACCCTGTTAGCCACACAACTCAGAAGAAAACAGAGGAAAAAGGAAGGAAAAAGAAAGTTTAAAAAATTATTAAAAGAAAAAAATAAAAAATAAATTATTAAAATAAAAAAATAAAGGGCTTCCCTGGTGGCGCAGTGGTTGAGAGTCTGCCTGCCAATGCAGGGGAAATGGGTTCGTGCCCTGGTCCGGGAGGATCCCACATGCCGCGGAGTGGCTGGGCCCGTGAGCCATGGCCACTGAGCCTGCACATCCGGAGCCTGTGCTCCACAACAGGAGAGGCCACAACAGTGAGAGGCCCGCGTACCGAAAAAAAAAAAAAAAGTAATAATAATTAAAAAAAGAAGAGAGCAACAAAACCAGTAAACAAATCCACCAATGATAATAAGTGCTAAAAACTATGCTAAGATAAACATAAAAATCAGAAACAAGTCATTGGCAGACAGCAAACCCCAAGTCTACAGTTGCTCCCAAAGTCCACTGCCTCAATTTTGGGATGATTCGTTGTCTATTCAGGTGTTCCACAGATGCAGGGTACACCAAGTTGACTGTGGGGATTTAATCCCCTGCTCCTGAGGCTGCTGGGGGAGATTTCCCTTTCTCTTCTTTGTTTGCACAGCTCCTGGGGTTCAGCTTTGGTTTTGGCCCCACCTCTGCATGTAAGTCACCCTCAGACATCTGTTCCCCACCCAGACAGGATGGGGTTAAAGCAGCGGCTGATTAGGGGCTCTGGCTAACTCAGGTTTGGGGGGAGGGTGGGGTACATAGTTAAAATTGGAATGCGGGGGGAGCCTGCAGTGGCAGAGGCCAACATGACGTTGCAACAGCCTGCAGGGAGCAATGTGTTCTCCCAGGGAAGTTGTCCCTAGATCATGGGTCCCTGGCAGTGGCGGGCTGCACAGGCTCCGGGTGGCTGCCGGGGTGGTGTGGACAGTGACCTGTGCTTGTACACAGGATTCTTGGTGGCTACAGCAGCAGCATTAACGTTTCATGCCCGTCTCTGGTTCCGAGCTGATAGCCGCAGCTCTCACCCATCTCTAGAGCTCGTTTAGGTGGCGCTCTGCCTCCTGTGGGCACATGGGAAAGGAATCCCCTCTCCTCGTGCACCCTGAAACAATGGTCTTTTGCCTCTTCAGCAGTTCCAGACTTTTTCCCGGACTCCCTCCCGGCTAGCTGTGGCGCACTAACCCCCTTCAGGCTGTGTTCACGCAGCCAACCCCAGTCCTCTCCCTGGGATACGACCTCCGAAGCCCGAGCCTCAGCTCCCAGCCCCCGCCTTGTCGGCTGGTGAGCAGACAAGCCTCTCGGGCTGGTGAGTGCTGGTTGGCACCCATCCTCTGTGTGGGAATCTCTCCGCTTTGCCCTCTGCACCCCTGTTGCTGCGCTCTCCTCCATGGCTCCGAAGCTTCCCTCCCCCGCCCACCCCCTCTCACCCCCGTCTACGCCAGTGAAGGGGCTTCTTAGTGTGTGGAAACTTTTTCTCCTTCATAGTTCCCTACCAGAGGTGCAGGTCCTGTCCCTATTCTTTTGTCTCTGTTTCTTCTTTTTTGCTTTTGCCGTACCCAGGTACGTGGGGAGTTTCTTGCCTTTTGGGAGGTCTGAGGTCTTCTGCCAGCATTCAGTAGGTGTTCTGTAGGAGTTGTTCCACATGTATATGTATTTCTGATGTATTTGTGGGGAAGAAGGTGATCTCCACATCTTACTCCCCCGCCATCTTGAAGGTCTCCCCCTGCCTTCTCTTTTGTCTGTATCTAATCTCCCTCTATCTCTCTTTTATAAATACATCTGTGATTACATTTAGGGCCTACATAGATAATCCAGTAAAATGCTCCTCATCTCAAGATCCTTAATCACATTGGTAAAAACTCTTTTCCATATAAAGTAAGATTCAGAGGTTCCAGGGATTAGGACCTGGTGATCTATATCTATCTATATCAATATCAATATCTATATCTATCATCTATATCTATAAAATGAGTTAAATATTTAAAAATATATATATAACCTTATACATATATATATATATTTTAAAAAATATTTAACTAATTATTTAATGAGGGAACCAGTGAGATGTTATAACCAGTTTAAAAGAGAATTCAAACAATGTGCACACATAGGCAGTCAAGAATGTCGAAATAAATTTACAAGTAGAAGTAAAAGTGGCCAGTATCCACAGTAATCACTTCATCCACTAGACAAAATTCACTTATATCTCTATTGTCAAAAATCATTTGCATTATTATGAGTATTCTGCAACTTAGAGCTGTAACATAGCTTAAAGACATTAAAAAGCGCAAATAACTAAGAAAGGTATACTAGACAGGGCATCCAATAAGTTCCCCACCCCAATTTCAAAGTCTTTAAACAAGTTAACATGACATTATCTCTCTTTTTTTTTTTTAAATAATGCCTTGTTTATTTTTATTTTTACAGGGACAAAATAAAGTCATTATTATTATTACTGGATTTTAGAAACTTTAGTGTCTTTATTTCCTTTTTAATGCCAGTTAATGTATTGATTTTAGGGTTCCACAAAATTTGGGAAACATTTTGATGAACTTCTCTTACTAGATATGAAATTAATTGACCTGGACGTATTTTTTGAGGGCCATGATTTAACGTATCACACTTTATATAGGCTAAACACAGAGACTTGAAAGTAAAATATGTTCTTTTAATTGGTATCACTGCGAAGAGTCTAAACCAGTGAGTAGAAAGTAATGCATAGTATTTATTAATATCAATTACAGATTTACAATATTTTCTTTATTTTTGCTGATGCAACTATATTCATTCATTCAACAAATATTAAGTATCTGCTATACACTAAGCACCTATGAATTTATCTTCCTGGCAATGACTTTTTGTTTTTTTTATTTACTTGTTTATTTTATTGATATATAATTGACATACATTATATTAGTTTCTGGTTTACAACATTATAATATTTTTTACACATGGAAGTAGGCAGTAATTAAGTGACTAAGGCATATTATGCCTTTTAAACTTTTTTTGTGTGTGTGTGTGTGTGTACACGCATTTAAAATTTTTGACCAAGAAGAAAGTGGTGAGAAACATGTTGGGCACTCTGGAACTAAGGCTTCAGTTACAAGGAGAATAATTTGAATTGTAAGGAGCTTGAATATGTAGCTAGGGGGGTGGCTTTGATATGTGTAGCTGGGAGTTGTGCAAGAGGTAGAGGCTTTGTGTTTGTGTGTATATATTTTAAAGCAAAGGTTACCTTTAAGAATGTATTCATTCATTAAACATTTTACATTTTAAAGTTTCTTATTTACAAAGATTTCTTTAAGGTCTTTTTTTCCTGTTGAAGTACCTTCATCATGGTCTTCAGATGGTGAAACATTAAACAGTAATTGTAAATAACAAGTGATTTTGACAAAACAGACAGAATGTTGATTAAGGTGAACATGAATCCAGTAACACAGGAGCCCACTGAACATAAAGATAAGCCCATAGACATGCTCTATTTTAGGAGCCTGAATCAATGGCGTCAAAATCAGAAACAAAGATATAGCTATGCATCCAAATATAAATGGCAAAGGCACCTGAAAGTAAAAAAAAAAAAAGATTAAGATTAGTGATGACGTTGTCCTCAGGTTTCTATAAACAACATAAGAACATTCTCTTTCTTATGGAACAAATGTTTCCAAACTATTACATTACAGAAAGTAAATCAATGGCAGACTGATTGATTGTAAAAAAGTGGAACTGTATTTTATTCATTCTGTAGTTTTCATGAATGCCTACTCAATTCATCAGATATTGTCATTTATTTACTAAAATTAGTTATTCATTTTTAGGCATAGAAAAAAATACATTTAAACATCATCAAAAATTAACTATGTCATTCTAGTATTAATCATTGAAGCATTCTTAGTTTTGGTAATTTGAAAATCCAGTAATGTCATAACTGAAATATTTGTTTATAATGCTTCTTTAAGGGAGCATGTGTCAGTCTTTCTTAGGGCAGCACCATCAAGTAATAGAAACAACAGCAATACTGGAATAAGAAAAGTCTGGTTAGAAATGCAATCTCTGTTATTTTAATTGCTCATTCTTTCAAGAAATATTCACTGAATTGCTTGGTGGCATGTGCTATGCTAAGGATACAGAGGTATTTAGGACAGATAAAGAAGGTTCTTCTCCAGGGAGCTTGTGACACTGACTAGCAGTATAACTTTGGTCTACCTAATTAATCTGATCTTCAGATCCATTTGCAGAGAACCAGAAGGTGGTTCCCCAAGTGCCTGTTCCACAGGGACCCCAAACACGGCACAGTGAGACCCTCAGGGCCCCGCACCCCTACCACAACTGAAGGAAGGACACGGTAGGTCGGCGGGTACTAATGGATCACTAATGTTCAGAGGTTTTTAATCAAATATTCCTGAAATATGTGTGTGTTGTGTGTTATTACAGTTTAAATATAAAGTCTGAGTGTCGAAAAAAATAGGGTCCTCTTAGACTCATTTGCAAAATGAGTTTTTTTATCTAATGCTGGTCTCCTAAAATCTTTGTCAGAATTGCATACAGTGTACTTCAGTAAAATGTGTTCAACAAATGGCATTTCTTAATTAACTTTATAACAGTGATTTGTATACATTTCTTACTCTTCTATGAGGCTAAGAAGATTCTTGATGGAAAAATTCATCTTTGTTTCTATGAACTGCCTAGCAGAGTGCCTGAAACATAGCAGATAGTCACTGCATATTTATTGAATAAATGGATGACTGAAATTCAAGATATTATTGTTTTCTTTTTTCAACTTGGGACATGGCCATTTTTTTGGGGGGAAGAAATTCAAAATGTCTAAGCTAGTGTTTCTTAAAATATGGTCAATCGACCTCTCTGCATAAGAATCCCCAAGATAATTGATAAATATACAGATTCCTAAGGCCCAACTAAGACCTAATAAATTAGAACCTCCAGGGGTGAGACTGGAATTCAGATTTTTAACAAGCACACTCAAGTGGCTTTATGGTCGCTGGCATGAAATATGGGACTATCATTTTATTTTCTATACAATCTCTACAACCAGGAAGTATCTTAATTATATGGGCCCCCGGATTATATTTACAACATGATTAAAGAATAAAACAAAGACTGTTTGGAAACTTTTAGGATTTACATTATAGCAAGGTATGGCTTATTTTATACCAAGGCAAAATAAATGAAAATTAAAAAAAGAAATGAGGGAAATAAAGAAACATGGATAAATAATAAATTTGGCTCACAAAATGCATGCCACAAAGCCCCATATAGATTCTGAAAGCAGGCCACCAAAAGGCATAAGCAAATCAGTTGTTTAGAAGAGCCCCAAGTATTTCTGATGCTAAGATCAGAGAAAATTTCCTCAGTGGATCCTTTATAGAATAAAAAATTTCATCACTATCTTTTCAGTAAATATAACAAAAATTTGGTCTCTGAAATCAGGATGTGTGGTTTAAATCCCAGCCCTGATCCTTTTATCTAGAGTAATTTACTTAATCTCTGAGATCTAGGATTCTCCTGAGTTAAATGGGGGTAAAGCTAAGAAAATCTATGCCAGCTGTTTGACCTGAATCTGCTCACCCCTCCTTCTAATTCACTTTCTACACTATTGTCAGAATGGTCTTTTCAAATGAGAGTCTGATTTTATTTCTTTTGCATATGGTTACTTAGGCAGTTCACACTCATACAAGCATACCCATCTGAGAGGGCAAAAGGGGGCTGATATCTAGCTCACCAGGCTCTGTGCCTGGGCACGGGGCTGGGGCTGCCTAGAGAGAGTGGTGCTTTGTTATATTTTGCACAAAGACACTCTAGGAAACTACAGTAGCCCTGCTGACATTACTTAGAGGATAGTGATTCTATCTTGCTAGTTAAGTTCAGGTTCAAAATTTTTGTAATCACCTAAACTGAGGTTTAGATTAACATCTTATTGTATAAAATAAAGACCCTATCAAGGCCATACACAAGAAGAGTATGCCACATCACCCTCATTTGTTCATGGACTGAGGAGATGCTTTTGAGCTGGGCAAAAAGCCCTCCCCTCAGAAGTGTTATTGCCTAGCTCCTGAAAGATGACAAAAAGGATAACATCTGTTTTCATTGAGGAGAATCAGTTTTGATATTTTACTCTAGAAACATCAGACCAAATGCAGCCCATACAGTCAATTACACATCAGTAAGCTGGGAAATGGAGGTCTGGTTCAGATGCATAAATTTGACTCATGACTTGTTAGAAACATCCCATATAGAATAAGAAATTATATTCCTAGACAGAGAATAGAAGTTTAATATTAACATTTTAATTTTGATTTACCTTGTAAGGTCTAGGTAGATTGGGTTCCTGGTACCTTAGTTTAAGTAAACCTATCATATGTAACCCTCTTAAAAACCATGTTGCTAATCCTGAATATTTTATTAAATTGATCAAATCTGAGGTTATAATAACAACTGAAGTTAAGATGATTATCTGGCTGACAGCCATGGTTGGACACGAGTGGTTATTGAGCATCGAGAAGACCAAAGGCAGTTGTCCTTCTTGGCTTGCTGTGTAGATCATCCTTGATGCTGAAAGCACTGTACAACACATGCTGCTAAATATTGAAGTTGAAATTCCAAAAGAAATGACCCATTGCATGGAAGGGATTATTTTGTCCGTCCAGGTGACAGCAACAGCATCTATGAAAATTTTAGAAAAATTTCAAAAAAGTCAGTCCCTTTGCTTGATTGAAACTATGGCAATAATTCTTCACTTTCTCTGCAACCATACCCTTTGTAATATGATGTTGCAGCTCCTTCCAAGAAAGGGAGTCTCTTTACTTATTCTTGAATACAGTCTGGCCTTGTGGTCTGTGTTGGTCAGTAGAATGCATTGGAAGGGGTGATTTGCCACTGCATTTCAAACTTTCTAAGACTAGCTTGTGCATGGGATTTAGGAGGCACTTTTCAAGATTCAAAGAGTATTAAACTTAGAATAAATCTTATAAGTGGGACATTAAGCATGAGAAAGGCATCTAAATCAGGCGGGGGGTGGTGAGATGGCATTGTGAGGGAGGTAGAGAGATAGTATTTATTCTGGAAACACAGTAAATTGTTTAGAAAGTCTGACATGTGGTGAGGGTGTATGTGTGCAAGAGAAGGCAGGAGATGAGGATAGAAAGTTAGGCTTGAGTCAGATCTTGGAGAACCTGCCATGGTCAGGTTAGGAGTTGAGAGTTGGTCTGAAGGAAGATGATGATGGAGTGATGGGGTGGTGGTTGCAGCAGCTGTGAGAGTGAGACTGGGAGGAGATGCAAGAAAACAAGATGGTGGAATATTTAAGCAGGGAGATGACAGGATTAGATTTGTGTTTTATAGAGTCATCTCTAGAGACTGAGTGGAGGCTGGATTGGAAGGAGGAAGTTAGAGGTGAGTGTATACATTAGGAGGTTATTGCTGTAAAAGAAGTAAGAAAAATGAGGGCCTGGGCACTGAGTGGGGGAAAGAAGAGGAGGGAACACCCAAAGAGAGAGATGTTAGTGACGTGGGTCTTTACAGACCTTGCTGCCTGGTTTGGATGTAGGGTGAAAGGCAAATTATAGTTCTCCCCCTCATTTTCATAGATAAAAAATCTCCTTTAGTGTGTTACTGTATTTCTGTGAGACCAAATTGTGGGAAGCAACGTGTTTCTTTTTACTTTTAGAAATTTATATTCCTCTTTTTCTTTTAGAATCAACATAACATTTTTATAGTAGTCTCAGAGAAGATGCATAAATACAACTTTTGACTTTTGGGACCATGTAAAATATTGTTTTTTTAAAAAATGAACTTCAAAGCTTCTTATTTTTGTAAAGGCTTTGAATGCAGATGATAGAGCAGAACTCCACTTCAGTGATGTGGCTCACTAGACTGATCCTCTTTGTGACCTCTGGCCTTGAAAACACATCCATTACAGGGGAATTCTAGTTACTGGAGTGACACAGTCAGCCCCTCCAAAACCACACACCGTATACGTGTACGTAGACCCCTGTGCCTATCTGTATATACAATATTTTTGGAGTCTATGTTTTTGTTGATGTATTATTTGACCTCTATCCAGAATATTTGAAGAGTTAGTTGTTCTCAATAAATGAATTTTCTAGATAACCAAACTTCTCTTCTTTCAGGAGAAACTATTTTTTAAAAATTAAAATTTTGTAGAATTTTTCTAATATATTTCAAATACTACTCTGCCTTTTTAAAGTAAAGTGAACATAATTTAACATTTTTTAAAAAAGACCCAGTGGTGTCATAAAAATTCATCACTTGATTCTGTGGAAATATAATTATTTGGTATTAAAAATTTTTTTATCTGATCATAAGTACAACATGCTAATTGTGGAAAATATGAATGGTATAAAAAAGGAAATAAAAGATATCTTGCAATATTATCATTCAGATGGCGCCACTTACTATTAACTTTTTGTTGTATCTCCATTTAGTCATGTGTATGTTATATGATTATACGTATTAATAAAATTCATCATGTGATATATATTAATAAATATTCATACTATTGCTTGCTTTGCTAATAGGCCCTATTAGTTGTGGTTATACTTTGATTTGGTTTGCTTGTGTTGAGGCATTTTAGTATGGTGGTTGAGAACACAGGTCTTGGAGTCAAACAACCTGGATTTGAGTCTGTCTTTTTCAATTACTAGCTGTGTAACTTTGAGCACCATGCTTGATGGAATTGGGAAGAATATATTTTTGAAGGTCAGATCTCGCAAATTGCTGTCCACATTTGCAATCCATTACTAGCAATAACCTGAACAAGAAGTAATCTTTTATCATTAGAAGAGCATGACTGAGACCTATTTTTGAATCTTATCAATGCTGTTCATTATTTAACTCCCCTTGCTACAGTTTCCTCATCTGAAAAATGGAGACAATGAAGATGGTACTGCTTTTCCAAACAGCTATTTTGAGGGCAGGTATCTGGGTGCACCTTAAAGGGTGGAACATCTAACAAAGTGTTTCTTCTTTGCCTTCTTGCCTTGCTTGCTCCTGTTTCTCCTCATCTCTTTCCTCTTTCTCCTCCATGTCTCTCTTCCTCCTCTTCATCCTCCTCCTCATTCTCTTTTCAGCTCTTGCTTCTTCACATTCTTCTACCCTCTGACCTTAGTCTTTAGCATGTGCTCTTTTTTTAAATAGATTGTTTAGATGATTATTTTTCCTTTCTTGTGAAAACCAAAGCAGGACCACATCACATTTACACTCTTATGGGTGTATCGAAAAAATAGCAGTATATAGGAGTCCCTGTTTATTCAGAGGAGGTAGTAGTGACTATTTCCTCTTTGTCTAGACACATTCATACCTGCAGAGATGATTTCCCTGGGAGTCAAAACTGCCAGGTAGGATACATTAGCCAGTAAGTAAATCACAGCCACCATGGGAAGGACAGTAATCAGAGATTTGGGAATATTTTCACCAGGATTTTTTATCTCTCCTAAAAAACACAAATAAACTCATCAGAAAAGGTCATATTATTATGAGAATTTTGAAGACTTCGTTGTACTGAAAAGGATGAGAAAGTATTATTCATGTGTCTGTTGTTTCCTCATTTGCTTGACTGATTCTACTCCTTTGAAAGTTTTGCCTGAAAACTTGGATTTCTCACCATCTTATACTAAGAATCCAATTATTCCAACTATTTCATGATTATGGATTTACTGTGATGGAAAAGAATATTTAATGTATGCTACTATGTATAAAATGGTAAGCTACAAGGGTATATTGTACAGTGCATAGTATATAGCCAATATTTTATAACTATAAAACTATTTAAAACCTGTGAATCACTATGTTGTACACATGAAACTTATATAATGTTGTAAATCAACTATACCTCAATAAAAAAAGAGAAAGAAATGAAACAGGGATGAGAGCAGAGTGGGGGGAGGAAGTTTGCATTAAATAAGTTAGCCGAGAAATGACATTTGAGGGAAGACCTAAAGGAAGTGAGGGAGGGAACTATGTGAAGGACTCAGTAGGTAGCTGTCTATGCAAAAGGATCAGTTGGTGCAAAAACAGAACCCCCCTCCCCCATGCCATGGCAACCTTTCGTGAGCGTATCTATGTCTTGCTCTGTCACAGAGGTTTCCAAAGTGTAATATTGAATATCCATGATAGCATCAAGGACATACTGTGCTTTGTCTACATTTCAAATACAGAGGAAACTGCAGGGACTCAGAGAGGTTAAGAGACTTGCCCAAGGTCACACAGCAAATACGTGGTGAGGGCAGGATTTTAACCAAGTTTGGTCTGACACCAGACAGTAACCACTGCACCCTCCAGCCTTCATGTAACTAGATCTCTTGGACCTTGAGGTGATGGATTTCTTGGACAGAAGGTGCCGAGTTCTTTTTGACACTTACTCCCACCCTCTCGGATAGACGCCCTCAGTTGGGAAAATCTTTGAGCTCCACTACATAATAAAGTTTTTAAACCAAAAGCAGGGATGAGCTCAAGGCACCTAACAATGTTTGGGTCAGTTTCTGTCAATTGTAGGGGCCTTACCTCAGGCGAGGAGACATTGCATCAACAGTGAGTTCCTAAAATTGACATATTATCTCAAAATTCCTAAACATCATACTGTTTTTCTTAAAAAGGAAGTTCAGGGGAGTGGTTAAGAACATAGGCCTGGACCTAAATGGTCTGGGGTTCTAACCTGGCTATGACCCTTACTAGCTTCTGGACTTTGGGAAACAGGTTTTGCAGTTGGCAACAAAGATTGCCAGCCCACAGATTTGTACAAATAAAAAATGTACAATTGTTTAAAAAAAAGACTGTTTGGTATGTAGCATGTCTCTTCATCCCATCTGAGATATGTAATTTCTTCCTTTTTTCAGAAGTAACGGGTCTCTCGTCATCTCTTTCCCTCAAGCAAATTGACCTCTGAGGAAGTTCCTTTCTCATCCTTACTCTCCCAAGCAAACTTTTCCTACCTAGGCAAATTTACTGTATTAAAATGACTACTGAGTCATCATAAGTAAGAAAGGTGTGAATGGAATTCAGGATCTTATGGGCTCTGAATAAAATAATAAGAGGAAAACAATTTAGAGTCCATCAGGCAGTCAAGAGATTGTTTGAATCTACCCAAGCAGTGAAGGAAATTTGTCGTAAGCCATGTAGAAACGAGACAGTCTGTCCATCCAATTTCCGATTGGAAAGAAATCAGGCGATATTGATATAAAATCAGTGTCAGCTGAATTGTGAGGTCTTGGGGTCCCCTATTACTATAGCAACGGTGTGACAGAACCAGCCTGTGCATATGTGACTTGAAGCATCAAGTGCTCAGATCACATGTCTTATCTTGAATCTGGGAAGTGTAAGTAACTGTGTAAGCTGGGATGGCCCACCCAGCAGCTTCAATCACCTGAGATAGTCACCCTGATCCCCTGTGTGGGTAAATGACTTTACAACTTGACTGGCAGGTTCTCCTCTCCTGCAGCTTCTGTGAATAATGGCTGCTAATTCCCCATAGTTGAACCCTTCTCCTGAGGATTGCCCTTAGTCCTTGGGTGATTTGGTAGGGAGGGGAGGAAGTTGTCTTGCTTAGAAAAATCTAGAAGTTTACATTCTCCCCTCAGAGGTGGCCCACAGTCATTTATGAACTGGTAAAAGGTACAAAAGCCCATCCCTAATGCCTCAAGTTGGGAACATTTTGTATTATTCTTATTCTAGCAGTACTGTCTAATAAAAATATACTGTGAGCCATTTATGTAATTTTAAATTTTCTAGTAGCTACATAAAAGAAAAACCAATGAAATGGAATTATTAATATATATTTATCCCCAGATATCCAAAATGTTATCATTGCAGTATGTAACATTTATAAAAAAAAGTATTAATGAGCTATTGGACATTGTTTTGCTCATTCAAGATTTTGATTTCTGGTGTGTATTTTACACCTATGGAGCACCTCACTTTGACTAACTACATTTTAGATGCTTACTAGCCACATGTGGCTGGTGGTTACCAGGTTGGACAGTGTGGCTCTGTAGGATCTGGCAGAGGCTAGACTTCAGCTGAAACCACATGTTTATTCAGCTCCACCCCCCCCACCCTGTCCTGTTTCCTTCACTCCTCACAGCTGTCTCTTGGAAGTAGGCCCTCAATAAAGTGCTTGCACAAGGATCCCCATCTCAGGCTCTGCTTCTAGGAAACTGCAACAAGAGAAGCCACGATGTTTCAATTTAAATACAACAATGATCAGGTAAATGAAAACCTTTGATACCATTTATTTTCTGCTAAATTACACAATTTGTGCCAGTGTCTTAATTTTTATGAGAATCTGGCATGTTAGATAACCTGAAAGAACAGCCTTGCTACTTAAATTTTAAATGTAAATGAATTTTCAGATGTGCGATTTTAAGTTGCAAGTATAGGAGACATTGTTTATAAACAGTATTTAAGTATACAAGAGAACTTAAAATTCATCATATTTAAGATAATATTTTAGTGTTACAGGACATAAGTGATTAGAAAGGCTTTGCAAGTCAGACATTTAAAGTGTTTAAAAATTAAATACATTTTAACATGCAATTAAAACAGTTTATAAATTGTGAATGAGGTTATATTCTTTAGTGACATTTAATATGTTCAATTTAGTAATCAACCACTTATTAAAAAACAAGAAAAAGTGAATTTTATGTAAAATTTTTAGTTTTATATATGTATATTATTATTTATAAGTTAAAATTAATGGTTTATGAAAAGTTATGATTTTTAATTTATACCACAAGAAAATTGACTAATAATTTTAACTCCAACTTTGGAAAGTTATAAAACTCACATTAACATCTAACATGGATTTTTTTTTTTTAAGAAGAGAAGAGTAAAAGATAAGAAAAATTTAACCTGTGCCAGCTTAACACTTTCTTCCTCATTCTACTCTTTTCCCACCACTGTTCAAAAAACAACATCCTTTGTAAAGAGTCCTTTGAGAATATTGTCTCTTGGCTCAGCCTGGCCATTTTTTTTTTTTTTTTTTTTTGCGGTACGCGGGCCTCTCACTGTTGTGGCCTCTTCCGCTGCGGAGCACAGGCTCCGGACGCGCAGGCTCAGTGGCCATGGCTCACAGGCCTAGCCGCTCCGCGGCATGTGGGATCTTCCTGGACCGGGGCACGAACCCGTGTCCCCTGCATCGGCAGGCGAACTCTCAACCACTGCGCCACCAGGGAAGCCCAGCCTGGCTGTTTTTAATGTGGAAATTTCCTTATCCTCTCTAACAGATCCCAACTTTGGTCAAATCCTTAGGACCTGGGAGTATTACCAAATTTTAAGTGTGTCTAGGAAAACAGTGGCTTGTGTTTCCTGTGGTATTCCTGTCTTCAGTGTAAACTAAGACCAGGGCCTCTGATCTCCAACCATAGGAGAGGAGCAGCTTATGGTGGGGGCTCTATCTGCTTAGACTCTCCTGCTTGGTCTCCCATAAAGGGAGGGGAAAGTTTTGTCTAATGAGCCTTTTCTTCGCTCTCATGTGTGCACAACTTTAGTTTCTGGAGGACTAAGCTGGATTTCTTGAGGGTGAATGAAGTCTGTCATAGATTTCCATCTTGCAGCAACTTAAGAGAATGCGTGCTTCAGGCTCACCAGTCCTCAAGAAGTCCTTTTTTTCCCCCTGAAACTGAGATAAAGTACCCCTCCCCCCACATCTGCAGTTTCACTTTCCATGGTTTCATTTACCTGCCATTAACCGTGGTCTGAAAATATTATATAGAACATTCTAGAAGTAAACAATTCATAAAGTTTAAATTGCATGCTGTTCTGAGTGTTGTGATGAAATCTCATGCCATCCTGCTTGTCCTGCCCAGGACGAGAATCATCCCTTTTTCTAGGATCCACGCTGTATATGCTACCTTCCTGATCCCTTAATATAGGAAAAAACATTGTATATATAGGGTTCAGTCCTATCCATGGTTTCAGGCATCCATTGGGTGTCTTGGAATGTATCCCTTGTGGATAAGGGGGGACTATATTGCAACATGCTAAGTGTCAGGAGGGTTTCCAAGTATTCATGTATATTCTGTCTCTGAAAAGTTCCTCTAATAGGAAGCCAATCAGGGTATTGATGCGACCAGAAGTCACCACTTGTTCCGGGCCACTTGTGCATAGACCTGGGGAACTACCGTTTTCAAGTCTGCTTGAAAGCCCTGAGGCTTTGGCAGAGGAGTGGTTGCAAATCCAAGCGGGTGGGGCCATTATTAATGCAACTTCCTTTAAGGGTCAGCCAATACTGTATATCTCTATTTCTCCACCTAAATTCCCTTCACTAACAACGGGAATTCTAGGCAGATTATTAAATCTGAGGCTCTCTTTAAACTGCTCACAATATTAATGTGCTTTGTGTGATGCTGATTTTCTAAACAGCATACCATGGTATCTTGTCTGATTGTTCCTTGCAAAAGTCATGTTGTGGAAGCAGTGGCCTTTTGTCCTTTTGTAACTGAGTGGATAGAACTCAAGCCCCAACAGTTCTCTATGTCACTAGAGACTCCTTTGAATATTGTCAGACCTGCTACTGAGATGGATGCACTGATGGCTTTGGGACCTAATATAATTCCTTATTTCAGAGGTAAATATAAAGGATGTACAGTGGTGCTTGGGATGCAGTATTATCCCTTTGGGAGGCCCTGGTATAAGAATCTAGACACAAGCTATCTATTCTGTTTACGATTAGTTAGGAATATGACAGCTCAGGAACTCGGAGAACCAAACTTGAGGGAGATAGTTCTTTCTAGCGAGAATCACCTTATTTTGAGACAGAAGAAGCCAGATCTCTAAATCTGGTAAGTTAATGAAGTGCTGGTTCTGTTAGCCAGCCCCATTCAATTAGCCACAAGTTCTGGCCATGTTACTGTACTCATCGCATTCGACCTTCTGCTCTAATAGTCTGCAGATCCAGAAAATTTCACTAGACATTTCAAATACAACCATATTGATCTGAAGTTACACTTCTCTATCAGTTCCAGATATGGGATTCTTGTCCTTAGTTAAAGGTTTAACTTGTTTGATAACAAATCAAACCAAGGAGTAGGGGGAGAATGAGATGAGTGCTTCAAACAGAATTGGGTCTAAAGCTGCATTGCGCTGTGTCTTTAGGTAATGATCACTATTAAGGACACCTGGGCTTGCTCTAGTGAGATGCTTTACTTTAACAAAGGGGTGCACCAACATCTGGGTATTTATTTTTGCAGAACCCACCACTGCCCACTGACTAGGTGACCCTTAGAGGATGTAGTTCCAAAAGCAGTGACCTGTGAAACTCTGCCTCCATATATATCCAATATTTTCACTTATGACTCATGTGCCTTTTAATGGCCAAACTAGCAGCAAGGTGACTGCTGGCATAATTAATTTGTGCTAGGTAAATTAAAGTCTTATTTGAAAAGCCTTGATATTTAAAAATTTGTTAATTTTATTGCAAGAAATTTCAATGTTACATTTGTCAATTAAAAAAGGAAAATGCTAAAGTACTTAAAAATCATATCAACTGTTAAATTTTTAGTAATCTACATGAGTGAGCAAAGTGTCTCATTGACTGGGGAACATAAAAAAAATTCAATAATTCAAGAATTTAGAATTTGAAGAAATCATCACTAAATGTTTTGATAAAGTATTAAGGACATTTCAAACATAAAATCTATAGCAATGTTATATTTAGAGGAACAAACTCCAGTTTCTTATTAAAATTTTTGCAATAATTTTGTTTGGAAGTTTTATATAACTTCAATATTTAATATATTCCTTAAATTTTAATATTCCTATATTTTTAAAATGAAAAAGAAATATAATGAATTGTTTTCTATTTATTTCTTTTGTTTACTCTAGAGAGCTATGCAACTATTACCAAATTCATTTGGTACCATGACATCAGAGGGGGTAGCATTGCCCTGCAGAAACAACAGTGCATATAAGCAGGGAAGCATGGATATTACACCAGTCCTTGAAAATGTAAAAAATGGGAAGCATTTTAAATACCACTAATGTGAAAGTGCAGTAAAGCCATTCTAAGGAATATTATGTAGCAGTTAAAAGAATGTGTTAGATGACTAAGAACTAATATGGAAATTTCTCTAAGACATATTGTGGAATCAAAATTAGGATGTGACATTTTACCAATGTGGTAGGGGATATATAAAATCTGTGATAGTTTTATTTTTTTACAAATGGATTATGTTAATATATTTCTTATATAATTGATATTTAACTCAAAATGTTTTGAAAAATTGTTAGAATAAAGTACGGTAAAATCTGAGAGTGGTCTTAATTTTCTCTTGAAAACTTTATAAAATTCCCAAGTTTGTGATAGGGGAATGACCTGAAAAACACTAAATTCTGTGTATATTATATAGATAAGTATCTACCAAGTCTTAATGATGATTAAACTACATACATGTAGAGCATGCAGAACAGATTTAATTCAATTCCCCACAAATAAACAAATCAGATATATCATTCTCCACAGACTTGTAGACAAAACTTTATGCCTGCGACAAAAATATTTCAGAAAACGATTTACCTGCTATGCTGTTCAGGATTGACGTGCCAGAATATGCAAACAATCCTTGTAGGAAGGCTTCTGCAATCTGTGAAACTTTAGGAAGTTCAGCATCGAAAGCGTTCTCAAACCTGGCCATGTTCTCTTTTTTCCCAATCCCTAACAGCACAATCCCAGTGAGGGAAATAAAGCAGAGGACAGTCATCTTTGCCACAGTACTGATAGTTTGAAACAAAGCCACTGTTTGCACCCGTCGAGTATTTAGAAGTCCCAAAGACCACAGAATAGCCAAAGCTAGACACTTCTTTGGTAGCTCTGGAGCTGGGCACCCGGCATAGAAAGGCTGAATTGTATAGGTAGATAATAACAAGGTTTCAGTAGCTAGTCTTAAGGGATGAGTAAAAAGTTTGATCCAAAGACTGAGGAAAGCAACAGAGGATCCAAGAGATCTTTTGAGGAAATAATACTGTGCTCCGCTTCTAGGGAATGTTGTGCCCAGCTCTGCGTGACTGAGAGCGGAGATCAAAGTCAGCACAGCACAAGCAGCCCAAATACTCAGGGAGACAGCTACATTCAGGGAGGAATATTTTAATACCCCTTTAGGAGACACAAAGATTCCTGCCCCTATTGTGGCACTAAATATTAAAATGTTTCCACGGAAGAATCCTATTGCCCTCAGGAGTTGCATGCTTTTGCCTTTTTCCTGTTCTTTTTTAATCCTGAAAAATAATTTTAAAATTTCATGGGGATCGCTAACTCTTATACACTTCCCCCCATGATTCTTCTGCAAAGTGTTCTTGATTTAAACATTGTCCTTACATAAGCATTTTATGACTGCCGTTAACTTGGTTTTGAAAATGATTAACTTGTGAATTGTTCTAAGATTTTGTGAACTCTTTTAAGGCCAGAGTTAAAATGTTTCTCATGTTAATTATTTAAAAATTCAAATATGTCTGGTGATGGCTACACAACATTGTGATTATGACTAATGCCACTGATTTGTACGCTTAAAAATGGTCAAAGTGGGCTTCCCTGGTGGCACAGTGGTTGAGAGTTCGCCTGCTGATGCAGGGGACGCGGGTTCATGCCCCGGTCTGGGAGGATCCCACGTGCCACGGAGAGGCTGGGCCCGTGAGCCATGGCCGCTGAGCCTGCGTGTCCGGAGCCTAAAAAGGTCAAAGTGACAAATTTAGTGTTATATGTATTTTGCCACAAGTTTTAAAAAGTTGTAATATACAAAAAACGTCTCTAAATGGGAGAGTCATATGGTATGTGAATTATATCTCAACCACAGGTACTCTTGAGGGAAATTTTACCCTGAATTGAACTTACTGCTATTGGAGATAGATGAGGTTGCTGGGGTTTCTATTTACTGATTCCTGATCCAAGGATGTTCCTAAGCATGCAGTAGATGGCTGTCTGGATTATTTATGGTATTACTTGTAGTTCTGGAATTAGAGCTGCACACAAGAAAAGGAGCTGGGGAAAAAAGAAAAAAGAAAAAAAATAAAAGGGAAGGAGCTGGGGATGGACCACTCCAAGTACATAGAACTAGCAAGTATTTAAGCTTAGGGACAAGAATGCTGCCATTGCAGGTTTGAAGTGATTGGAGTCTTGATATATTTTTAAAGTAGACCCTATAGAATTTGCTGATGATTTAGATGTGGGGTTATGAGAGATTGAAAGGAATAAGATTGACCAAGGTATGTGGGCCTGGCAACTGGAAGAATGAAGGTGTCTTTACAGTTTCTATTTATGAATGTATCTATCTGCCTTTTGATGACCTTTTTTCACTATTAAATTCAATGTTGCATGAACATTCTTTACAATTTCTTCTTTAATCCATATTTGAGTTTAGGATATTCATAGAAATGGAATGGTTAGTTCACAGGGTTCTGCTGTTTTATTAGATGATTCCAAATTTCACAGCTTTGTCAACATTTAGTATTGTCAGACTTAAAGTTTTTGCTGATCTGGTGGATGTGAAAATATATCCCAGAAGTATATTAGACTTGTGCCCATATTATACATGTTTACTCTGCTTTCTGTATTTCCATCTTTTACTTCTCTCTCCATGTTTCTGTCTAGGTATTTTATTTTGATGTACCTTCTGATTCACCAGTTACATATTGTCAAATGCTTCTAGGGGAGAAGTGATGCTGAATGTCAGGCTCATTTCTCCAGTTTTCTTTTTTCTTCAGGATTTTGACTGCTTAAACCCTTACTGCTTTGCTATATTTCTTATTTTTTCAAATAGATATTTTAATATTTTATACATTTTTAATTATTTTTGGTGGAAGGGTTGTTTTGGTACAAGCTAGTTCACTCACTTGGAAACAGAAGCCTCTACTTATATCTACATGTACATAACAGGCAACTTCAATTCTGATATGTTAAGGTGGAACTCTTGTTAACATTCTAATTTGTCTCAAGCCTCAGTAGATTTCATTACCATTCAATTGATCAAAACTATATTTAAGGGGCTTCCCTGGTGGCGCAGTGGTTGAGAGTCCGCCTGCCGATGCAGGGGACACGGGTTCATGCCCCGGTCCGGGAGGATCCCACATGCCGCGGAGTGGCTGGGCCCGTGAGCCATGGCCGCTGAGCCTGCGCGTCCGGAGCCTGTGCTCTGCAATGGGAGAGGCCACAACAGTGAGAGGCCCGCATATCACACACACACACAAAAAAACTATATTTAAATATCTTTGATACTTTCCTTCATCCCCCACATCCAATCCATTACCAAGTCCTCTTGGTTCTATTTCCAAATCATATCTTTATTTGACCATGTGTCTCCAATTCTACTACAAATAACTTGATCTTAGTCACCATCATTTTTCTTTTAGGTAGTGGTGAAAAACTCTGAACTCATCTTTCTGCTTTAGCTCCTGTCTTTTCCAACTCATTCTCCATAGAAAAAGATAGACTACTCTAAAAGTAAATTTAATGTTCTTTCATTTTTTGATTAAATTTAGAATTAGGTACATTGTGTTTATTTTCACTTGTAAATTCTATCTTTTGACATTTTCATACTATTTGATGCTGGTGTGTAATTCATAATTGACCTTAGACTCAGATTAATTACTTAATAATTATTTTCTTATTAATTCTAATATATTGATAATCATTTAGTCTGTAGATAATGACAGTTTTGGTGTTTTTTCCTTTTTGTTTTCCTTTCTATTGTTTTAAAATCTTTTGATATCTAGGACATACTTTAGAGAGATAAACATACAGAATGATCACAGCAGTATTGTTTCTCTTTGTAAAAATTTTAAAACCATATAAATATCTGTCAAACGGGAGAATGAAAATATATATTTTACTACACTTATGCAATGCAATATCACAAAGCTGTCAATGTGAATGAACTAGAGATAATAGTGTTAATGTATATATATTTAAAAGCACAAAATTGAACAAAAGAGCAAGTTGCACTGTATATATACATAATATACATAGTATGTGGCTATATAGTGTTAATATTAGAAAAGAATGTCATCTATTATTTATGACTCATACATATGTGATAAAAATATAATGGTATTCAAGATAGGGGCTACTTCTTTTTTTTCTCTTTGGCCACGTCACACAGCATGTGGGATCTGAGCTCCCCCAGCAGGGATCGAACCTGTGCCCCCTGCAGTGGAAGTGTGGAATCTTAACCACTGGACTGCCAGGGAAGTCCCAAGATAGGGGCTACTTCTAAGGGTAAGTGGGGAAAGGAGAGTTGCCTAGCACTCTTTAACAATATTTGTAGTGTTTCATTTCTTAGGTTGAGTGTTTATTATTCTTTATATTTAAAAAAGTGTCTAATTATTACTTTATCAGATTATATGTACTGCTTACAACTCTCCAATGGCTTACTATTGCCCTTAGAATAAAATATCAACATAATATGGTCTATGAGGCTCTACAAGATCAGTTTCCTGACTATTTTTTCCAATCTCCTCTCATTCCCCTCTCTTCTTGTTCAGGACACGTGAGTCACACTATTCCTCAAATCCTTCACCAGTTCCTAGTTTTCTTGCCTTAAGAAAGCTCCTTCTTTGGGTCTGTTTGCTCATTTGTAAAATGTGGATAATAAAAGTACATAATTCATTGGGTTATTGTGAGAATTAAATGTGTTAGAACATAAAAAGTTCTTGGAATGGTACCTGGCATATAGTAAACATGCAGTAAATATTAACAATTATCATTGTTAGTATTAACGTCACTGATGACATAATTTAATCATGAAAGACCTCTCAGGGGAAGCAGTATTTAAACTGAGAACTTAAGATGCAGAGACTGGGAGGGAGGAGAATTTCAGGAAGAAGGAAGAGATATGCAAAGCCTCGTAGGTGAAAAGCAACTTGACGTACTCAGGAGCTGAAAGATAGGTATTGTGTCTGGAGTATAGTGAGTGAAGGGGCAAGTGACTGAAGAATGATCAAGGAGGGTCTTTTAGTTTTTACCTTACAAAGTTGTGTAATAATGGGTGTTGTATTTGTACTGTAACTCAGGTAGGTCTTCTTTGGGGTAGCCAACATCTGAGATGATCCATACACTCTTGTGTATTTCCCTCCCACACTGTGCTACCACTACTTGTGGTCTGTGTGACAATAGAATACAGAAGAGATGGTATGTCAATTATAAGATTATGTTAAAAAGGCAGTGAAATTCTGTTCCCCCTCCCCTCTCCTTCTCTCAACCTCTATTTCTCTCTCTCTCTCTCTCTCTCTCTCTCTCTCTCTCTCAGATTACTTGCTCTGGGGAAGGCCATTGGCCATGTCATGAGGAGAATTTATGGGGAGACCCACCTGGTGAGGAACTGAAGCCTCTCATCAAAAGCATGTGAGTGAGCCATCTTGGAAGAGGATCTTTCAGCCTCAGTCAAGCTTCAGATGGTTGTAGTCCTCCTGGTCCATATATTGATTGAAATCATGATATACTCAGATTCAGACTCTCCCAGCTAATGCTCTTTCAAATTTCTAGCTGACAGAAAATATGAGATAATAAAGGCTTGCTTTTAATCACTAAATTTTAAATCACTAAATTTTGAGGGTAGTTTATTATACAGTAATAAATAAGTAATATACCTAGCATTGTTACACTAGCAACCTCAATAAAGCCAGCGCAAAGGGGAGGGGATCTGGTGAGTGCAATGTAGTAGTGGGTAAGGGAAGGCATAAATTAGAGGTCTCATAGGTGTCCAGGAAGTATCTCTGGACTCAACAGGAGGATTTAGTTTAGTTCCTCCTAGCTGGTGAATTGAAGATACTAGTGAACACATTCCTCTTCTTATTTCTAATGCCTCAGGAACTGGGCAGGACAAAGTGTTGTCATTCTCAGCAGTTAGTGACTCCCTGTCAAGCCTCTTTTAACTTAAGATGACTATGCTTGGAACTTGACCAGGGAAATGATGGGCCATGCTGTATAATGCTCAAGTAAATTAGTTTTGTCCAACTCTGGTGTTCGTGTCCACTTGAAGTTACAGAATTAATATAGTACTAATCTCCGTGCATTTTTCCTTATTCTGTGGATTCTCCAAAAAGAAATTAAGGCATATATTAATATTTCATGCGTCTCTATGCTAAGAAGTTTCCAGGAATTATTTCATTTAATCTGTACTCAAATAGATTTATGGTTATCCTTATTTTATCTATTTATTTTTTTTGGCCACACCCTATGGCTTGTGGGATCTTAGTTCCACAACAGGGATTGAACCAGTGTCCCCTGCAGTGGAAGCATGGAGTCCTAACCACTGGACCACCAGGAAGTTCCCTATCCTCATTGTAGAGATGAGTAAATAGGCTCAGAGAACTTTAATAACTTGTCAAATATCCACATGCCAAGTTAGAGTCAAGATTTGAAACTAGGTCTTTTGATTCTAAATTTCATGCTCTAAACCACTGCTCTTCACTTCATTCCCATAGTAACTAAATACCTTTTCCCTGGAAGTGGCAAGATGAAAAGTTAATATACATCATTTTACCTGATTTTCTTTCAGATTTTAAAATTATTTTGTGTACAAATGAATTTTTGCAAAATGATTTCCGTTCTGTCCAAACCACTAGGCTACTTTATTTTCTCCCTACACGTTAGAAATATGGGTCAAATGGTCATAGACAGCTCAGCTAAAGCCAGATGGATAATTTTTGAATCATCTCTCCTGTATATACAACATTTTTTTTCTTGATCTTTTTTTAGTATCTCAGAAAAATTAACCTTCTAAGTGTTCATGTTTATAATGTCCTTACTAAGTTTTACATAGACTGTTTAGATGCCTGATTTCATCTTGAGAGTCTCTGGTTAATAATCAGCATAATAGTTACATAGCATAATAACTTGAGGTGATTGAATGCTAAAAGTGGCAGTAGTACTCATTCCTTTTGTTTGTCTGTGCCTTGATTGTTGGTTGGAAGTAGAGATAAAGGGACTGGCTTTAAATTTCTGCTGAACATATTTTGTATTTGCTTCAATATGGATGATTGTGAAGGGAATACTAGAATCCTCAGAGGCTTTGGACTTATTTATCTGGTCTCTGCTCCCACTTTTTCTTCTATAAATGTATACGTATTCAGAGTATTGAGGGCCCTTCTCTGGATTAGAATCCTGGTACCATATCTTGTATAAGGACATCTATTCATAGGATGTTAAGAGTCTGGGGACCCTCATGTACCCACAGCACTGTATCTGTAAACTCCTTTGACCCTGCACTGTAGCTTGTGTTATTAGTAGCTTTGACTTGTGCACCTTGAGGTGCATAAATGTGGACCAATTTTCCTGGTAAAATGGCCAAATGTGATATACAGGGTTTGAGAGGCATTCCCTTTGGAGTCCAGGACAGGACACTTGACAAGTAGGGTTGGCCAGTTACATGGTGGTTTTAGAATTTTAGAACTGAAGCTCTGGAACAGCAAGTCTTCCATGCAATGGAAACCTGGGAATTATGAGGCTGCTTGTAGTATGTGGAGCATCCAGAGCAGTTCATTACTGCTGGGCTCCTGCGCTCGAAAATGGTTTGTTTTAAAATCAAAACGACAATGAGGTATCACCTCACACCTATCAGAATGGCTATGATCAAAAAGACAAGAAATAATAAATGTTAGTGAGGATGGAATCCTCAGTGACTATTATACCTAGAAATAGATATCCAGAAATTCTAGAAAGACCACAGTAAGTGAATTCCTCATTTGTGCTGTGGGACTACAAATGTCACTTATGAATGGGAGATTGAGGTCATGATTACTGTTTTCGCATTGTTTTCATACCTACCCTTTGGCTGGGGGCTTTAACTTGCCCTGATTGAAGATGACTGTGGATACTACTCTATGGAATGGATGGGCTGGCTCTTTGCAGGTGGGATGAAAGATTTTGATCAGAGAAGGACATTTCACAAAACTGGGAAGTGCCTCCTTAAAGGCAGTTTAAAGGAAAATTTAAAGGGAAAATCCTTTTTTTTGAACATTTAATTCCATATCAACCCTAAACATCTTTTTCTTTTTAATAAAAAATGAGATATGGGAGTGAGGAGCAATAAACTAGCTGTATTTGGGACTAATTTTTTTTAATAAATTTATTTACTTATTTATATTTTACTTTTGGCTGCATTGGGTCTTTGTTGCCGCACGCCGGCTTTCTCTAGTTGTGGTGAGTGGGGGCTGCTCTTCGCTGTGGTATGTGGGCT
Organism: Mesoplodon bidens; assembly: GCF_964165515.1. Lineage (NCBI taxonomy): Eukaryota > Metazoa > Chordata > Mammalia > Artiodactyla > Ziphiidae > Mesoplodon > Mesoplodon bidens. Next base: position 28,373,396 of record NC_138173.1, on the reverse strand, counting down.
TCTCGTTGTGGTGGCTTCTCTTGTTGCAGAGCACGGGCTCCAGACGCGTGGGCTTCAGTAGTTGTGGCTTGTGGGCTCTAGAACACAGGCTCAGTAGTTGTGGCTCATGGGCTCTAGAACACGGGCTCAGTAGTTGTGGCTCATGGGCTCTAGAACACGGGCTCAGTAGTTGTGGCGCAGGGGCTCAGCTGCTCCACGGCATGTGGGATCTTCCCAGACCAGGGCCCGGACCCGTGTCACCTGCATTGGCAGGCAGATTCTTAACCACTGTGCCACCAGGAAAGTCCTGGGACTAATTTGTATTTGTTCATGTCTGCTGGATTGACACCTTAACTGCCAAGCTCAGAGTCTTTCTACACAGTTGAATGAGCTCTACCCTTTTCCAACCTCTCTGTAGAAATGTGAGGTGGCAGGCCATCAGGTCTCTCTCCTAGAGTGGCACCCTTGGTGCACCAGCCCACTTGTCCTCTGCATAGCCAAACATACCTTCCTGGGCTGTCCAGAATCTGCAAGACCACCTGTAGTCTACCAGCCTTGCGCCTGTAAACTATTTAGAGTGTGCAGAAAGTGTCATATATGGTGTTTTCCTTTGAATTGTGTTTTACAGACCAGACTCCTTTGTTATCATTCTAAAACATCAACTTTTAAACTCAGAGACCTGTATCCTAGAGTATTTGAATCAACTTTCAAACAGAATATAGACTACATGCCCTTCAGACACCTGCTATTTGTGAATTTCTTTGCCAGACACATTTTATCGAAAACCTCACTGAGACAAAATTTGAAAAGGAGAGTTGGGCTGTAATTTATTAATCATTCACTAGGTCATCACAAGACTCTCCATGTATTATTCCTGTAGTAAGCTAGTCCAAGTATATATGCTAGATCCAATTTTATCCTTAACTGCCCATTTTTTTTCTCAACCTAGGTTCTCTGATACCTATTTGCCTTCTCTAGGATTTAATTTTCATTTTGTATTAATCGTTTCAATGTGATCACTAAAAGTGGTTTGCAATTATGTTTAGAATAGTGGTGTCAGGTCACCAGTGAGCATCGTGATAAATACAAATGGGAACATTTATGTTGACACTGGTAGGGTCATATTGACAAAAGCAGTTTCAGAGAAGTCAGTCAAGGGGTGAAAGAAAATAAATATTTGGTGAGAACTAGTGTAGACTCTTCTTTGGTACTATCTCTATATGGCATTCCAGCCTCAGTCACGCAAAAAAGTAGAGCTAAAATCAATAATGGAATACTTCTGAGGTATTGCCAAGAACCCAAGCTGAAGCAGAATATCAGGGGAGATGCCCCCTATAGGGATGTACACCTACAGTCCATTCACTTATTCACTCATTTGTCTGTGCATTCAGACACTTATTTTATAAGATGTCTATTCTTATCCACATGCTGTCTGAGGGGGTGAGCATACAAATTTAAATAAATGAATGAAATAAAGAAAAAAGACTAAGGAACAATCCCTCCCTTAGAGGAGCTCACTGTATTTAGGGAAAAAAGTAGGTAGACAATTAAAAGAGAGTGTGGACTATGACATAATAAGCTCAGAAGCATCAGTGCGCAAAGAGGGACATCTACTTCAGTCTTGGGAGACTGAGATCTGCATGCATTATTGGGGAAGTAAGACTTTAGTTACAGATAAGGAGAGTTAAAGCATGAAAGTTCTGGGCATTAGGTATCTTGTGCTGGTTGTGTTTTACATATGTACCATGTACATACATATACATAAGGAGTATTATTCCGGTTGAAAGAGAAAAATGCTTTCCAATTAAGTTCAAATAAAAACAAAGCAAACATGCTAAAGTGGAGGAATGGGTGACAGAAGAACCTCCTCAGTCTGTGGTGCAGCAGAAAGAGTTAAGAGTTTTAGAATAATAGGGAAGTGGGTTCAGATCCCAGCTCCACTGCTTACCAGCTCTGAAACATAACAAAGTTCCCAGTTTCTGGGACTCAGTTTTGTCATCTTTAAGTAGGAACATGCAGAGGTATGATGAGGATTAAAGATACTGTATACAGAAGTATCTTACATGGGGCCTGTACATAATAATGCTTGATAAGAAGATGCTATTATTGAGAGCATCACCATCATTATTACTATTATTTTATTAACTTCTGTAAGAGGGAGGATGTTCCCTTCCCTAATCTTTTATTAGAATATCCAGAAGCTGAGGAAGTTTGGTACTGCTCATCTGCCATGGGGCTCTGTTCACATCTTGAATTACTCAAATGAAATGCAAAAACAGCTTCACTGCATCACAAAGTGCTCATTATTTTAATTCAAACAGCACAGAGTTCCCCTCAAAATAAATGACTCTGTCCATCTGTTTATTTCCCTCTGCTAAACTGATTTCCTGCTTTTCTTGGGCTGGTGAGAAACATTTCAAAGACAGCTGATGTAAACTAAGTAGGGAAGTCTCCAGTCCACATCACTGGGTTCTAGAGGGCCTCAGACAGCCTGGGTGGAAAGGCAACAGTACAGTATCCAGCCTGTGTATGTCATGATGTTCACGGTCCATAGGCCCTGTCACTCTAGAGGTCCATTTTAGGGAAGGATTTGTTGGGAAGCAAATTTTCCCATTTTTGACATCGATTTCATTTTGTATGATCAAATATAATTTTATTTTATCTTTGTAATCCTTTAGATCATGACTGTCATAGAACACAATTTTAATCAAAATCTTGATGATAACACATAATTAAAAGATTTTGTGTAAAGGCCAGAAAAATAAATTGTATGAAATTGATACATAAAAAGAAGAAAGAGAAAGATGCTTTTAATAAATCAATCATTTGTCAAATATGCATAATTTATTCTTTTTTGGTTGCAGTTGTAGGTGGATTTTTCTGTAAATTTCCTTCTGTTGAAATATATTCATCAACGTCATCAGCAGGCAAAACGTTTAATAGTAACTGTAAAAAGCAAGTTACCTTGTTGAAACATGTAGAACCCAAATTAAAGTGAACAAAAGGCAAATAAAAGTCTGCTGAGGATAAAAAGAAGAACATAGATATGGTGCATCTTAGGAGACTTGATAATGGGTGTCAAAACCAAGAACAAAGACATGGCCATGGTTCCAAATACAAATGGCAAACATACCTGAGAACAAACATAAATTTGTATTAGAGTGGCCTTGGAGGTTATTACAAATAATAACATAAAACATTTTATCCACAGACATTTGTTTGTTATTGAGGAAGTTGGTTTTATTGATAAAAAAAATATTACCAGGTCTTCCTCCTTTTTATATAAGAGAAAATAATCTGCTGAGAATCTCCTTGGCGTATGAAATAGCAGAACTGAGGGCTTTTACTTAATAATTTTTTTTTTTTTTTTTTTTTTTTTTTTTTTGCGGTACGCAGGCCTCTCACTGTTGTGGTCTCTCCCATTGCGGGGCACAGGCTCCGGACGCGCAGGTTCAGCAGCCATGGCTCACGGGCCCAGCCGTTCCGTGGCATGTGGGATCTTCCCAGACTGGGGCACGAACCCGTGTCCCCTGCATCGGCAGGCGGACTCTCAACCACTGGGCCACCAGGGAAGCCCAACATGAGCATTTTTGGACAAGAAAATTACTCCAAAAACCTGGATTCTAGGCCAGGAGGACTGGAGCAAATCTTCCCTTACCTTACGGCCATGATTGTATTCAATAGAACTACAAGTACGTGTTAATGAAGGGCTGGAATAGCTCATCTGTTAATCTGGTCACAATATTCTAGGACTTTAGGGTAGACTCTCCTGCTCTTTTCACTCCTTGGATTAAGATTCTAGACTAGTTAAACCTTAAATTAAACTTGAGTGTATATTGCCAACACCAAAATTGACATATATATTTACTTGGAAAATACAAAATTATATTATTAACTCACAGTATGCAACTCCCTCAAAATAATTCATATGTATTAAAAGGTAAAATGCAAAATAAGACCATAAAGACTTAGAGAAAGAAGCGCAGATACATATTTATCTAAACCTTGAGATGGGGAATGACTTTTCAAGTATGAAAACAATGAAAAATTAAAAGATGGATAGTTTGATACTTATAGGTATTATATAAATAACTAAATAAACATAAATAAATTCTAGTCTTTAAAACTGGAATTTTTAAAATCTTATGAACAAAATAAAAAACAAAGAAACTGGGAAAACCATTTACCTGTCTTACAAGGAAGAAACATAACTGGTCATGAACATTTGCAAAACTCTTCCCACTCATTAGAAATTGAAGAAAAATGAGTTATAACACTGAAATTTGATTTTCACAACTTTAGGTGACTAAAGAATGAACAAGGTTTGATAAAGCCAAGTCTGGTCATTTTAATTCAACTAATAGATATATTTGTAAAGCCTTTCTGGAAGGTAATTTGGCAATATTTCTCAAGACATTTCTAAATATTTGTATGTTTCACTTAGTAATTTTACTTCAAGATTTTTTCTAATAAAGCAATGAGAAACCCACAAAGATTTACATAAAAGGATGCTGATTGGAACAATAAGTATAAAATTTTAAAGTGAAAAACTAGAAACAACTCTGGGATCCAACATGGGAAAAAGTTTGAAAAATGGTCAAATTACATATGATAGAATACTGTGTATTCATTTGAAAGCATTTATATTTAATAATATTTTGAATTCTCACTATGTGCTTTAGGTAAAATAAAGTTATAAGGGTATATGTGAAGTGTGACCCCCACATGTGTGTAAATACAAGATAATTGGTTACAGGTAATCTTTATTTTAATTTATATCTTCTGTATTTAAAATTTTTCTCTGATGAGGGTTGTTATAACTACGAAGTGTAGACTATTAAAAGATTTGTTCAGTAAAAAAATGCAATTGTCTTGGAGTCCTTAAGCTGTGTCACTTCTATGTTTACATTTGTAAACACCTGGAAAATATTTCACTTTCCAAAGCTGGAAAGACACATTTGTAGAGAGTTTAATGCATTTCCACCCACCCACTTGATAAAAGCAAGAGAGAAACACATTATATTAAAACAATGTAGTATTTCTTTCTTAGAATTAAGCTGATTAACCGTTGTATGTTTATAGCGTGGTGGTGTTTTTTATAATTTAAAAATAATGACTTTACCTGCTATTCGAACAAGGACTCCCCAGCCATAATATGCATATAATGCTTGTAAGAAAGCTTCAGCAATCTGTGAGGCATCTGAAAATTCAGAATCGAAAGCTTTCTCAAACCTGGCTAGGCTCTCTTTTCTTCCTCTCACCAATAACACGATTCCAGTTAGAGATATGAAGCAGAGTACTGTCATTTTCACAACCGTACTGACAGTCTGAAACCAAGTCATCTCCTTCACTCCTCGATCATTCAGAATTCCCAAGCACCATAAAATGGCCAATGCTAAACATTTCTTTGGCATCTCAGGAACAAAACATCCAGGATAGAAAGGCTGCATTATATACCCTGCTAGTAAAAAGCCACGTGCAGTGGTTCCTGCTGGGGTACTAAATAGATTGATCCAGAGATAGAAGAAAGCAATAAAGGGTCCAAGAGATCTCTTGAGGAAATAATACTGTGCTCCACTTCTAGGGAATGTGGTCCCCAGCTCTGCGTGATTAAGGGCAGCCATCATAGACACTATGGCGCAAGCAGCCCAAATAATTAGTGAGACGCCCGCATTGAGTGAAGAGTATGTTAACACCCCTTTAGGAGCAACAAATCTTCCTGCACCCATTATGATACTGAATAAAAAATCTTTCCATGGAAATACCTTATTACCCGTTGAAGCTGAATACTTTCTCCCATCTTCGTTTTCTTAAGTCTGAAACTTAAATTTAAAAGCTAACATAAATTCACAGTTTTTACTCTGTTCATACTTGTGAAAGGCTTCAGCCAATCTTCTTATAGTTAAGTGCTTTACTTTCCTCTTCCTCTCTTACTCAAATAGATTTTCTCACAGCCCTTAACATAATAAAAAAATTAACTTGTGAGTAAATTGAACTAAACTGTCTGAGATAATATTAGAGTTATGTTTTACGTGTTAAGCATTTAAAAAGTTATGCACAATTAAAGATTTTAGACACAGCTAATTGGGAATGAGATGAAAAATTCCAAGTCAGGTTTCTTCTATGGATATGTAACCTCATTAATTTTGATCCTTAAACAAGTAATTTTTTAAAGTTTGTACCATAAGGAAGTTAAAGAATGACAAAAAATCCAAGGTTTGAATCACATGTTTGCCACTTGTTAGCAGATCTTGGTTTGAATCACACACACATCTGCCACTTACTAGCACATCTATGTCACTCAATGACTTTCGATTTTGTTATTTTGAAAAATGGGACTGATAATCCTTTTTTTTTTCTTTAATAGAATTAAATAAGGTAATTTATTGATGAAGCAAATACTAATACAAAACTCCTGGTAGTATACCTGACATACCTTAGGGATTCATAAATGTTAGTTTCATAATTTGGTTATTTTAATTTTCACTATCTGCATTATATACAGAGTGCTTCAGCTTCTCTAAGGTCCTTTAAAAACATTTTGTAGGGCTTCCCTGGTGGCGCAGTGGTTGAGAGTCCGCCTGCCGATGCAGGGGACACGGGTTCGTGCCCCGGTCCGGGAAGATCCCACATGCTGCGGAGCGGCGGGGCCCATGAGCCATGGCCGCTGAGCCTGCGCGTCCGGAGCCTGTGCTCTGCAACGGGAGAGGCCACAACAGTGTGAGGCCCACGTACCACAAAAAAAAAAAAAAAAAAAAAAATTTGTAATTTGTTGCAAATTAGACTCAGTTTTTGACAAACAGGTCAGTTAGTACACATATGTAGGGTTTTACATTTCCCTGGTTAATTATCTAGTAGGGGCATGATTCATCTTTTCAGCATTCTTTATTTTTTTCTATATTTTCAGCTACTTATTGACTTAGGGCACACTCTTTTGAGCATCTGCTTTTTGCCTGGTACAGTGTGAATCAGTGCATGTGCAGGAATGACTAAGACAAGGTCTGGATATTGTTCACCATTTTACCCTGGCATCTGGTCCAGCTTGGGGTAACACAGTATGTCTCAGTAAATCTGTTGAATTAATGATCTTTATCCTCCAGGAACTCCTGTTTAGAGAAGAAGATGTATATAAACCAAGACTTTTTATATACTGGTTGTGAGCTTCAGCATGGTAATACTAATAATAGCTAATATTTACATGGCACCTACTATGTGCTGGGAACTGTGTTTAACACTTATATTAACTCTTTAAATCAAATCAACCACCTGTGATACAGTACCAATAGATGAGGAAATTAAGAAAGAAGAAATTAATTTGTCAAGTTCACCCAGCTATTCACTTAAATTAACTAATTTTAATGTATTTTACATATATGTTTTTATATATATATTTATGATTTTACTTACAAATAAATAAATCCATAATCCACAAGAAGTCAAGAAACAACAATATAAACCATAAGAATTGGCTTGTTTTTTTCTTGGTGACTTTTTCATGGGTCTTGTGTTAATCCAATCTCAGCGATGCCTCCCCTTGTGCAGGGACCGGATTAGGACTGATGGAGCACTCAAGTCTGACTCACAGCCATGAGTGTGGCATTATCCTCACTCTCCTCCTTCTCACAAGTGGCACAATAACAATGGCCTGTGAGCACAGGTTATTGCAACTCAATAAACAGACTTTAATTCAAGTCTTGGCTGTGAGAACAGTATTCTGAAGATCTCTAGACATATTACTACAGAGCAAAACTCTTTGGGAATAGTCTGTACTTCTTTTTCTAGTGTAAAAACTGACACATAGACCAATGGAAAAGAATTGAGAGCTCAGAAATAAATGCATGCATGTACAGCCAGCTAGCATTTGACAAAGAAGCCAAGAATACTCAATGGGGAAAGGACAGTCTCTTCAATAAATGGTGCTGGGAAAAATAGGATATTCACATGCAAAATTAGACCCCTATCTTACACCACTCACAAAAATTAACTTGAAAAGGGATCTAAGACTTAAACATAAGACCTGATATTGTAAAACTAAAAGAAAACAGAAAATAACTCCTTGAATTGGTCTTACCAATGATTTTTTGGCTCTCAAACCAAAAGGGCAAGCAACAAAAGCAAAAATAAACAAGTGATTGTCAGTCTGTGTAATCCTCAATTTTCTTATGGAATGTATGACTGTTTTATTTGAAAGTATGTTGTTTCAAAGAGCAAATTACAGAGCAGCATATATATTATGTAGATAGGAAGATAGATGGATAGATATAGATAGATATAATGACTGAGCATGCATTAAAAGTCTGCAAAGCTACAATCCAAATTATAAAAGTACCTAACTTGAGAGAACTTATAAAAAATAAATAGAAGAAACTTGAGGACACTGTGCTAAGTTAAATAAGCCCAGTCACAAAAATTAATAATACTGTATGATGTCAGGAACCCAGGGTAGCCAAATTCATAGAGACAGAAGGTAGAATGGTGGTTCCCTGGGGCTGAGGGAGGGAGGAATGGGGAGTTGCTCTTTCATGGGTTTGCATTTTCAGTTTTGCAAGATGAAACAAGTTTTGGAGATTGTATGCCCCAAAATGTAAATGTATTTAACACTACTGAACAGTACACTTAACTATGGCTAAGACGGTAAATTTTATGTTATGTATGGTTTACCATGAAATGTTTCAATTAAAACAAAAAGAGAGATTTCCGGGTAAGATGGTGGAAGAGTAAGACGCGGAAATCACCTTCCTCCCCACGGATACAACAGAAATACAGCTACACGTGGAACAACTCCTACAGAACACCTACTGAACGCTGGCAGAAGACCCCAGACCTCCCAAAAGGCAAGAAACTCCCCACATACCTGGGTAGGGCAAAGCGGAGAGATCCCCACACAGGGGATCGGTGCCGAGCGGCACTCACCAGCCTGAGAGGCTTGTCTGCTCGCCCGCCGGGGCGGGCGGCGCTGGAAGCTGAGGCTCGGGCTTCGGTCAGAGCGCAGGGAGAGGACTGGGGCTGGCGGCGAGAACTCAGCCTGAAGGGGGCTAATGTGCCACAGCTAGCCGGCAGGGAGTCCGGGAAAACTCTGGAGCTGCCGAAGAGGCAAGAGACTTTTTCTTCCCTCTTGGTTTCCTGGTGCACGAGGAGAGGGGATTAAGAGCGCTGCTTAAAGGGGCTCCACAGACGGGCGCGAGTCGCGACTGAAAGCGCGGAGCCCAGTGACGGGCGTGGGACGCTGGGGCTGCTGCTGCTGCCGCCAAGAAGCCTGTGTGAGAGCGCATGTCACTGCCCACACCGCCCTTCCGGGAGCCTGTGCAGCCCGCCACTGCCGAGGTCCCGGGATCCAGGGGCGGCTTCCCTGGGAGAACGCACGGAGCGCCTCGGGCTGGTGCAACGTCACACCGACCTCTGCCGCTGCACGCTCGCCCCGCACTCCGTGCCCCTCCCTCTCGCCCGGCCTGAGTGAGCAAGAGTCCCCGAAGCGGCTGCTCCTTTAACCCCGTCCTGTCTGAGCGACGAACAGACGCCCTCCGGCGACCTACACGCAGAGGCGGGGCCAAATCCAAAGCTGAGACCCAGGAGCTGTGAGAACAAAGAGAAAGGGAAACCTCTCCCAGCAGCCTCAGAAGCAGCGGATTAAAGCTCCACAATCAACTTGATGTACCCTGCATCTGTGGAATACATGAATAGACAACACATCATCCCAAATTGAGGAGCCAGGAGTCAGTGCTGTGCTTCTGAGGTGGGAGAGCCAACTTCAGGACACTGGTCCACAAGAGACCTCCCAGCTCCACATAATATCAAACGGCAAAAATCTTCCAGAGATCTCCATCTCAACACCAGCACCCAGCTTCACTCAACGACCAGCAAGCTACAGTGCTGGACACCCTATGCCAAACAACTAGCAAGACAGGAGCACAACGCCACCCATTAGCAGAGAGGTGGCCTAAAATCATAAAAAGTCCACAGACACCCCAAAACACACCACCAGACGTGGACCTGCCCACGAGAAAGACAAGATCCAGCCTCATCCACCAGAACACAGGCACTAGTCCCCTCCACCAGGAAGCCTACACAACCCACTAAACCAACCTTAGCCACTGGGGACAGACACCAAAAACAACGGGAACTACGAACCGGCAGCCTGCAAAAAGGAGACCCCAAACACAGTAACATAAGCAAAATGAGAAGACAGAAAAACACACAGCAGGAGAAGGAGCAAGATAAAAACCCACCAGATCTAACAAATGAAGAGGTAATAGGCAGTCTACCTGAAAAAGAATTCAGAATAATGATGGTAAAGATGATCCAAGATTCTATTTCCCAGATCCAAAATCTTGGAAATAGAATAGACAAAATGCAAGAAACAGTTAACAAGGACCTAGAAGAACTAAAGATGGATCAAGCATCGATTAAAAACACAATACATGAAATAAAAAATACTCTAGATGGGATCAATAGCAGAATAACTGAGGCAGAAGAACGGATAAGTGAGGTGGAAGATAAAATAGTGGAAATAACTGCTGCAGAGCAAAATAAAGAAAAAAGAATGAAAAGAACAGAGGACAGTCTCAGAGACCTCTGGGACAACATGAAACGCACCAACATTCGAATTATAGGGGTTCCAGAAGAAGAAGAGAAAAAGAAAGGGACTGAGAAAATATTTGAAGAGATTATAGTTGAAAACTTCCCTAATATGGGAAAGGAAATAGTTAATCAAGTGCAGGAGGCACAGAGAGTCCCATACAGAATAAATCCAAGGAGAAATACGCCAAGACACATATTAATCAAACTGTCAAAAATTAAACACAAAGAAATCATATGAAAAGCAGCAAGGCAAAAACAACAAATAACACACAAAGGAATCCCCATCAGGATAACAGCTGATCTTTCAGCAGAAACTCTACAAGCCAGAAGGGAGTGGCAGGACATAATTAAAGTGATGAAGAAGAAAAACCTGCAACCAAGATTACTCTACCCAGCAAGGATCTCATTCAGATTTGATGGAGAAATTAAAACGTTTACAGACAAGCAAAAGCTGAGAGAGTTCAGCACCACCAAACCAACTTTACAACAAATGCTAAAGGAACTTCTCTAGGCAAGAAACACAACAGAAGGAAAAGACCTACAATAACGAACCCAAAACAATTAAGAAAATCGGAATAGGAACATACATATCGATAATTACCTTAAATGTAAATGGACTAAATGCTCCCACCAAAAGATACAGATTGGCTGAATGGATACAAAAACAAGACCCATATATATGCTGTCTACAAGAGACCCACTTCAGACCTAGAGACACATACAGACTGAAAGTAAGGGGATGCAAAAAGATATTCCATGCAAATGGAAACCAAAAGAAAGCTGGAGTAGCAATTCTCATATCAGACAAAATAGACTTTAAAATAAAGACTACTAGAAGAGACAAAGAAGGACACTACCTAATGATCAAGGGATCGATCCAAGAAGAAGATATAAAAATTATAAATATTTATGCACCAAACATAGGAGCACCTCAATACATAAGGCAAATACTAACAGCCATAAAAGGAGAAATCGACAGTAACACAATCATAGTAGGGGACTTTAACACCCCACTTTCACCAATGGACAGATCATCCAAAATGAAAATAAATAAGGAAACACAAGCTTTAAATGATACCTTAAACAAGATGGACTTAATTGATATTTATAGGACATTCCATCCCAAAACAACAGAATACACATTTTTCTCAAGTGCTCATGGAACATTCTCCAGGATAGATCATATCTTGGGTCACAAATCAAGCCTTGGTAAATTTAAGAAAATTGAAATTTTATCAAGTACCTTTTCCGACCACAATGCTATGAGACTAGATATCAATTACAGGAAAAGATCTGTAAAAAATACAAACACATGGAGGCTAAACAATACACTACTTAATAACGAAGTGATCACTGAAGAAATCAAAGAGGAAATTAAAAAATACCTAGAAACAAATGACAATGGAGACACGCCGACCCAAAACCTATGGGATGCAGCAAAAGCAGTTCTAAGAGGGAAGTTTATAGCAATACAATCCCACCTTAAGAAACAGGAAACATCTCGAATAAACAACCTAACCTTGCACCTAAAGCAATTAGAGAAAGAAGAACAAAAACATCCTAAAGTTAGCAGAAGGAAAGAAATCATAAAAATCAGATCAGAAATAAATGAAAAAGAAATGAAGGAAACGATAGCAAATTAAAACCTGGTTCTTTGAGAAGATAAACAAAATTGATAAACCATTAGCCAGACTCATCAAGAAAAAAAAGGGAGAAGACTCAAATCAGTAGAATTAGAAATGAAAAAGGAGAAGTAACAACTGACACTGCAGAAATACAAAAGATCATGAGAGATTACTATAAGCAACTCTATGCCAATAAAATGGACAACCTGGAAGAAATGGGCAAATTCTTAGAAATGCACAACCTGCCGAGACTGACTCAGGAAGAAATAGAAAATATGAACAGACCAATCACAAGCACTGAAATTGAAACTGTGATAAAAAATCTTCCAACAAACAAAAGCCCAGGACCAGATGGCTTCACAGGCGAATTCTATCAAGCATTTAGAGAAGAGCTAACACCTATCCTTCTCAAACTCTTCCAAAATATAGCAGAGGGAGGAACACTCCCAAACTCATTCTACGAGGCCACCATCACCTTGATACCAAAACCAGACAAGGATGTCACAAAGAAAGAAAACTACAGGCCAATATCACTGATGAACATAGATGCAAAAATCCTCAACAAAATACTAGCAAACAGCATCCAACAGCACATTAAAAGGATCATACACCATGATCAAGTGGGGTTTATTCCAGGAATGCAAGGATTCTTCAATATACGCAAATCAATCAACGTGATACACCACATTAACAAATTGAAGGAGAAAAACCATATGATCATCTCAATAGATGCAGAGAAAGCTTTCGACAAAATTCAACACCCATTTATGATAAAAACCCTGCAGAAAGTAGGCATAGAGGGAACTTTCCTCAACATAATAAAGGCCATATATGACAAACCCACAGCCAGCATCGTCCTCAATGGTGAAAAACTGAAACCATTTCCACTAAGATCAGGAACAAGACAAGGTTGCCCACTCTCACCACTCTTATTCAACCTAGCTTTGGAAGTTTTAGCCACAGCAATCAGAGAAGAAAAGGAAATAAAAGGAATCCAAATTGGAAAAGAAGAAGTAAAGCTGTCACTGTTTGCAGATGACATGATACTATACATAGAGAATCCTAAAGATGCTACCAGAAAACTACTAGAGTTAATCAATGAATTTGGTAAAGTTGCAGGATACAAAATTAATGCACAGAAATCTCTGGCATTCCTATATACTAATGATGAAAAATCTGAAAGTGAAATCAAGGAAACACTCCCATTTACCATTGCAACAAAAAGAATAAAATATCTAGGAATAAACCTACCTAAGGAGACAAAAGACCTGTATGCAGAAAATTATAAGACATTGATGAAAGAAATTAAAGATGATACAAATAGATGGAGAGATGTACCATGTTCTTGGATTGGAAGAATCAATATTGTGAAAATGACTCTACTACCCAAAGCAATCTACAGATTCAATGCAATCCCTATCAAACTACCACTGGCATTTTTCACACAACTAGAACAAAAAATTTCACAATTTGTATGGAAACACAAAAGACCCCGAATAGCCAAAGCAATCTTGAGAACGAAAAATGGACCTGGAGGAATCAGGCTCCCTGACTTCAGACTATACTACAAAGCTACAGTAATCAAGACAGTATGGTACTGCCACAAAAACAGAAAGATAGATCAATGGAACAGGATAGAAAGCCCAGAGTTAAACGCACGGACATATGGTCACCTTATCTTTGATAAAGGAGGCAGGAATGTACAGTGGAGAAAGGACAGTCTCTTCAATAAGTGGTGCTGGGAAAACTGGATAGGGACATGTAAAAGTATGAGATTAGATCACTCCCTAACACCATACACAAAAATAAGCTCAAAATGGATTAAAGACCTAAATGTAAGGTCAGACACTATCTATGACATAAATCACAGCAAGATCCTTTTAGACCCACCTCCTAGAGAAATGGAAATAAAGACAAAAATAAACACATGGGACCTAATGAAACTTAAAAGCTTTTGCACAGCAAAGGTAACCATAAACAAGACCAAAAGACAACCCTCAGAATGGGAGAAAATATTTGCAAATGAAGCAACTGACAAAGGATTAATCTCCAAAATTTATAAGCAGCTCATGCAGCTCAATAACAAAAAAACAAACAACCCAATCCAAAAATGGGCAGAAGACCTAAATAGACATTTCTCCACAGAAGATATACAGATTGCCAACAAACACATGAAAGGATGCTCAACATCTTTGCTCATTAGAGAAATGCAAATCAAAACTACAATGAGATATCATCTCACACCAGTCAGAATGGCCATCATCAAAAAATCTAGAAACAATAAATGCTGGAGAGGGTGTGGAAAAAAGGGAACCCTCTTGCACTGCTGGTGGGAATGTGAATTGGTACAGCCGCTATGGAGAACGGTATGGAGGTTCCTTAAAAAACTACAAATAGAACTACCATATGACCCAGCAATCCCACTACTAGGCATATACCCTGAGAAAACCATAATTCAAAAAGAGGCATGTACCAAAATCTTCATAGCAGCCCTATTTACAATAGCCTGGAGATGGAAACAACCTAAGTGTCCATCATCGGATGAATGGATAAAGAAGATGTGGCACATATATACAATGGAATATTACTCAGCCATAAAAAGAAATGAAATTGAGCTATTTGTAATGAGGTGGATAGACCTAGAGTCTGTCATACAGAGTGAAGTAAGTCAGAAAGAGAAAGAGAAATACTGTATGCTAACACATATATATGGAATTTAAGAAAAAAAAATGTCATGAAGAAAATAGGGGTAAGACAGGAATAAAGACACAGACCTACTAGAGAATGGACTTGAGGATATGGGGAGGGGGAAGGGTAAGCTGTGACAAAGTGAAAGAGCGGCATGGACATATATACACTACCAAACGTAAGGTAGATAGCTAGTGGGAAGCAGCCGCATAGCACAGGGAGATCAGCTCGGTGCTTTGTGACCGCCTGGAGGGGTGGGATAGGGAGGGTGGGAGGGAGATGCAAAAGGGAGGGGATATGGAAACATATGTATATGTATAACTGATTAAATTTGTTATAAAGCAAAAAATAAAAAAAAACAAACAAAAAAAACAAAAAGAATAAGTGGAAGAGAAATAAATATTCTTCACATGTTAAAAAAAAATAAACAAGTGGGACTACATCATACTAAAAACTTTCTGCAGAGCAAGAGAAACACCCAGCAAAATGAGAAGGCAATTTATGGAATGGGAGAAAATATTTGCAAACCATCTATCTAATAAGGGTTAATATCCAAAATATATAAGGAACTCATACAACTCAATAGCAAAAAATCAAAGAATCCAATTGGAAATGGGCAGACAACTTGAATAAACATTTTCCCAATGAAGTCATACAAATGGCTAACAAGTATATGAAAAGATGGTGATTGCTTTTTTGTAGCCATTTACTTGTAACTCACCCTTTGTCTGGATACTTTTAACTCCTAAAGTAGTAATTTGTAATTGGTGTTTATGCTTGACTGTGCTTCTGAATAACTTATACAAAGTCTCTGATTGCATTAGGTGAATGTTAGATATAAAATAAAAACAAAATAAAACAATAAACTAGATTTTGGAAATATTTGACATATAGGAGTCAAAAGATCTTTGTTCAGGCTGACTGCGTAACCTTAGAAATTTCTTTTGTTTTCTTGGAATTATTTTCTGTCATTTATAAATTAATGGAATAGGACTGCATCTATACCTCTCCAACTTAAATACCCATTGCTCAAATAACTGTATGCCAGGGAATAGGTGAAGCCATGGGATAAGTATTATTCATCTTCGTGAGGTGTCAATTTCACTCAAAGTACTTTTTTTGGGGAAAACTTTTGAAGCATTTATTTAAGCATTCAAAATTTATTTTGAAGCATTTATTTTAAACATGCAAATATTATGGAATAGAATATAAAATTAACATGCTTTTTTAAGATAAAAAACGAATCTTAAAAGATGTAGTTACCCCACTGAGATGGGATGCACACACTACCCCTGCCATCCAAGATTTGGTTCAGATATCAAAACTAATGATGACATACATGCACTAAGATATGGAAGGTTTCATTATTCTCATAATGAGACTCTCATGAGGAGGCAGGGTAGGATCCCAAGCAGGTCCAAAAATGTTTTGAGAGGGCAGACAGGAGCTACTAGCTTGGTGTTCTATGGTGGTGAGGAAGTACGGTTGAGATGAGAGTTCCCATTTGAATGGGAGGGCACTCGTGTGATTTTAAGTTCCTATTGGTGCCAATGGAGGAAACAGCAGGCTTTCTTATCAGCTTGTCCAGATGTAGGGCAGAAAAGGAAAGGGGAGTAGTGGGACTTAAAAGCTGTCAACAGTCAAACATCAAAATGGAATCAGACTTTTTATTAATATGGAATTTTTACATTATTAGAGTGCTTCTTTGAGCTATAGCTCCAGAACGCTGCCTCCAAATTTTGGTATATTAAACCAATGCCTTCTCTGCCATTCTACAAAGATTTGTGAAGTGCCTAAACTGTACACTGTTTTAGGTGCTCTGTACATATCAGTATACAAAATAGACAAAGATTCTAGACACAGTAGAACTTCAATTCTTTTGGCATTGTTTAAAATCCATGGCTTGAGATTGGGGAAGATGGTCAGGAAATTTTTTTTTTTCTTTTGCAGTGTGCAGGCCTCTCACTGTTGTGACCTCTCCCGTTGCTGAGCACAGGCTCCAGATGCGCAGGCTCAGTGTCCATGGCTCACGGGCCTAGCCGCTCTGCGGCAAGTGGGATCCTCCCGGACTGGGGCACAAACCCGTGTCCCCTGCATTGGCAGGCGGACTCTCAACCACTGCGCCGCCAGGGAAGCCCGGTCAGGAAATTTTTATCCTCATTTGGGATCAGTTCATGCAGAAAAAATGCACACTGTTCTAACAGAGTGCCTATGTCTGTGGCTTTTGTGCCAGTACCTATATCCCATCTGTGAGAAAGAGGATGGCACAGTTGATGACACAAAAGTAAATTCTGTTAATGTCATTTCATAGTCAGATGAGGAATACATACTGAACTTTAGGAAGGCATGTGTTTTGAGGCCCTTATTCTTGGTCTGGTCTGTCGATATATTTCCTTCCTAAAGCATGGGGTGGTAGAAATAGAACAAATTTTAGAGTTACACAGACCCTATCCTTCTCCTTTTTCTAAATCATTTTGTTTTCATAATAAAGGTTGCATGTGAAAGCATCTATGGCTGGAGATGGGGGTGGGAGTGAAATGTGGGCCCTTTTTCTATTTTCTCTGAATTGTTGGTACCAAAACCAGATATGGTAATTAAAAAATAGAGAATAGAGGAGTCTGGACAAGGATATGTGTGGGTCTCTTAGGGGAGCCAGGAAGCATACTATCCAGTTTATTAGGATCTGGATGATATACATTCCGGTCTCAGGGCTTGGAAGATTTGGTGGCAAAACGGAAGCAGTGAGCTTGGGCTGAAAGTTCCTATGTGCCCTTATCCTGTCAGGGAATAGATTTGTACAGAAAATCTATGTAAATCATTGCTGCTAGCAGGAGAGAGAGGATGGTGATCTTGAGCTATTTGAACAGTTCAATAGAGCAGAAAGAGACTCTGGACTACAAATTAACACCCAGACGAAGGAGCTCAGGAAAGTAATTAAAATATTACCTCAAGAGCTCTGGTTTCTAGTGTGGCATCTAAAGAGCACAGAAGTCTTCAGTTTGTCCTAACAATAGCTCTTTACAGCTGAACAAACTGAAAAATTAACAACTCTTTTTAGATCTCTCAGAGAAGTGAGGTCACCGGGAAAACTGTTGAGCCCAAAATATGAGAGACAGGAAGATACAGAGAATCACAACTTAGACGAGCAGAAATTCACCAGCAGAAACCTCTGCAAGGACCAGTATTAGTGTAGGAAAACCTAAAATGTGGTCGACGAATTGCTAGAAGTTTCATGTGGACAAGTCTGAGAGAGAAAATTCAGGGAGTCCAGTCATAGGAGGGCCATCGCACTTTTGTGAGTTTTACTTTCAAGAACTTTACTAGGTCCCCACAATGAGTATCAGAGAAAAATCCCCTTATGCTTCCAGCAGGGGGAGGGGAAAAGTAACCAGTAAAAAATATGCCAAAGCTTTCTGTTCTTCTTCTTTTAATTGACATGTAATTGAAACACAACATTATATTAGTTTCAGGTGTATGGCAACTTTGTTGTGAAATGATCACCACAGTAAGTCTAGTTCACATCCATCACCACACATAGTTACCAATATTTTTCTTGTGATGAGAATTTTGAGATCTATTCTCTTAGCAACGTTCAAATATACAGTACATTGTTGTTAACTACAGTCTGTCCCCATGACTTACTTATAGGTGGAAGTTTGTACCTTTTGACCACCTTCATCTATTTCACTCAGCTCCCACCAATCTATTCTCTGGCAACCGCCAATTTGATCTCTGTATTTATGAGTTTGTTTATTCATTTTTAGATTCCACATATAAGTGACACCATATGGTATTTGTCTTTCTCTGTCTGACTTATTTCACTTAGCATAATGTCCTCAAGATCCATCCATGTCATGGCAAATGGGAATATTTCATGCTTTTTTATGGCTGAATGATATCTTAATATATAAATTAATTCTCCATATATGTGTGGGTTTGCTTCTGAACTCTCTATTCTGTTCCATTGATCAATATGTCTGTTTTTATGCCAGTATGATACTGCTCAGGAAGCATGATGACTCCAGCTTTGTTTTTCTTTCTCAAGATTGCTTTGGCTATTCGGGGTTTTTTGTGGTTCCATGCAAATTTTAGGAGTTTGTTCTATTTCTGTGAAATGCCATTGGAATTTTGATAAGGATTGCATTGAATCTGTAGATTGTTTTGGGTAGAAAGGACATTTTAACAATATTAATTTTTCCAAGCCATGAACGTGGAATATTTTTCCATTTACTTGTGCCTTCTTCAATTTTCTTCATCAGTGTCTTCAGAAGGCTATCACTGAGAGTATTCACAAGTCTGCTCCAAAACCCTTTATTCCTGTAACTAAGCACAATTCCAGTTAAGGAAATAAAGTGAATGACTGTTATTCTAATATACACTGAAACCATGTCCTGAAACCTCAAAAAATCAAAATTTCTCAAGACTGCAAAATCATCAAACAAAATCCTTTCTTAGGAGGTCTACTTTAGAATACTAGGGATAGAAAGGCTGGGTTATAAACTCTGCTGGCAGTAAAGTTCTTCAGGCATCTCATGCTGCTGAGACAGTAGGTGGATCAGAAGATAGAGAACAAAGTACTGTGCTCCACTTCCAGGAAAGCTATTCTTGTCTCTACATGACTAAGAGCACATGGCATAGACACCACTGAACACACAGCCCGAACAGCTGGGATGATTCTCTTGCTGAATGAGGAGTATTTCAGTACCTCTTTGGGAGACAGAAAAGTCCCCACACCTATTTTTCTGAAAAGCCTGCTTCCTGGGAAAAAAACACATTGCTTTTGGGAGCTTGGTGTTCTCCTTTTTGCAATTTTAACAGTTTTCAAAAAGTCATTAGTCATGATAATTTTTCCTCTTTGACCCTCAAAAGATTTAACATAACTATCTGAAGAGAAATAAGTGGTTTTTTAACCATTTTGTGTTATAAAATTTTATTTTTTTAATTAACATGCCTTTTAGATAATGTAACATATAAAAAACAAGAGATCTCTGCTCTGGACCTTTTTTAAAAATTAATTATTGATGTGATCTTGTATAAATAACTTGTCCACTTGGGGACTTTGTTTCCTCATCTGTAAAATGTGGGAATTAGACAGCTGTAAGTCCCTCTGGGCTTTAACAAGCACTCATCTTACAGAACATATAATTTTACTCAGGTTTTTCTGTTTTTCAGAAATACTGTGATTATTGTGTTTTAAAAATTGTAGGTCATGTTAATCAGTGAGCACAAGAAATACAACTGAGTTAAAAATGGACCATGCTGGTATTTAATGTTTAACATTAAACACATATTGGATTTATACTTTACCAACATTATGCTTAGCAGACTTTACCCTTACATTGGAAGAACTTTTTATATTTTAAAAGAAAATACCATAAAAATCAGATTTCAGGTCACATAATGACATTTTTTTTGTTTTCTTTCATATTTCAGAGAGAGGTTTGATGGTGAGGATGCAGTTCTGCACTAGAGATTTAAAAACTCTGCACAATAGAATGTCAATTAGTAAAACCAGAAGAAATAATGAAGTTAAAAAATCATTTTGCTGCAATCATCATAATTGATTCACACAAGAATGCTCAATGGCTGTTAAAATTTGACTGAAAATTTGATAAAATATTTAAATAGTTTTTCCCTAGAAATTATCTACTAATATCAAAGGAAAAAATAGTAGCCACATTGGAGAAAATGGAAGAATTCCATCTTAGCCAAGTTTTCAAAGCTAACCTAACCAGTAATGGAACAACGGGCAGCTAGTTGTTATTCCTGCCAAGATGCATGAACTGAATTTAACCACAAAGAAACTTCAGAGAAATTCAAATTAAGGGACAGTAAAATACTAATGTCATGAAATGCTCAATAAAATATTAGCAAACTGAATTCAGCAATATATTTAGATCATACACCATGATCAAGAGGGATTTATACCAGGGCTGCAAAGGTGTTTCAGTATCTGCAAAGCAATCAATGTGATACACCATGTTAACAAAACAAAGGATAAAAATCACATGACCAACTCAACAGATGCAAAAAAATCAACATCCATTCATGATTAAAACTCTTATCAAAGTTGGTATAGGCAGAACATATTTTTTGTATCTGTATTCATCAGAATTATTTACATGCAATTTTCTTTTCTTTGTAGTGTCTTTGTCTGGTTTTAGTATCAGGGTAATGTGGCCTTGTATAATGAATTTGGGAGTGTTCCCTCCTCTTCAATTCTTTGAGAATAGTTTGGTAAAGATCAGCATTAAATCTTCCTTATACATTTGGTAGAATTCCCCTGTGAAGGCTTCCAGTCTTGGAATTTGTTTGCTGTGAGTTTTTTGATTACTAATTCAATTTCATAATTAGTGATTGGTCTGTTCAGATTGTTTTCTTCCTGATTCAGTCTTAGAGGATAGTATGTTTCTAGAAATTTATCCATTTCTTCTAGGTCATCTAATTTGTTGGCATATAGCTATAAGTAGTATTCTCTTATGATTTTTAGTATCTCTGTGATATTGGTTTTAATTTCTTCTCTTCATTTCTTACTTTGTTTATTTTGGTCTTCTCTCTTTTTTATTAATGAGCCTGGTTAAAGGCTTATAAATTTTTAAAACTTTTTTTTAATTGGTCTTTTTGATTGATCTCTTCTATTCTTTTTTAGTCTCTATTTTATTTCCTCCCTGGTTTTTATTACTTCCTTCCTTCTTCTGACTTTGGGCTCTGTTTGTACTTTTTCTAATTCTATTAGATGGTATGTTAGGCTGTTTATTTGAGATTTTTCTTGTTTCTTGAAGTAGACTTGTATCTCTAAAATCTTCCCTCCTAGAACTTCTTTTGCTGTGTCCCCTAGACGTTGGAAAGTTTTGTTTCATTTGTCCAAAAGTATTTTCTGATTTCCACTTTGATTTCTTAATTAGCTAATTGCTTTTTTAGCAGCATGTTGTTTAGTCTCCATGTGCTTGTGTTTTTCCATTTTTCTTCCTGTAAATGATTTCTAGTTTCACATCATTGTGGTCAGAAAAAAATGCTTGGGCCTTCCCTGGTGGCGCAGTGGTTGAGAGTCTGCCTGCCGATGCAGGGGACACGGGTTGGTGCCCCGGTCCGGGAAGATCCCACATGCTGCAGAGCGGCTGGGCCCGTGAGCCATGGCCGCTGAGCCTGCACGTCCAGAGCCTGTGCTCTGCAATGGGAGAGGCCACAACAGTGAGAGACCTGCATACTGCAAAAAAAAAAAAAAAAAAAAAAAAAAGAAAAAAATGCTTGGTATAATTTCTAGCCTCTTAAACTTGATGAGACTAGTGCTGTGGTCTATGCTGGAGAATGTTCCATCACATGAAAAGAATGTGTATTCTATTTTTTGGATGGAATGTACTGTAATTATCTATTAAATCCAACTGGTTTAATATTTCACTTAAGAGTACTGTTTCCTTATTGACTTTCTGCCTGGATGATTTCCCTGTTGATGTAAATGGGGTGTTAAAGTCCCCTACTATTATTATATTATTGTCAATTTCTTTCTTTCCTTTTTTTTTTTTTGAAGTTCAAAAACAAATTCTTGTTTATCTATTTTTTCTTTTCCATTATGGTTTATCACAGGTTACTGATTATAGTTCCCTGTACTACACGGTAGAACCTTGTTGTTTATCCATTCTAAATGTAATGGTTTGCATCTACAAACCCCAAACTCCCAGTCTATGCTTCTCTCTGCCTCCCTCCCCCTTGGCAACCACAAGTCTGTTCTCTATGTCTATGAGTCTGTTTCTCTTTTGTAGATAGGTTCATTTTTTCCATATTTTACATTCCACCTATGAGCAATATCATATGGTATTTGCCTTTCTCTCTCTGACTTAATTCACTTAGTGTGATAGTCTCTAGTTGCATCCACGTTGCTGCAAATGGCATTATTTCATTCTTCTTTTAATGGCTGAGTAGTATGCCATTGTATATATGTACCACATCTTCTTTATCCATTCATCTGTCAATGGATTGTTTGTTGCTTGTTTAGGTTGTTTCCATGTTTTGATTATTGTGAATAGTGCTTCTATGAACATAGGGGTGCATGTATCTTTTTGAGTTATAGTTTTGCCTGGGTATATTTGCAGGAATGAAATTGTAGGGTCATATGGTAATTCTATTTTAGTTTTCTGAGGAACTTCTATACTGTTTTCCATGATGGCCATACCAACTTACATTCCCACCAACATGTAGGAGTGTTCCCTTTTCCTCACACACTATCCAGCATTTGTTATTTGTAGACTTTTTAATGATGGCCATTGTAAACTGGTGTGAAGTGATACCACATAGTAGTTTTGATTTGCATTTCTCTAATAATTAGTGACGTTGAGCATCTTTTAATGTGCCTACTGGCCATCTGTATTTCTTCTTTGGAGAAATATCTATTAAGGTCATGTGCCCATTTTTGGATTGGATTGTTTGTTTTTTTTTGTTTTGAGCTGTAGAGCTATTTGTATATTTTGGAGATTAAGCCCTTGTCTGTTGCATCATTTGAAAATATTTTCTCCCATTTCATAGGTTGTCTTTTCAATTTTTTTTAGATATTTAATTGTTATTATTATTTTTATTTTTGTAAATTGTACATACCACAAAGCTTACCATTTCAATCACTTTAAGTGTACAGTTCTGTGGTATTAAATATATTAATATTGTTGTTATACAACTATCACCATGATTCACCTCTAAACATTTTTCTTCTTCCCAAACTGAAATTCTGTACCTCTTAAACAGGAACACTCCATTTACCCTGTCCTCAAATTATTTATTTATTTTTTTAAATTAAAAAAAATTTTTAATTGAAGTATAGTTGTTTTACAATGTTGTGTTAGTTCCTACTGTACAGCAAAGTGGAGTTCCCTGTGTTATATAGCAGGTTCTAATTAGTTATCTATTTTATACTTATTAGTGTATATATGTCAATTCCAGTCTCCCATTTCATCCCACCTCCCGCTCCCCAACTTGGTGTCCATACGTTTGTTCTCTATATCTGTCTCTCTATTTCTGCCTTGCAAACCAGTTCATCTGTAATATTTTTCTAGATTCCACATATATGCATTGATATATATTTGTTTTTCTCTTTCTGACTTACTTCACTCTGTATGACAGTCTCTAGGTCCATCCTGGTCTCTACAAATAACCCAATTTCATTCCTTTTTATGGCTGAGCAATATTCCATATATGTATGTACAA
This sequence comes from Mesoplodon bidens, assembly GCF_964165515.1. Lineage (NCBI taxonomy): Eukaryota > Metazoa > Chordata > Mammalia > Artiodactyla > Ziphiidae > Mesoplodon > Mesoplodon bidens. The sequence goes on along the minus strand of NC_138173.1, from coordinate 28,349,334 downwards.
CATCTTCTTTATCCATTCATCTGTCAATGGACATTTAGGTTGCTTCTGTGACCTGGCTATTGTAAATAGTGCTGCTATGAACATTGGGGTGCATGTGTGTTTTTAAATTATGGTTTTCTCGGAGTATATGTCCAGGAGTGGGATTTCTGGGTTATACGGTAATTTTATTTTTAGTTTTTTGAAGAATCTCCTTACTGTTCTCCATAGTGACTGTATCAATTTATGTTCCCACCAAAAGTTCAAGAGGGCTCCCTTTTCTCCACACCCTCTCCAGCATTTATTGTTTGTAGATTTTTTGATGATGGACATTCTAACCAGTGTGAGGTGATACCTCATTGTAGTTTTGATTTGCATTTCTCTAATAATTAGTGGTGTTGAGCAGCTTTTCATGTGCCTCTTGGCCATCTGTATATCTTCTTTGGAGAAATATCTATTTAAGTCTTCTGCCCAATTTTTATTGGGTTTTTGTTTTTTTGATATTGAGCTGCATGAGCTGTTTATATATTTTGGAGATTAAGCCTTTATCCATTGCTTAGTTTGCAAATATTTCTCCCATTCTGAGGGTTGTCTTTTCATCTTGCTTATGGTTTCTTTGCTGTGCAAAAGCTTTGAAGTTTCATTAGGTTCCATTTGTTTATTTTTGTCTTTATTTCCATTACTCTAGGAGGTGGGTCAAAAAAGATCTTGCTGTGATTTATGTCAAAGAGTGTTCTTCCTATGTTTTCCTTTAAGAGTATTACAATGTCCTGCTTTACATTTAGGTCTTTAGTCCATTTTGAGCTTATTATTGTGTATGGTGTTAGGAAGTGTTCTAATTTCATTCTTTTACGTGTAGCTGTCCAGGTTGCCCAGCACCATTTATTGAAGAGACTGTTTTTTCTCCACTCTATATCCTTGCCTCCTTTGTCATAGATTAGTTGACTATAGGTGTGTGCGTCTATCTCTGGGTTTTCTATCCTGTTCCATTGATCTATATTTCTGATATTGTGCCAGTACAATATTGTCTTGATTACTGTAGCTTTATAGTATAGTCTGAAGTCAGGGAGTCTGATTCCTCCAGCTCTGTTTTTTTGTTTTTTTCAAGATTGCTTTGGCTATTTGGGCTCTTTTGTCTCTCTATAAAAATTTTAAAATTTTTGTTCTATTTCTGTGAAAAATGCCATTGGTAACTTGATAGGGATGGCACTGAATCTGTAGATTGCTTTGGGTAGTATAGTCATTTTGAAAAGATTGATTCTTCCAGTCCAAGAACATGGTATATCTCTCCATCTGTTTATGTCATCATTGATTTCTTTCATCAGTGTCTTATAGTTTTCTGAGTACAGGTCTTTTCCCTTCTTATGTAGGTTTATTCCTAGGTATTTTATTCTTTTGGTTGCAGAGGTGAATGGCATTGTTTGCTTAATTTCTCTTTCTGATCTTTTATTATTAGTGTATAGGAATGCAAGAGATTTCTGCACATTAATTTTATATCCTGCAACATTGCCAAATTCATTGATTAGTTCTAGTAGTTTTCTGCTGGCATCTTTAGGATCTTCTACATAAAGTATCATGTCATCTGTAAACATGACAATTTTACTTCTTCCTTTCCAATTTGTATTCTTTTTTTTGTTGTTGTTTTTTGCGGTACGAGGGTCTCTCACTGTTGTGGCCTCTCCTGTTGTGGAGCACAGGCTCCGGACATGCAGACTCAGTGGCCATGGCTCACGGGCCCTGCAGCTCTGCAGCATGAGGGATCTTCCTGTACTGGGGCATGAACCCGTGGCCCCTGCATCAGCAGGCGGACTCTCAACCACTGCACTACCAGGGATGCCCAATTTGTATTCTTTTATTTCTTTTTCTTCTCTGATTGCCATGGCTAGGACTTCCAAATCTATGTTGAATAGTAGTGGCGAGAGTGGACATCCTTGTCATATTCCTGATCTTGAGGAAATTCTTTTAGTTTTTCACCATAGAGAATGATGTTTGCTGTGGGTTTGTCATGTATGGCCTTTGTTATGTTGAGGTAGTTTCCTCTAGGCCCATTTCTGGAAAATTTTTTATCATAAATGGGTGTTGAATGTTGTCAAAATCCTTTTCTGCATCTATTGAAATGATCATATGGTTTTTATTCTTCAATTTGTGAATATGGTGTATCACATTTATTGATTTGCATATATTGAAGAATCCTTGCATCCCTGGAATAAATCCCACTTCATTATGTTGTAGGATTCTTTTAATGTTTTGCTGGATTCTGTTTGCTAGTACTTTGTTGAGAAGTTTTGCGTCTATATGCATCAGTGATATTGGTCTGTAATTTCCTTTTTTCGTTATCTTTGTCTGGTTTTGGAATAGGGGGGTGATGGCCTCCTAGAGTGAGTTTGGAAGAGTTTCTTTCTCTGCAATTTTTGGAAGAGTTTGAGAAGGATAGATGTTAGCTCTTCTCCAAATGTTTGATAGAATTCACCTGTGAAGCCATCTGGTCCTGGACTTCTGTTTGTTGGAAAATTTAAAAGCACAGTTTCAATTTCAGTACTTTTGATTGGTCTGTTCATATTTTCTATTTCTTCCTGGTTCAGTCTTGGAAGGTTTTACCTTTCTACGAATTTGTCAATTTCATCCAGGTTGTCCATTTTATTCACATGTAGTTGCTCGTAGTACTCTCTTATGATCCTTTGTATTTCTATGGTGTCAGTTGTAACTTCTCCTTTTTCATTTCTGATTTTACTGATTTGAGTCCTCTACCTCTTTTCTTGATGAGTCTGGCTAGAGGTTTACCAATTTTGTTTATCTTCTCAAAGAACCAGTTTTTAGTTTTATTGATCTTTGCTATCATTTTCTTTTTTTCTACTTCATTTATTTCTGCTCTGATTTTTATGATTTCTTTCCTTCTACTAATTTGGGTGTTTTTTCTTTTCTGTTTTTCTTTCTCTAGTGTCTTTAGGTGTAAGGTTAGATTGTTTATTTGAGATTTTTCTTGTTTCTTGAGGTAGGATTGTATTGCTTATATTTCCCTCTTAGAACTGCTTTTGCTGCATCCCACAGGTTTTGGGTCATTGTGTTTTTGTTGCTGTTTGTCTCTAGGTATTTTTTGATTTCCTCTTTGATTTCTTCAGTGATCTCTTGGTTAATTAGTAGCATATTGTTTACCTTCCATGTGATTGTGTGTGGTTTTTTACAGTTTTTTTCATGTAATTGATTTCTAATCTCATAGTGTTGTGGTCAGAAAGATGCTGATGAGATTTCAATTTTCCTAAATTTACTGAGGCTACATTGCTGATCCAAGATATGGTCTCTGCTGGAGAATGTTCCGTGGCCACTTGAGAAGAAAGTGTACTCCGTTGTTTTGGATTCAATGTCCTATAAATATCAATTAAATCTGTCTAGCTTATTGTGTCATTTAAAGTTTGTATTTCCTTATTAATTTTCTGTCAGGATGATCTGTCCATTGGTGCAAGTGGAGTGTTAAGGTCCCCCAGTATTATTGTGTTACTATCGATTTCCTCTTTTATAGCTGTTAACATTTGCCTTATGTATTGAGGTGCTCCTATTTTGGGTTCATATATATTTATAATTGTTATATTTTGTTCTTGGACCAATCCCTTGCTCATTATGTAGCGTCCTGCCTTGTCTCTTGTAACATTCTTTATTTTAAAGTATATTTTATCTTATATGAGTATTGATACTCCAGCTTTCTTTTGATTTCCATTTTGCACAGACTAACTTTTTCCATCTTTTCACTTTCAGTCTGTATGTGTCCCTAGGTTTGAAGTGGGTCTCTTGTAGACAGCATATGTACAGGTCTTGTTTCTGTATCCATTTAGCCAATCTGTGTCTTTTGGTTGGAGCATCTATTCCATTCTCATTTAAGGCAATTATTGATATGTATGTTTCTATTACCACTTTGTTAATTGTTTTCAGTTTGTTTTTGTAGGTCCTTTTTTTTTCTTTTGTTTCCCACGTAGAGAAGTTCCTTAAGCATTTGTTGTAGAGCTAATTTGGTGGTGCTGTATTATCTTCCTTTTGCTTCTCTGTAAAGCTTTTGTTTCCTCTGTCAAATCTGAATGAGGTCCTTGTTGGGTAGAGTAATCTTGGTTGTAGTTTTTTTTTTTCCTTTCATCATTTAACATATACCCTGACACTACCTTCTGGCTTGCACAGTTTCTGATGAAAATTCAGCTGATAACCTTATGGGGATTCCCTTGTATATTATATGTTGCTTTTCTCTTGCTGCTTTTAATATTTTTTCTTTGTATTAAATTTTTGATAGTTTGATTAATATTTGTGTCAGCATGTTTCTCCTTGGGTTTATCCTGTATGGGACTCTCTGCACTTCCTGGACTTGACTGACTGTTTCCTGTCCCATGTTAGGGAAGTTTTCAACTATAATCTCTTCAAATATTCTCAGACATTTTCTTTTTCTCTTCTTCTGGGACCTTTAAAATTCAAATGTTTGTGTGTTTAATGCTGTCCCAGAGGTCCCTGAAACTGTCCTCAATTCTTTTCATTCTTTTTCCTTTATTCTGCTCTGTGGCAATTACTTCTGTGGAGTTACTACTCGACCATTCTATCTTCCAGCTCACTTATCTGTCTTTCTACCTCAGTTATTCTGCTATTGATTCCTTCTAGGGTATTTTTAATTTTAGTTATTTTGTTATTCATCACTGTTTGCTCTTTAGTTCTTCTAAGTCCTTGTTAAATGTTTCTTGTATTTTCTCCATTCTATTTCTGAGATTTTGGATTATCTTTACTATCATTTTTCTGAATTCTTTTTCAGGCAGACTGCCTATTTCCTCTTCATTTATTTGGTCTTGTCACTTTTTATCTTGTTCCTTCATCTGCAACATATTTCTCTGTCTTCTCATTTTGTTTAACTTACAAACAAAATGTGTTTGTAAACTTACAAACAAAATGTTTTGGGGGTCTCCTTTTCACAAGCTGCAGGGTCGTAGTTCCTCTTACTTCTGGTGTCTGCCCCCAGTGGTTGAGGTTGGTCCACTGGCTTTTTGTAGGCTTCCTGGTGGGGGAGCCTAAACGGACAAAATTACACAAAGCAACATACACACATACACTCACTAAAAGAAAAGAAAAGAAAAGAAAAAGAAGAGAAAGAAAAAAGAGAGAAAACTGAAAAGAAGAGGGCAACCAAACCAACAAAGAAACCCAAAAATGAAAATAAACACTAAAAACTAAACTAAGAAAAATTAAATTGAAAAACAAATCAAACGCAGAAAGCAAACTTAAAAAAGGCAAAGCATAAAAGAAACACACAAAAACAATCAAAAATGTAAATAGAAAAGAAAGATGAAAACAAAAGGAAAAAATACAAAACACAAAGAAGTGAAGAAATAATAGAAAAATATAAAATGTATTTTAAAATAAGGTAAGGGCTTCCCTGGTGGTGCAGTGGTTGAGAGTCCGCCTGCTGATGCAGGGGACATGGGTTTGTGCCCTGATCCGGGAAGATCCCACATACCGTGGAGCGACTGTGCCCATGAGCCATGGCCGCTGAGCCTGCGTGTCCAGAGCCTGTGTTCTGCAGCGGGAGAGGCCACAGCAGTGAGAGGCATGTGTACCGCAATAATAATAATAATAATAATAATAATAATAATAATAATAATAATAATAATAATAATAATAAAAGTAAAAACAAAGCAAAACAAAGGAAAAAACAAAAACAAGGATATAACAATATAATGAAAAATTACAGTAGAAATAGGAAAAAAATTGTAAATGAAATAAAAATATATTAAAAATAAAAACATAAAAAAACAAAAGAAAATAAAAAGTACATGAAAAATTAAAATTTAAATAATAATAAAACAAGAATAACAGAACAAAATAAAAAAAATAGTATTAATATTTTCCTGGGACATTAGCTGTCAGTGTGTTTGTCCCGACAGTGAGCCACAGCTAATCCCTGCCTACCCAGGAAGTCCTCTAATACTTGTTGGTAGATCTCTGGACTTGCTGTGGGCACTGTGGGGCCTGCTCAGGCTCTGATCTGGCTTTACCCCTGTGTGTACTCCTGCAAAGTCCATAGTTGCCCCCAAAGTTCACAGTCTCAATTGTGGGAACAATCATTATCTATTTAGATATTCCACAGATTCAGGGTTTACACAGTGGATTTCAAGTATTTAATCCACTTCTCCTGCAGCAGCATGGGGATATTGCCATTTGTTTTCTTTGGTTGCACAGCTCCTGGGTTTTAGCTTTGGTTTTGGCCCTGCTTCTGTGTATGGGCCACCCTCAGGTGTTTTTGTTCCCCACCTCTCCAGGCAAGAGGGGTCTAAAAAATCGGCTGATTAGGGCTCACTTACTCACTCAGGCCAGAGAGAGGGAGGGATATGTTAGTTACAATTGGGTTGTGCTGGGAGTGCCTGTGATGGCAGAGGCCAGCCTGAAGTTGAAGGAGCCTGAGGTGCAATGTGCATTCCCTTGGGGAAGTTGGTTCTGGATCACAGGACCCTCAGCAGGGGTGGGCTGCACAAGCTCCTGGGAAGGTGTGGGTACTGACCTGCACTTGCACACAAGACCCTTGATGGCAGTGGCAGCAGGCTCTGGCGTCTGAGATAACAGCTCATTCTCACACTCACATAGATGTTTCCCTGGCATCGGTGAGCCCATGGAGCAGGAAGTTCCTATGGTAGGTTGCCCCTCTCCTCTTGAACACTGCAACAAAAGGCTCCCGCCTCTCTGGGATGCCCAGGATTTTTCCTGGACTCCCTTCTAGCTAGCTTTGGCACACTAGCTCCCTCCAGGCTGTCCTTATGCAACCAACCCCAGCCATCTCCCTGGGGTCTGACTTTGAAGCCCAAGCTTCAGCGCTCAGAACCCACCTTCCCCAGCAGGCGAGAAGACAAGTTTCTCAGGCTAGTGAGTGCTGTTCAGCACTGGTCCTTTGTGCTGGAATCTCTCCATTGTGTCCTCTGCACCCCTGTTGCTGCCCTCTCCTTGAAGACTCTGAAACTGCCTCCACATCCCCAACAGTGAGTGGGCTTCATAGTGTGTGGAAACTTTTCCACTTTCACTGCTCCCCCTGATAAGGGCAGGTGTGTCCCAATTCTTTGGCTCTTTCTTTTTCTTTTTTCTTTTACCCTACTCAGCTACTTGGTGATTGTCTTGCCTTTAGGGAAGTCTGAGGTCTCTTGCCAGCTTTCCAGAGGTGTTCTGTAAGAGTTGTTCCACATGTAGATATATTCTGATGTATGTAGGGGGAGAAAGGTGATATCCACATCTTGCTCCTCTGCCATCTTGAAGGTCTCTCGTCTTCTATTTTTTTAATGGTTTCTTTGCTGTGCAAAAGCTCTTAAGTTTGATTAGGTCCCATTTGTTTATCTTTGTTTTTATTTCTATTGTCTTGGGAGACTGAAGAAAACAGTGCTACAATTTATGTCAGAGAATGTTTTGCCTAAGCCGTTTTGAATTTATTTTTGTGCATAGTGTGAGGGTGTGTTGTAACTTCACTAATTTATTAGTAGAAGGAAAGAAATAATAAAGATCAGGGCAGAAATAATTGAAACAGAAACAAAGAAAATGATAGCAAAGATCAATAAAATGAAAAGCTTGTTCATTGAGAAGGTAAACAAAATTCATATACCTCTAACTAGACTCATCAAGAAAAAAAAGGAGAGGACTCAAAGCAGTAAAATTAGAAGTGAAAAAGGAGAAGTTACAACTGACACCATAAAAATACAAAGGATCATAAGAGAGTACTACAAGCAACCATAGGACAATAAAATGGGCAACCAGGATGAAATGGACAAATTCTAAGAAAACTACAACCCTCCAAGACTGAACCAAGAAGAAATAGAAAATATGAACAGATCAATCACAAGTAATGAAAGTGAAACTGTGATTTAAAATCTTCCAACAAACAAAAGTCCAGGACCAGATGGCTTCACAGGTGAATTCTATTAAACATTTAGAGAAGAGCTAACAACTATATTTCTCAAGCTCTTCCAAAAAATTGCAGAGGAAGGAACATTCCCAAACTCATTATACGAGGTTACCATCACCCTGATACCAAATCAGACAAAGATATGACAGAAAAAGAAAACTACAGACCACTATCACTGATGGGCGTAGACATAAAAATCCTCAACAGAATACTAGCACACATTAAAAGGATCATACACCATGATCAAGTGGGATTTATCCCAGGGATGCAAGGATTCTTCAATATATTCAAATCAATCAATATGATACACCATATAGGTGCAGAAAGGGTTTATGACAAAATTCAACACTCATTTATGATAAAAACTCTCCAGAAAGTGGGCATAGAGGCAATCTATCTCAACATAAAAAAGGCCATGTATGACAAACCCAAAAGAAACATTATTCTCAATGGTGAAAAATTGAAAGCATTTCCTCTAAGATCAGGAAAAAGACAAGGAGGTCCAGTCTCACCACTATTATTTAACATAGTTTTGGATGTCCTAGCCATGTCAATCAGAGAAGAAAAAAAAGTAAAATAATCCAATTTGGAAAAGAAGAAGTAAATCTGTCACTGTTTGCAGATGACATGATACTATACATAGAAAATCCTAAAGATGCCAGCAGAAAAGTACTAGAGCTAATCAGTTAATTTGGTAATGTTGCAGGATACAAAATTAATACCTGGAAATCTCTTGCATTCCTATATGCTAACAATGAAATGTCAGAAAGAAAAATTAAGGAAACAGTCCCACTTACCATTGCAAGCAAAAGAATCAAATACTTAGGAATAAACCTACCTAAGCAGGCAAAAGACCTATACCCAGAAAACTATAAAACACTGATGAAAGAAATCAAAGATGACACAAACAGATGGAGAGATATACCATGTTCTTGGACTGGAAAGAATCAATATTTTCAAAATGACTCTACTACCCAAAGAAATCTACACATTCAATGTCATTCCTATCAAGTTTCCAGTGACATTTTTCACAGAACTAGAAAAAAAGGTTTGCAATTTGTATGGAAACACAAAAGACCCAGAATAGCCAAAGCAATCTTGAGAAAGAAAAATGGAACTGAAGGGACCAGGCTACCTGACTTCAGACTATACTAGAAAGCTACAGTAATTAAGACCATATGGTACTGGCACAAAAACAGAAAGGTAGATCAATGCAAAAGGATAGAAAGCCCAGAGATAAACCCACACACGTATGGTCACCTTATCTTTGATAAAGGAGGCAAGAATATACAATGGAGAAAAGGCAGTCTCTTCAATAAGCGGTGCTGGGAAAACTGGACAGCTACATGTAAAAGAAGGAAATTAGAACACTCCCTAACATCATACACAAAAATAAACTCAAACTGGATTAAAGACCCCAATATAAGGCCAGACACTATAAAACTCTTAAAGGAAAACATAGGCAGATCACTCTGACATAAATCACAGCAAGATGTTTTTGACCCACCTCCTAGAGTAATGAAAATTAAAACAAAAATAAACAAATTGGACCAAAGGAAACTTCAAAGCTGTTGCACAGCAAAGGAAACCATAAATAAGACGAAAAGACAACCCTTAGAATGGGAGAAAATATTTGCAAATGAAGCAACTGACAAAGTATTAATCTTCAAAATATACAAACAGCTCATATAGGTCAATATCCAAAAAAAAAAAACCAACCCAATCAAAAAATGTGTGGAAAGGGCCTCCCTGGTGGCGCAGTGGTTGAGAGTCTGCCTGCCGATGCAGGGGATACGGGTTCATGCCCCAGTCCGGGAGGATCCCATATGCCGCGGAGCAGCTGGGCCTGTGAGCCATGGCTGCTGAGCCTGCGCGTCCGGAGCCTGTGCTCCACAACGGGAGAGGCCACAACAGTGAGAGGCCCGCGTACCGCAAAAAAAAAAAAAAAAAAAAAAAAAAATGTGTGGAAGACCTAAATAGACATTTCTCCAAAGAAGGCATACATATGGCCAAGAAGCACATGAAAAGATGCTCTGTATCACTAAGTATTATGGAAATACAAATTAAAACTGCTATGAGGTATCACCTCACACGAGTCAGAATGGCCATCATCAAAAAATCTACAAATGGATCTTCAAGATGGCGGAAGGGTAAGATGCAGAGATCATCTTCCTCTCCACAAATACATCAGAAATACATCTACATGTGGAACAACTCCTACAGAACACCTACTGAATGCTGGCAGAAGACCTCAGACTTCCCAAAAGGAAGGAAACTCCCCACGTAACTGGGTAGGGCAAAAGATAAAAGAAAAAACAGAGACAAAAGAAGAGGGATGGGACCTGTACCAGTGGGAGGGAGCTGTGAAAGAGGAAAGGTTTCCATACACTAGGAAGCCCTGTCGCATGTGGAGACTGTGGGTGGTGGAGGGCGGGAGCTTCGTAGCCATGGAGGAGAGCGCAACAACAGGGGTGCAGAGGGCAAAGTGGAGAGATTCCCGCACAGGAGATCGGTGCTGACCAGCACTCACCAGCTCGAGACGATTGTCTGCTCACCCACCTGGACAGGCAGGGGCTGGGAGCTGAGGCTCGGGCTTCGGAGGTCAGATCCCAGAGAGAGTATAGGGTTAGCTGTGTGAGCACAGCCTGAAGCAGGATAGAGTGCCACAGCTAGCAAGGAGGGAGTCTGGGAAAAGGTCTGGAGCTGCCGAAGAAGCAAGAGACTTATTCTGGCCTCTTTGTTTCCTGGTGCACGAGGAGAGGGGATTAAGAGCACTGCTTAAAGGAGCTCCAGAGAGGGGCACAAGCCACGGCTATCAGCATGGACCACAGAGATGAGCATGAGATGCTAAGGCTGCTGCTGCTGCCACCAAGAAGCTTGTGTGCAAGCACAAGTCAATATCCACACCTGACCTCCCAGCCTGTGCATCCTGCCACTGCCAGGGTCCCATGATCCAGGGACAACTTCCCCAGGAGAACGCACAGCATGCCTCAGGCTGGTGCAACGTCATGCCGGCCTCTGCTGTTGCAAGCTCAACTTGCATCCATACCCCTCCCTCCCCTCGGCCTGAGTGAGCCAAAGCCCCCGAAGCAGCTGCTCTTTTAAGCCTGTCCTGTCTGAGCGAAGAACAGATGCCCTCAGGTGACCTACATGCAGAGGCGGGACCAAATCAAAAACTGAACCCCGGGAGTTGTGCAAACAAAGAAGAGAAAGGGAAATCTCTCCTAGCAGCCTCAGGAGCAGCAATATATATAAGAAATATATAAGATATATATATATATATATATATATATATATATATATGAAATATATAAGAAATATATATATATATTTCCCTTTGTCTCTTCTTGTGAGTGTGTATGTGTATGCTTCTGTGTGTGATTTTGTCTGTATAGCTTTGCTTTTACCATTTGTCCTAGGGTTCTGTCTGTCTGCTTTTTCTCTTTTAGTTTAAAAAATATTTTTCTTAATAATTATTTTTTATTTTAATAACTTTTCAAAATTTTATTTTACTTTACTTTATTTTTTACCTTCTTTCTTTCTATATTTTCTCCCTTTTATTCTGAGCTGTGTGGATGAAAGCCTCTTGGTGCTCCAGCCAGGTGTCAGGGCTGTGCCTCTGAGTTGGGAGAGCCAACTTCAGGACACTGGTCCACAAGAGACCTCCCAGCTCCATGTAATATCAAACAGTGAAAATTTCCCAGAGATCTCCACCAGCAAGCTACAGGGCTGGACACCCTATGCCAAACAACTAGCAAGAAGGGAACACAACCCCATCCATTAGCACAGAGGCTGCCTAAAATCATAATAAGGCCACAGAAACCCCAAAACACACCACTAGACGTGGACTTCCCCATCAGAAAGAAAAGATCCAGCTTCATCTACCAACGCACAGGCACTACTTCCCTCCACCAGGAAATCTACACAACCCAATGAACCAACCTTAGCCACAGGGGACAGACACCAAAAACAACAGAAACTAAAAACCTGCAGCCTGTGAAAAGGAGACCCCAAGCACAGTAAGTAAAGTAAAATGAGAAGACAGAAAAACACACAGCAGATGAAGGAGCAAGGCAAAAACTCACCACACCTAACAAATGAAGAGGAAATAGCAGGCTACCTGAAAAAGAATTCAGAATAATGATAGTAAAGATGATCCAAAATAGTGGAAATAGAATAGAGAAAATAAAAGAAATGTTTAACAAGGACCTAGAAGAAGTACAGAGCAAACAAACAGTGATGAACAACACAATAAATTAAATTAAAAATTCTCTAGAAGGGATCAATAGCAGAATAACTGAGGCAGAAGAATGGATAAGTGACCTGGAAGATAAAATAGTGGAAATAATTACTGTAGAGCAGAATAAAGAAAAAAGAATGAAAAGAACTGAGGGCAGTCTCAAAGATCTCTGGGACAACATTAAATGCACCAACATTTGAATTATAGGGGTCCCAGAAGAAGAAGAGAAAAAGAAAGGGACTGAGAAAATGTTTGAAGAGAGTATAGTTGAAAAGTTCCCTAATATGAGAAAGGAAATAGTTAATGAAGTCCAGGAAGCACAGAGAGTCCCATACAGGATAAATCCAAGGAGAAGCATGCTAAGATGCATATTAATCAAACTATCAAAAATTAAATACAAAGAAAAAATATTAAAAGCAGCAAAGGAAAAACAACAAACAACATTCAAGGGAATCCCCATAAGGTTAACAGCTGATCAGTAGAAATTCTGAAAGCCAGAAGAGAGTGGCAGGACATACTTAAAGTGATGAGGGCGAAAAACATACAACCAAGATTACTCTACCCAGCAAGGATCTCATTCAGATTTGATGGAGAAATTAAAACATTTACAGACAGGCGAAAGCTAAGAGAATTCAGCACCACCAAACCAGCTTTAGAAAAAATGCTAAAGGAAATTCTCTAGGCAGGAAACACAAGACAAGGAAAAGACATACAATAACAAACCAAAAAGAATTAAGAAAATGGTAATAGAATAGAACATACTGGAACCAACATATAGATAATTAACTTAAATGTAAATGGACTAAATGCTCCAACCAAAAGACATAGACTGGCTGAATGGATACAGAAACAAGACCCATATGTATGCTGTCTACAAGAAACCCTCTTCAGACCTCGGAACACATATAGACTGAAAGTGAGGGGATGGAAAAAGATATTCCATGCAAATGGAAATCAAAAGAAAGCTGGAGTAACAATTCTCATATCAGACAAAATAGAGTTTAAAATAAAGACTATTACAAGAGACAAAGAAGGACACTGCATAATGATTAAGGGATGGATCCAAGAAGAAGATATTACAATTGTAAATATTTATGCACCCAACATAGGAGGACCGAAATACATAAGGCAAATACTAATAATCATAAAAGGGGAAATCAACAGTAAAACAATCATAATAGGGGACATTAACACCCCACATTCACTAATGGACAGATCATCCAAAATGAAAATATATAAGGAAACACAAGCTTTAAATAATACACTAAACAAGAAGGACTTAATTGATATTTATAGAACATTCCCTCCAAAAACAGCATAATACATTTTCTTCTCAAGTGCTCATGGAACATTCTCCAGGATAGAGCGTATATTGGGTCACAAATCAAGCCTTGGTAAATTTAAGAGAATTCACATCATATCAAGTGTCTTTTCTGACCACAATGCTATGACACTAAATATCAATTATAGTAAAAAATCTGTAAAAAATACAAACACATGGATGCTAAACAATACACTACTTAATAACCAAGAGATCACTGAAGAAATCAAAGAGGAAATCAAAAAATACCTAGAAACATATGAAAATGAAAACACAACGACCGAAAAACTTTGTGATGCAGGAAAAGTGTTCTAAGCAGGAAGTTAATAGCAAAACAATACTACCTTACGAAACAAGAAACACCTCAAATAAACAACCTAACCTTACACCTAAAGCAATTAGAGAAAGAGGAACAAAATAACCCCAAAATTAGCCTAAGGAAAGAAATCAAAAAGATCAGATCAGAAATAAATCAAAAAGAAATTAAGGAAACAAGAGCAAAGATCAATAAAAGTTAAAGCTGGTTTTTTGAGAAGATAAACAAAATTGTTAAACCATTAGTCAGACTCATCAAGCAAAAAAAGGAGAAGACTCAAGCCAATAGAATTACAAATGAAAAAGGAGAAGTAACAACTGACTGCAGAAATACAAAGCATCCTAAGAGACTACTACAATCAACTCTATGCCAATAAAATGGACAACCTGGAAGAAATGGACAAATTCTTAGAAATGCAAAACCTTCTGAGACTGAACCAGGAAGAAATAGAAAATGTGAACAGACCAATCACAAGCACTGAAATTGAAACTGTGATTAAAAATCTTCCAACAAACAAAAGCCCAAGACCAGAGGGCTTTACAGCAGAATTCTATGAAATATTTAGAGAAGGGTTAACACCTATCCTTCTCAAACTCTTCCAAAATATACCAGAGGGAGGAACAATCCCAAACTCATTCTACAAGGCTACCATCACCCTGATACCCAAACCAGACAAAGATGTCACAAAGTAAGAAAACTACAGACCAATATCACTGATGAACATAGATGCGAAAATCCTCAACAAAATACTAGCAAAGAGAATCCAACAGCACATTAAAAGGATAATACACCATGATCAAGTGGGGTTTATCCTAGGAATGCAAGGATTCTTCAATATACGAAAATCAATCAATGTGATACACCATATTAACAAATTGAAGGAGAAAATTCATATGATCCTCTCAATCGATGCAGAGAAAGCTTTCAACAAAATTCAACACCCATTCATGATGCAAACCCTGGAGAAAGCAGGCATAGAGGGAACTTTCCTCAACATAATAAAGGCCATATATGAAAATCCCACAGCCAACATCATCCTCAATGGTCAAGAACTGAAACGATTTCCACTACGATCAGGAACAAGACAAGGTTGCCCACTCTCACCACTCTTATTCAACATAGTTTTGGAAGTTTTAGCCACAGCAATCAGAGAAGGAAAAGAAATAGAAGGAATCCAAATTGGAAAAGAAGAAATAAAGCTGTCAGTGTTTGCAGATGACATGATATTAAACAAAGAGAATCCCAAAGATGCTACCAGAAAACTACTATAGTTAATCAATGAATTTGGTAAAGTAGCAGGATGCAAAATTAATGCACAGAAATCTCTAGCATTTCTATACACTAATGATGAAATATCTGACAGTGAAATTGAGAAACACTCCCATTTACCATTGCAACAAAAAGAATAAAATATCTAGGAATAAACCTACCTAAGGAGACAACAGACCTGTATGCAGAAAATTATTAGACACTGATGAAAGAAATTAAATATGATACAAATAGATGGAGAGATATACCATGTTCTTGGATTGGAAGAATCAACCTTGTGAAAATGACTGTAGTACCCAAAGCAATCTACAGATTCAACGAAATCCCTATGAAACTACCATTGACATTTTTCACAGAACTAGAACAAAAAAATTCACAATTTGTATGGAAATGCAAAAGACCCCGAATAGCTAAAGCAATCTTGAGAAAGAAAAACAGAGCTAGAGGAATCAGGCTCCCTGACTTCAGACTATAATACAAAACTAGGATAATCAAGACTGTACGGTACAGGCACAAAAGCAGAAACATAGACCAATGGAACAGGATAGAAAACCCAGAGGTAAACCCACACACCTATGGTAACCTTACCTTTGATAAAGGAGGCAAGAATATACAGTGGAGAACAGACAGCCTCTTCAATAAGTGGTGCTGGAAAAACTGGACAGGTACATGTAAAAGTATGAAATTAGAACACTCCCTAACACCATACACAAAAATAAACTCAAAATGTATTAAAGACCTAAATGCAAGGCTAGACACTATGAAACTCTTAGAGGAAAACATAGGCAGAACACTCGATGACATAAATCACAGCAAGATCCTTTTTGACCCACCTCCTAGAGAAATGGAAATAAAAACAAAAATAAACAAATGGGACCTAATAAAACTTAAAAGCTTTTGCACCACAAAGGAAACCATAAACAAGACCAAAAGACAGCCCTCAGAATGGGAGAAAATATTTGCAAATGAAGCAACTGACAGAGGATTAATCTCCAAAATTTACAAGCAGCTCATGCAGCTCAATATCAAAAAAACAAACAACGCAATCCAAAAATGGGCAGAAGACCTAAATAGATATTTCTCCAAGGATGATATACAGATTGCCAACAAACACATGAAAGAATGCTGAACATCATTAATCATTAGAGAAATGCAAATCAAAACTACAATGATATATCATCTCACACCGGTCAGAATGGCCATCATCAAAAAGTCTGCAAACAATAAATGCTGGAGAGGGTGTGGAGAAAAGGGAACACTCTTGCGCTGTTGGTGGGAATGTAAATTGACAAAGCCACTATGGAGAACAGTATGGAGGTTCTTTAAAAAAACTAAAAATAGAACTACCATACGACTCAGTAATCCCACTCCTGGGCATATACCCTGAAAAAAGCATAATTCAAAGAGAGTCATATATCAAAATGTTCATTGCAGCTCTATTTACAATAGTCAGGACATGGAAGCAACCTAAATTTCCATCAACAGATGAATGGATAAAGAAGATGTGGCATATACATACAATGGAATATTACTCAGCCATAAAAAGAAACGAAATTGAGTTATTTGTTGTGAGGTGGATGGACCTAGGTCTTTCATACAGAGTGAAGTAAGTCAGAAAGAGAAAAACAAATACCATATGCTAACACATATATATGGAATCTAAGAAAGAAAGAAAATAGAACATCATGAAGAACCTAGGGACAAGACGAGAATAAAGACACAGACCTACTTGTGAATAGGCTTGAGGATACGGGGAGGGGGATGGGTAAGCTGTGACAAAGTGAGAGAGTGGCATGGACATATATACACTACCAATCATAAAATAGATATCTAGTGGGAAGCAGCCGCATAGCACAGGGAGATCAGCTCAATGGTTTTTGACCACCTAGAGGGGTGGGATAGGGAGTGTGGGAGGGAGGGAAATGCAAGAGGGAAGAGATATGGGAACACATTTATATGTATAGCTGATTCACTTTGTTATAAAGCAGAAACTAACACACCATTGTAAAGCAATTATACTCCAATAAAGATGTTGAAAAAAAAATCTGCAAACAATAAATGCTGGACAGGGTATGGAGAAAAGGGAACCCTCATACACTGTTGGAGAGAATGTAAATTGATAGAGCCACTAGGGCAAACAGTATGGAGGTTTCTTAAGAAACTAAAAATTGAACTACCATATAACCCAACAATCCCATTACTGGGCATATACCTAGAGGAAACCATAATTCAAGAAAATATGTGCACTCCAATGTTTATAGCAGCACTATTTACAATAGCCAGGGCTTGCCAGCAACCTAAATGTCCATGACAGAAGAATGGATAAAGAAGTTGTGGTACATATATCCAGTGGAATATTACTCAGCCATATAAAGGAACGAAATAGGTCATTTGTAGAGATGTGGCTGGATCTCGAGAGTGTCATACAGCATGATGTAAGTCAGAAAGAGAAAAGCAAATATTGTATAATAACTCGTATATATGGAATCTAGGAAAATGGTATAGATAATCTTTTTTGCAAAGCAGAAATAGAGACATAGACGTAGAGAGCAAATGTATGGATACCAAGGGGAAAAGTGGTGGGGAAGGAGGAATTGGAATACTGGGATTGACACATATACATTATTGATACTATGTATAAAATAGACAACTGATTGGAACCTACTGTATAGCACAGGGAATGATACCTAATGCACTGTGGTAACCTAAATTGGAGGGAAGTAAAAAAGGGAAGGTATATCTGTATGTGTATGGCTGATTCCTTTTGTTGTGCAGTGGAAGCTAACACAACCTTGTAAAGCAACCATACTACAATAAAAATTAATAAAAAAACCTTCATTGATTTACTTGCAGCTGTCCAACTTTCCCAGCACCACTTGCTGAAGAGATAGTCCTTTTCCCATTTTATATTCTTGACTTCTTTTCACAGATTAATTGACTGTATGTGTGTGGGTTTATTTCTGAGGTCTGTATTCTCTTCCATTGATCCATATGCCTGTTTCTGTACCAGTACCACTCTGTTTTGATTACTGTAGCTTTGTAGTATTGTCTGAAGTCTGGGAGAGTTATGCCTCATGCATGTTTGTTGTTGTGGTTGTTGTTGTTTTTCAGGATTGTTCTGGCAATTCCAGGTCTTTTATAGTTCCATATAAAGTTTTGGATTATTTGTTCTAGTTCTGTGAAAAATGTCATGAGTAATTTGATAGGGATTACATTAAATCTGTAGCTTGCTTTTGGTAGTATTGCCATTTTAACAATATTAATCCTTCCAATCCAAGAGCATGGAATATCTTTCCATTTCTTTGAATCCTCTTTTATTTCCTTTATTAGTGTTTTATAGTTCTCAGCATATAAGTCTTTCACTTCCTTGGTCAGATTTATTCCTAGGTATTTTATTTTATTCTATTTTATTTTATTTTATTTTATTTATTTTATGCAATTTGAAAAGGTATTTTTTTTTTTTACATTGCCTTTCTGATATTTCATTGTTAGTGTAAGGGAATGCAACAGATTTCCGAATGTTAATCTTGTATCCTGCTACTTTGTTGAATTCATTTGTTAGAATTAGTAGTTTTTGTGTGGATTCCTTAGGGTTTTCTATATATAGTATCCTGTCATCTGCATATAGTGACAATGTTACCTCTTCCCTTCCAATTTAGATATTTTTTAAAATTCTTTTTCTTGCCTGATTGCTGTGGCTAAGACTTCTAATACTATGTTGAAGAGAAATGATGAGAGTGGGCAACCTTGTCTTGTTCTAGATTTTACTGGAAAAGCTTTCAGCTTTTCACCATTGAGTATTATATTGGCTGTAGGTTTGTCATAAATGGCTTTTATTATGTTGAGATATGTTCCCTCTACTCCCAATTTGGTAAGAGTTTTTATCATGAATGGATGTTGAATGCTGTCAAATTCTTTTCTGTATCTATTGAGAGGATTATGTGGTTTCTGACTTTTCTTTTGTGGTGTATTACATAGATTGATATGTGTATGTTGAACCATCCTTTTGAACCTGGATAAATCTCACTTGGTCGTGGTGTATGATCTTTTTTATGTGTTGTTGGATTTGGTTTGCTAATATTTTGTTGAGAAATTTTGCATCTATATTCATCAAAGATATTGGCCTATAATTATCTTTTTTGGTGGTTACTTTGTCTGGTTTTGGTATTGGGGTGATGGTGGCTTCATAGAATGTCTTTGGGAGTATTCCCTCCTCTTCATTCTTCTGGAAGAGTTTGAGAGGAATCACTATAAGTTCTTCTTTGTATGTTTGGTAGAATCTGCCTGTGAAGCCATATGGTCCTGGACTTTTGTTTGTAGGAAGCTTTTTAAATTACAAATTCTATTTCACTTCTAGTGATCGATCTGTTCAAATGATCTATTTCTTCTTGATTCAATTTTGGTTGACTGTATGTTTCTAGAAAGTTGTCCATTTCTATGCTGTAAAATTTGTTGGCATTTAATTGTTCATAGTATTCACTTATGGTTTTTTGTATTTCTGTGGTATCAGTTGCAATTTACCCTTTTTCATTTCTTATTTTGTTTATTTGGGTTCTCTCTTGTTTTCTTCTTGGTGAGTCTGGTCAGAGTTTTGTCAATTTTGTTTACCCTTTCAAAGAACCATCTCTTGGTTTTGTTGATTTTTTCTATTATTTTTTAATCTCTATTTTATTTATTTCCTCCCTGATCTTTATCATTTCCTTCCTTCTGCTGACTTTAGGTTTTGTTTGTTCTTCTTTTTCTAATTCTTTTAGGTGGTAGGTTAGGTTGTTTTCTTGAGATTTTTCTTGCTTTTTGATGAAGGCCTGTATCATTATGAACTTCCCTCTAAGAACTGCATTTGCTGCATCCCATATATTTTGTATGGTTGTATTTTCATTGTCATTTGTCTCAAAGTATTTTTTAATTTCCTTTTTATTCTCATTGACCCATTGGTTTTATAAAAGCATGTTATTTAGTCCCCATGTAAACATTTTTTTCTCATTCTTTTCTTGTGGTTGATTTCTAGTTTCATGACATTGTGGTCAGAGAAAATGCTTGAAATAATTTATAGACTCTTAAATTTGTTGAGGTTAGTTTTATGCCCTAGGATGTGGTCAATCCTAGAGAATTTTCCATGTGAACTTAAAAATAATGTATATTCTGGTTTTTTTGGATGTAGTGTCCTGAAAATATCAATTAAACCTAATTGTTCTATTGTATAATTTAGGAAAATAATTTGTGGAAAATCTGTTCATTGATGTGAGTGGGGTGTAAAAGTCTCCTACTATTATTGTATATCTATTGATTTCTCCCTTTATGTCTGTTAGTATTTGTTTTATGTATTTGGGTGCTCCTATATTAGGTGCATGTATGCTGATGTGTGTAAAATACCCTTCTTGTATTGATCCTTTTATCATTATATAGTGTACTTCTTTATCGTTCTTTATAGCCTTTGCTTTAAAGTCTGTTTTGTCTGATAGGAGTGTTGCAACTCCTGCTTTCTAGTAATTTCCTTTTGCATGAAATGTCTTTTTCCATCCCCTCACTTTCAGTCTACATCCTTCGTCCTTTGATGTGTCTCTTGTAGGCAGCATATTGTAGGCTTTTGTTATCCGGTCTGTCACTCTATGTCTTTTGATTGGAGTATTCAGTCCATTGACATTTAAGGTAATTATTGATACATGTGTATTTATTGCTATTTCAAACCTTGTTTTCCAGTTGATTCTTTGTTTCTTCTTTGTTCCTTTCTTTTCTTTTTGTGGTTTGATGATTTCCTTTTATGTCAATTTCTTTCTTTACATCTCTTTATATTTGTTTTATATATTTAGGTGCTCCTATATTAGGTGCATATATGTTAACAAATGCTATAACTTCTTTTTTTTATTGGCGTATACTTGATTTATAATGTTGTGTTAGTTTCAGGTGCACAGCAAAGTGAATCTCTTATATATATATCCACTCTTTTAAGATTATTTTCCCATATAGTATAGTCTCTTCTTGTCTTGATCACTTCATCTCATCATTATGTAATGCCCTTCTTTGTTTTCTGTTGTAGTTTTCATTTCAAAGTCTACTTTTTCTGATATGATATTGCTACCCCAACTTTCTTTTAGTTTTCATTTGCATGGTATATATTTTTCTAGCCACTCACTTTCAATCTGTGTGTGTCTAGCTTTGAAGTGAGTCTTGTAGGCAACATATAGATGGGTCTTATTTTTTATCTAATCAGCCACCCTATGATTTTTGGTTGGAGCATTTAGTCTATTGACACTTAAAGTGATTATTGATGGTTTGTACTTATTGACATTTTGTTACTTGTTTTATCATTGTTTTTGTAGTTCTTCTCTGTTCTTTTCTTCTTCTTTTAGTTTCTTCCCTTGTGGTTTGATGATTTGCTTTAGTGGTAAGCTTGTGTTCTTTTCTCTCTGGTTTTTATGTATCTATTATAGGTTTGGGATGTGGTTACCATGGGGCTTATATATTTTGACCTATATCTATATCTACTTGTTTTAAACTGGTAGTCATTTAAGTTCAGACACATTCTAAGGATTTACATTTTTACTCCCCTGTCCCCACACATTTTGTACTTTTGCTTTTATATTTTACTTCTTCATGTCTATCACTTAACTGTTTATTGTAGTTATAGTTGATATTACAACTTCTGTCTTTCAGTCTTTGTACTAGCTTATTTTAGTGGTTGACCCATAGCATTTACTATATATTTGCCTTTACTAGTGGGATTTTTCCTTTTTTATAAATTCTTACCTCTTTTTGTAGTCTTTTCTTTTCCACTTAGAGAGGATCCTTTAACACTTCTTGTAATGTTGGTGTAGTATTGATGAGCTCTTTTAGCTTTTGCTTGTCTGAGAAGCTCTCTTTACCTCTCCTTCAATTCTGAATGATAACCTTGTGGGTAGAGTATCCTAGGTTTTAGACTTTTTCCTTTCAGCACTTCAAATATATCATGCCACTCCCTTCTGGCCTGCAAAGTTTCTGCAGAAAAATCGGCTGATAGCCTTATGGGGTTCCTCTGTATGTGACCTGTTGTTTTCTTTTGCAGCCTTTAAAATTCTCTCTTTAACTTTTGACATTTTAATTATGATGTGTCTTCTTATGGGTCTCTATGAGTTCATCTTGTTTGGGACTCTCTTTGATTCCTGTAACTGGGAATCTGTTTCTTCTTCAGCTTTGGGATGTTTTCAGTCATAATTTCATCAAATATATTTTTGACCCTTTTCTCTTTCTCTTCTCCTTCTGGGACTCCTACTGTGCAAATGTTAGTACATTTGATGTTGCACCATAGGAGTCTTAAACTGTTCTCATGATTTTTTTTTTTTTTTTTTTTTGCTGTTCTAAATGGGTGATTTCCATTATTTTATCTTCCAGATTGCTTATGCATTCTTCTGTAACTTCTAGCCTGTTTTTAATTCTTTCTGGTGTTTTTTTTGTTTTGTTTTTTAGTTTTTTTTTTTTTTTTGCAGTACGTGGGTCTCTCACTGTTATGGCCTCTCCCATTGCAGAGCACAGGCTCCGGACATGCAGGTTCAGTGGCCATGGCTCACAGGCCTAGCCGCTCCATGGCATGTGGGATCTTCCCGGACTGGGGCACAAACCCATGTCCCCTGCATCAGCAGGCGGACTCTCCACCACTGCACCACCAGGGAAGCCCTAGTGTGTTTTTAAATTTCAGTTATTATATTTTTCATCTCTGGTTCTTTTTCATATATCCTAGTTCCTTGTTAACATTCTCACTGTGTTCATCTACTCTTTCCCAAGTTGTTAGCTGTCTTATCGCTATTGTTTTGAACTGTTTACCTGGTAAATTATTTATTTCTGTTTCTTTAGGGTTTTTTTCAGGGTTTTCTTCTTGTTCTTTTTTTGAAATGTATTCTTCTGTCTTTTCATTTTATTTGTATTTCATTTTATTTATATCTCTGTCTCTATGAGATTAGATGAAACAGACTTGAAGGGTTGTCCTTGTGTGGGAGCATCCCTATGCAGTCTGTATATGCCCAGTGGCTTTGATGGGAAAACTGCATCTAAAGTGGGCATATGTTTCTTTTCCCCTGAGGTGTGCTGGCAGGTCCCACCTTCCTGGTAGGTGGGGCTGGAGATGGAGGGACTCGAGCCAGAGCCAGGTGTGAGTTAGGGCTTCTCTGTTCAATGGCCATCATTGCTTTATTGGGGATGGGGATGGGTCTCAGAGTCCTGGACCATAAACCCTGAGGGTCAGGTCTAGGCTGCTTCAGTTCCCTCTAATTTCCACACTCTCCTTGGCAATGACACCTCTTTCTAGTGGAGAGCAGCACTGGAGCAAGAGGGGCTGGGGCAGGTGCCAGTATGGGCTGTGGTGAGTGCTCTGGTAGTCTCAGAAAACCGGCCAGAGCCTCAGACAGTTTTCAATTTGCTTCCTCAGTGCAATTCCTGGGAGTAAACAAGGCTGTGTGTGTGTTCTTCACTGGTGGAGTCTTGGTTTCCTACAGCCCTTTATTGTGTCCTGCTGCTTTTCAAACCACTTAAGGGGACTCATCTTCCTGGTGTCAGACTCCAGGGATGGGGTGCCCAATATGCAGCTGACTCCTCACGCCCCAGAGAAGAACCTCAAGCCCATG
Organism: Mesoplodon bidens; assembly: GCF_964165515.1. Classification (NCBI taxonomy): domain Eukaryota; kingdom Metazoa; phylum Chordata; class Mammalia; order Artiodactyla; family Ziphiidae; genus Mesoplodon; species Mesoplodon bidens. The sequence continues at coordinate 28,325,715 of NC_138173.1, read as the reverse complement.
ATATTCCCTTCTTCTTTTGTGTTCCCTGGTAGGGGTGTGGGTTCTGACTTCATTGTTTCTCCAGGTGGATTTTTCTTTGCAGCATTGATTGTAGAAGAGTCTTTCTGCCAGTCTTCAGTTGGCTTTTAGTGAGAGTTTCTCTACATGTAGATGTATTTTTGATGAATTCATAAGGTGATGTGACCACAAGGTCTTCCTATTCTGCCATCTTGATCTTCTCAAAGCTACTTCCTGTTCTTTTCTGAGTTTGCCCCCATATTCTAAATGATGTAATTGATTTTTACTTAAATATTTTTAGTTCAGATATTAAAATATTTAGCTAAAGAAATTTAGTTATTTTATATGCATCCATCACCCCCACTAGTTTCTCTCTTCCCATCTTCTCAATGTAGTTATATCACAATTGATTAAATTGATATTTAATTTTTACATTATTATTACTTTTTAAATATGATTCTCAGCTGAGCAATTTATTGTTTTTATACGTTTTCTTGTCTTTCAGAAAATTTTCATGTATCTATGTCTAATTCATTCCCAAATATTCTGGAAGAAATGTAATATCCTCTCCATTTTTCAAACAGCAGCTTGTTTTGTTTTTTTGTTGTTTAGATATTTCTTAGAGGCCCTGTCTTTCTGCTTTAATTTATACTGGTTGTTTTCTGTGATACTTCATAGCTGGAGTTCTGAGAGTTCCTTACTTGACCATCCAGGAAATTCCCTTTACCTCTTTCCTTTTTTGGATATTCTGTGTCCTGGATACCATGTTATTATTATTTTTTCTTAGTTTATACTCTGCTGGACTATAAACTATATATCCTATATATCCTATAAGACCTTCTTGAGAAGGGTGTACCTATATCTTTAATTTCTGAGGTACTCTGAGGTTCATCTTCTTACCAGGTTCCCCCACTATCTTCTGTAGCTTTTAGCTTAATGGTGACATCAGTTACCATCCATTCTTCTTTTTCTTAGGTTCCAAAATTTCATTATATCTCTTATCTGCTGTTTCCTATCCTCTTTTCTTTATCCTTATATGTTTATGTATATTTTATTCAATTCCTAATGTTTTAGGTTTCAGGAGGGAGCAGGGAGCAGCACATTTGTTCAAGATACCACATTAGCCAAACTCTCTCATTAAATCTTTAGTTACCAGAATTCTAGAATGACTAATACACTGTCTACATGGTGAAAGGCAGAGGAAGTTCAGGAAAAAATGTTATTCAAGTGGCCAATTGATGTGTTAAATTGCTACTGCCAGGTGGAGATTATGCATTCTTCACTGTTAAGCATACTGTTATTATTTTTTGGCCTTATTTTATTTTTAGCTTCACTAAACAAAATGGACACTAGATGGCTCTATAAAAGCATATATATTCAGAGTATTCCATTTAGTTCCAGAACTTGAAGGCATCATAAATTCTTTTATAACAAAAGAAAATTAAAAAGTAAAAAAAAAAACATTTTTAGTTATAAGAAAGTCAGTTAAAAACCACTGAGAGCCATTAAAGAATGAATCCAGAAATTTGTGAATTTTCCAAGTGCACTTTGTTGTCAAAAAATATTTATTGAATATCTGTCAAATGCTAGGTACTATGAGAAGTGCTGGGACTATGTAGATAAGCAAGATAGACGTGGTCCTTTCCATATGGAATTTACTGGAAACAAGAATTCAGAAATGAACCAAATAATTAAAAATGGCAAACGGAACAGTTTCAAATATGCAAAGATTTGTGAAAAGATATGATGTATTGGAATACATATCAGGATACCTAACATAGACTGGGTCAAGGAAGGCTTCTCTGAGGAAGTGATGCCCAAGGTGAAGTCTGAAAGATGAATAGACTGCTAAAGCAGCTGGCTGAAAATTCTTGTTTTACAGGCTGAGGGATGGCATAATTAAGTTCACAAGGACATGGGAGGGAACATTGAACTGAGAGAAAGCCAAACTGCCACCTCAGGAACAGAAGTGGTGGATGGGTAGTGAGTGGGACAAGATGAGGCTGATGAGGTCCACAGGGACCAAATCATGAAAGGCCTTGGATTTCATATTGAGTCTAAGGGAGGTGGGAAATTATGGAGTGTTTTGAACACATAATTATGTAATCAAATTTAATTTTATAACAGATAACTCTGTCAACCTGTGCAATATGTATTAGATTTTGTAGTTTCCAGCTTTTATTAAGTTTTTCAAATCAATAGATTAATAATGGTAATCAAAGAATAATTGCAATCATTATATAGGAGCAGTGGTTTTGGGGGGTCTAACTTAGAATCTGGTTAGAGACATAGAAGACCCTCAAATGAAATAACTAAAGGAAACTTTGGAAGAGGAATATGTATACATTTATGAATATATATTGGAGGTATGAAAATGTATGAATGTATAAATATGAAATGTATGGATATATATGTATCACCACAGCTAACTGTTCATAGTCAATGTGATTTATGATTATTTTTTCTGATATTACTTTATCTTCAATTGATATTTGGTTTTGATTACATAACGAGATATGAAGGGATGGAGAATGAGTTGAAACTGAATAACTTTGTCTACTTTTTGTCATTTCTTTTATATTATGTACAACAGTGTCCTCCACTGTATGTTTGTACTAGTTTAACTTTTATCATTTGAGCTCTCCATTTGGTCTAATTGAACAACCCAAGCAGTAGGAACACATTATAGAATTCTCATAGAAGTTTTAGAGTTGGAAAGGATCATAGTGATCATATTTTTTGTGGATTTCACACTGTGCCTTGGGGAACCTTGAGTACTTCCTCCTCCCCCCGGCTGAACCCCACCACTTTCCCTTTAACAGGAGAAAAATGGCTTATCTGGTGAGTTTTTGTGCAAAATTTTCTGTGAAGAGTTTTATGCTGCTGCAAAGATGGAAAAACTTTGACTTTGTCCATATGTGCATGTTCATGGGAGGACACTGAGGACAATGGTTGTGAAAGCCTTTTTCCAGGTCCTAATGAAAGAAATAGATGGCTTGCCCCTAGACATCTAGTCTAAGCAACTCACTAATTCAATTCACCACACAGATATGCTGGTGCATAAATGAATTTGTGTGAATTGTTTTAATGAGAAAGCCCAGCCATTTCAATAGGAAGCAGAATTACCAGAGAAAACTTGAATTGGTTAGATATCCTCATCCACCAGAGGGCAGACAGCAGAAGCTAGAAGAAGTACAATCCTGCAGCCTGCAGAACAAAAAACCATATTCACAGAAAGATAGACAGGATGAAAATGCAGAAGGTGAAAATGCAGAAGGCTATATACAAGATGAAGGAACAAGATAAAACCACAGAAAAACAACTAAATGAAGTGGAGATAGGCAACCTTCCAGAAAAAGAATTCAGAATAATGATAATGAAAATGATCCAGGACCTCTGAAAAACAATGGAGGCAAAGATCAAGAGGATGCAAGAAATGTTTAACAAAGACCTAGAAGAATTAAAGAGCAAACAAATAGAGATGAACAATACAATAACTGAAATGAAAACTACACTAGAAGGAATCAACAGCAGAATAACTGAGGCAGAAGAACAGATAAGTGACCTGGAAGACAGAATGGTGGAATTCACTGCTGTGCAACAGATTAAAGAAAAAAGAATGAAAAGAAATGAAGACAGCCTAAGAGACCTCTGGGACAACATTAAATGCAACAACATTCGCGTTATAGGGGTCCCAGAAGAAGAAGAGAGAGAGAAAGGACCTGAGAAAATATTTGAAGAGATTATAACCAAAAACTTCCCTAACATGGGAAAGGAAATAGCCACCCAAGTCCAGGAAGCACAGTGAGTCCCATACATGATAAACCCAAGGAGAAACATGTCGAAACACATAGTAATCAAATTGGCAAAAATAAAAGACAAATAAAAATTATTGAAAGCAGCAAAGGAAAAAATGACAAATAATATACAAGGGAACTCCCATAAGGTTAACAGCAGATTTCTCAGCAGAAACTCTACAAGCCAGAAGGGAGTGGCATGATATACTTAAAGTGATGAAAAGGAAGAAACTACAACCAAGATTACTCTACCCAGCAAGGATATCATTCAGGTTCAATGGAGAAATCAAAAGGTTTACAGAAAAGGAAAAGCTAAGAGAATTCAGCACCACCAAACCAGCTCTACAAAGAATGCTAAAGGAACTTCTCTAAGTGGGAAACAAAAGAGAAGAAAACGACCTACAAAAACAAACTGAAAACAATTAAGAAAATGGTAATAGGAACATACATATCGATAATTACCTTAAATGTAAATGGATTAAATGCTCCTACCAAAAGACATAGACTGGCTGAATGGATACAAAAACAAGTCCTGTATATATGCTGTCTACAAGAGACCCACTTCAGACCTAGGGACACATAGAGACTGAAAGTGAGGGGATGGAAAAAGATATTCCATGCAAATGGAAATCAAAAGAAAGCTGGAGTAGCTATACTCATATCAGATAAAATATACTTTAAATTAAAGAATGTTACAAGAGACAAGGAAGGACACTGCATAATGATCAAGAGATCAATCCAAGAAGAAGATATAACAATTATAAATATATATGCACCCAACAGAGGAGCACCTAAGGTGCACATAAGGCAACTGTTAACAGCTATAAAAGAGGAAATTGACAGTAACACAATAATAGTGGGGGATTTAACACCTCACACCAATGGACAGATCATCCAAAATGAAAACAAATAAGGAAACAGAAGCTTTAAATGACACAATAGACAAGATATTTAATTGATATTTTTAGTACATTCCATCCAAAGACAGCAGATTACACTTTCTTCTCAAGTGCGCATGGAACATTCTCCAGGATAGCTCACATCTTGGGTCACAAATCAAGCCTCACTAAATTTAAGAAAACTGAAATCATAACAAGTATCTTTTCTGACCACAACGTTATGAGATTAGAAATGAATTACAGGGAAGAAAATGTAAAAAACACAAACACATGGAGGCTAAACAATACATTACTAAATAGCCAATAGATCACTGAAGAAATCAAAGAGGAAATAAAAAAAATACCTAGAAAAATGACAATGAAAACACGAAGATCCAAAACCTATGGAATGCAACAAAAGCAGTTCTAAGAGGGAAGTTTATAGCAATACAAGCCTACCTCAAGAAACAAGAAAAATCTCAGTAAACAAGCTAAACTTACACCAAAAGGAAGTAGAGAAAGAAGAACAAATAAAAACCAAAGTTAGCAGAAGGAAAGAAATCATAAAGACCAGAGCAAATATAAATGAAATAGAAACAAAGAAAACAAGAGCAAAGATCAATAAAACTAAAAGCTGGATCTTTGAGAAGATAAACAAAATTGATAAACCATTAGACAGACCCATCAAGAAAAAGGGAGAAGACTCAAATCAATAAATTAGAAATGAAATAGGAGAAGTTAAAACAGACACTGCAGAAATACAAAGCATCCTAAGAGACTACTACAATCAACTCTATGCCAATAAAATGGACAACCTGGAAGAAATGGACAAATTCTTAGAAATGCAAAACCTTCTGAGACTGAACCAGGAAGAAATATAAAATATGAACAGACCAATCACAAGTAATGAAATTGAAACTGTGATTAAAAATCTTCCAACAAACAAAAGTCCAGGACCAGATAGCTTCACAGGTGAATTCTATCAAACATTTAGAGATGAGCTAGCACCCATCATTCTCAAACTCTTCCAAAAAATTGCAGAGGAAGGAACACTCCCAAACTCATTCTATGAGGCCACCATCACCCTGATACTAAAACCAGACAAAGATACTACAAAAAAAGAAAATTACAGACCAATATCACTGATGAACATAGATGCAAAAATCCTCAACAAAATACTAGCAAACAGAATCCAACAACACATTAAAAGGATCATACAACACGATCAAGTGGAATTTATCCCAGGGATGCAAGTATTCTTCAATATATGCAAATAAATCAATGTGATACACCATATTAAAAAATTGAAGAATAAAAGCCATATGATCATCTCAATAGATGCAGAAAAAGCTTTTGACAAAATTCAACACCCATTTATGATTAAAAATCTCTCCAGAAAGTGGGCATAGAGGGAACCTACCTCAACATAATAAAGGCCATATATGACAAACCCACAGCAAACAACATTCTCAATGGTGAAAAACTGAAAGCATTTACACTAAGATCAGGAATGAGACAAGGATGTCCACTCTCACCAGTATTATTCAACATAGTTTTGGAAGTCCTACCCATGGCAATCAGAGAAGAAAAAGAAATAAAAGGAATACAAATTGGAAAAGAATAAGTAAAACTGTCACTGTTTGCGGATGACATGATATTATACATAGAGAATCCTAAAAATGCCACCAGAAAACTACTGTAGCTAATTAACGAATTTGGTAAAGTTGCAGGATACAAAATTAATGCACAGAAATCTCTTGCATTCCTATACACTAATGATGAAAAATCTGAAAGTGAAATTATGGAGACACTCTCAATTACCATTGCAATCAAAAAAATAAAATAACTAGGAATAAACTTACTTGGGGAGACAAAAGACCTGTATGCAGAAAACTATAAGACACTGATGAAAGAAATTAAATATGATACCAACAGATGGAGAGATATACCATTTTATTGGACTGGAAGAATCAATATTGTGTAAATGACTATACTACACAAAACAATCTACAGATTCAATGCATTCGCTATCAAACTACCCCTGGCATTTTTCACACAACTAGAACAAATCATCTTAAAATTTGTTTGGAGACAGAAAAGACCATGAATAGCCAAAGCAGTCTTGAGGGAAAATAACAGAGCTGGAGGAATCAGACTCCCTGACTTCAGACTATACTACAAACCTACAGTAATCAAGACAATATGTTACTGGTACAAAGACAGAAACATAGATCAATGGAACAAGAGAGAAAGCCCAGAGAAAAACCCACACACCTATGGTCAACTAATCTATGACAAAGGAGGCAAAGATATACAATGGAGAAAAGACAGTCCCTTCAATAAATGGTGCAGGGAAAACTGGACAGTTACATGTAAAAGAATGAAATTAGAACACCTCTTAACACCATACACAAAAATAAACTCGAAATGGATTCGAGACCTAAATGTAAGACTGGACACTATAAAACTCTTAGCAGAAAACATAGGAAGAACACTCTTTGACATAAATCACAGAAAGATCTTTTTTGATCCACCTCCTAGATTAATGGAAATAAAACCAAAAATAAACAAATGGGACCTAAGGAAACTTCAAAGCTTTTGCACAGCAAAGGAAACCATAAACGAGATGAAAAGACAACCCTCAGAATGGGAGAAAATATTTTCAAATGAATCAAGGGACAAAGGATTAATCTCAAAAATATATAAACAGGGGCCTCCCTGGTGGCGCAGTGGTTGAGAGTCCGCCTGCCGATGCAGGGGATACGGGTTCGTGCCCCGGTCTGGGAGGATCCCATATGCCGCAGAGCGGCTGGGCCCGTGAGCCATGGCCGCTGGGCCTGAGCGTCCGGAGCCTGTGCTACGCAACGGGAGAGGCCACAACAGTGAGAGGCCCGCATACCGCAAAAAGAAAAAAAAAATATATATATATATAAACAGCTCAGTATTAAAGAAACACACAACCCAATCCAAAAATGGGCAGAAGACCCAAATAGACATTTTTCCAAAGAAGACATATAGATTGCCAACAAACACATGAAAGGATGCTCAACATCACTAATCATTAGAGAAATGCAAATTAAAACCACAGTGAGGTATCACCTCACACCAGTTAGAATGGGTATCATCAGAAAATCTACAAACAACAAATGCTGGAGACGGTGTGGAGAAAAGGGAACCCTCTTGCACTGTTGGTGGGAATGTAAATTGATACAGCCACTATGGAGAACAGTATGGAGGTTCCTTAAAAAACTAAAAATAGAATTACCATATGATCCAGCAATCCCACTACTGGGCATATAACCAGAGAAAACCATAATTCCCAAAGACACAGGCACCCCAATGTTCATTGCAGCACTATTTACAATAGCCAAGTCATGGAAGCAACCTAAATGCCCATCGACAGATGAATGAATAAAGAAGTTGTGGTACATATATACAATGGAATATTACTCAGCCATAAAAAGGAATGAAACTGAGTCATTTGTTGAGACATGGAGGGATCTAGAGACTGTCATACAGAGTGGAGTAAGTCAGAAAGAGAAAAACAAATATCATATATTAAGGCATGTATGTGGAACCTAAAAAAATGGTACAGATGAACCGATTTGCGGGGCAGAAGTTGAGACACAGATGTAGAGAACAAACGTATGGACACCAAGGGGGGAAAACCGTGGTGGGGTGGGGATGGTGGTGTGCTGAACTGGGCGATTGGTATTGACATGTATACACTGATGTGTATAAAACTGATGACTAATAAGAACCTGCAGTATAGAAAAACAAACAATCAAAAATCCAACTAATACTAAACTTTCTTTGGATTATTTGCATGGAAATATATTAATATAAATGTTTCAGACATTACATGAAATTTCTAAAAATCTTATATGTTCTGGTAGAATGTTATAAGTCATAATTCTAGTTATTATTTTAAAATGTATATCTCAGAAATAACTAAATTTCCTTGTCAATTGCATTATTATAAACTTTCATCAAATCTTTAACCGTGGTCATTTTTAAGTCTTTTGTCATTTACAGACAGTTCTGTGTGTACTCTGATGCTTTTGCAAAAATGTTCCTATAAAATGTTTTCATCTTCAAGGACTTCATGGAAAAGACTTTGACAAGTACAGGTTTCTGGTAACTAACTATACTGCTGAACTGAATGAATAAGCATTTTCAGAACTCTAATGGAAAACTGTGGAATTCATAAAAGTGCTAACAAAAGGTCAAGATGAAAAAAAATTAATTACATGGGACTGAGTGAACTGATGAGGATGATTATAATTTTTGTGACTTTCTGTTCTAATAAAAAAATAGACTGAATTAAACAAAATTAAATCAATTCCTTCCTCCAAAAAAAAAAAAGAAGAAAAGAAAAGAAAACTGGAATTGAGTTACATAATGGGCTCATGAAAGTAAAAAAAAACATTGTACCAGTGTGTGATAAAATAGTTTTCTTGTTTAAATTGTACTGCTTTGTTTAGGTCTATGTTTAAATATAATAACTTTCACTATAGTCCCTTACAGGTAAATAGATGTCTACTAATTTATTTTCTGGCTCTTTTAAGAAGAATTTAGAAGGAAGCTACACAGGAGTAGTAGAAAAGTCACAGCAAAATATTTTTCAGTTAAGAATTGGCAAAATAACTAAATACAGCAACTATTTAATGCACCATCTCAATTTTTTGCTTTATGTTTAACATTTTTAAAAATTAAAATATAGTTGATTAACAATATTGTGTTAGTTTCAGGTGTACAAAAACACACTGTCTCATTTTAAAGTCACAATGCAAATAAAGGACATGGCTGCCATTTTCAGGTTAATAAGACATAAAGATTCAAATGATGGAATAACAGGACAAATACTCATTTATTTCTAGGAGAAAATAAATTTATTTTTGCTAGTTTCAAGTGTGTGTTTAAGAGTACATTGAAAGATCAGTGGAGGCATCCTGTGAGCAGGAGTAAAAGTCAAAATATTTAACCACCTGTAGGATGTAAGCTTAAAGGAATCAGAACAACTGCTGGCAGTACGACTGGAGCACAGTTTAGGGGGGTCCTCTACTGTGTCAGATATTAACCCATTGGTTGCTGGATGGGGGGTTTGGTTAGGAGGGATGGGGGACTTAGAATAGTGACCATTTATCAAGTAGTATAAAAATATTTCAATACACTGGTGTGTGCTGGCTGAGAGTTAGCCCTTATTATGGGATTACAGAGTCTGTCTTTGAAGAGCACTGTGCTGGAAATTTATCTGGATCTACCACATTTGTTTCTTAAACTTCTCTTGTCCATTTGTACACTCATGCAAAATCTGACCTTAGATTTACTCTTCAGATTCAGATATTACCCTGACTTATGATCTCATCTTTGCCTCTCCCCCAAATCTATTAATATTTTAGGCTTTGGTGGATCACCTTTCTCTGCTATTCCTGGTGACTGATCTTAGTTTATTGCTTGTTGATCACTTTGCTATAATTTTGATGACTGAAAGGATGGTATCACACTATGCAATGTAAGGTGAAGAAAATACAGAGATAGTGTAAGGAACTTTGAAAGTTAACAGGGAGGTGCTTCAGATGCAATTAATGTTATTTATTTTTATTTTAATTTTTTTACGGTATGCGGGCCTCTCACTGCTGCGGCCTCTCCCGTTGTGGAGCACAGGCTCTGGACGCACAGGCTCAGTGGCCATGGCTCACAGGCCCAGCCGTTCGGCGGCACGTGGGATCCTCCTGGACTGGGGCACGAACCCTCATCCCCCGCATCGGCAGGTGGACTCTCAACCACTGCACCACCATGGAAGCTCACAGTTAATGTTTATACTCTGGTAAAGTACTTAATCTAGGAGATGATAAAAGGTCATGAATTTAGACAATTTTTTCAAAAAATGACTTGATAATCCTCATGGATTAAATAAAAGTTTAATTAAAGATTGTTTAATTAATTTAAGGATACTCAAAATTATATTTAGCTATTGTATTATTTTCAGCCTTGATTTAATTAAACACTTCCCAACTTGTCTGATCATATAAACCATATATGGTGCTTATTAAAAAATATTATATCTAGGTCCCTTTCCGTACTTACTGAATGAGAATTTCCAGGGAAGGACCTGGATATGTGAATGTTAAGAAGCACACCGATTAAATCTTATGAAAAAATAATTTCGGAGACACTGTTCTACTTTAAAGATCATGTTGTTGTAAGACAATGTTGAAGAAAAATCAATATTTAGGAGGATACTCAGAAAAAAAACAATTTCTGCTAAATTTATAGAATATTTTAATAGAAAATACATTAGTGCTTTAATATATCAGTGTATTAGAATGATACTGTAGGAAAAAGTGTAAAAGACTTAGAAAAGGACAAATTGTTGAAAGTCCTCAATGTAAAATTAGGTGTTGTCTAACATACACTTTCAGGTCCTATATTGTAGATCTAAAGCTATTTTACAACTTTATAAGTAGTAGAATACTGGTAATGGTGTAAATGATTCTTCTCCATTAGAAAGGCAAAATGTGTCCCGTGAGATGCAATTGATTATTTTCCTATTGATATTGGCTAATTTTTCATGTTTTAAGCAAGCTATTATTTCAACGTATGTCTCTCTCTACCATCTTTCTCTCCCTCTCTTCCTTCCTTCCTTCCTTCCTTTCTTTCTTTCTTTCTTTTTCCTTTCTTTCTTTCTTTCTTTCTTTCTTTCCCTTCCTTCTTCTCTCCCTCCCTCCCTTCCTTCCTTCCTTCTTTCCTTTCCAACCATCTATCATCTTTATTCTCTGAATTATCATTCAAAAGGGTTGTAACATCTTACTTTTTGCCTCAAGAAACGAGTCAAATAATAACTTTGAGACATGTTCATATATCTATATGACATTCATAATTACACCCTCTTTTAAAAAGTATCAGTGAAGGGGTTTCCCTGGTGGCACAGTGGTTGAGAGTCCGCCTGCCGATGCAGGGGACACGGGTTCGTGCCCCGGTCCAGGAATATCCCACATGCTGCGGAGAGGCTAGCCCCGTGAGCCATGAACGCTGAGCCTGCACGTCCAGAACCTGTGCTCCACAACGGGAGAGGCCACAACAGTGAGAGGCCTGCGTACCACAAAACAAACAAACAAACAAACAAAAAATTATCAGTGCAGAGTATGCTATGCACATCTTTTTATTCACACTGAGAAGAACAAGAACCAAGCCATCAGTTCTTTTCTTTTTTAATACATCTTTATTGGAGTATAATTGCTCCACAATGCTGTGTTAGTTTCTGTTGTATAACAAAGTGAATCAGCTATATGTATACACATATCTCCATATCCCCTCCCTCTTGAGCCTCCCTCTCACCCTCCCTATCCCACCCCTCTATGTCGTTGCAAAGCACCAAGCTGATCTCCCTGTGCTATGCTGCTGCTTCCCACTAGTTATCTATTTTATATTTGGTAGTGTATATAAGTTGATGCTACTCTCACTTTGCCCCCGCTTCCCCCTCCCCATTGTGTCCTCAAGTCCATTCTCTATGTCTACATCTTTATTCCTGCCCTGCCACTAGGTTCATAAAAAGAAACAAAATTGAGTTATTTGTAGTGAGGTGGAGGGACCTAGAATCTGTCATACAGAGTGAAGTTAAGTCAGAAAGAGAAAAACAAATGCCATCAGTTCTTCTAATATTGCTTTCCACAGGTATCATGTACCCAGAGAGTATAGTTGAAATTAATCAACCATGATAGAGCTTGCCTTTTAAAAGCGTATTGTGTGTTACAAATTTTAAGAATTGAGTAAACAGTTTCTGGGGGGCAAGACTAATCTAGTGATTTTCTCCACTATATTGGACAACAAGGTGCATGACTTCTTTCAGAACAGGAGGATTACTGTTAAGGTACTGTGTGAAATCTAAAGTGAGCCTTCTGACATTTGTCTCTGTTTCCTGCTCTGGAAGAGAAAAGCTCTAACATGTGCTTTGATCTGGGTTTCCCAAGAGTAACTGATGCAACTGTGATTCCATGTTGTTTAGTCTTTCATGGGCACATTTGGTGCACATTTTATGGGCCTAGTTCTTGAACTTGGTGATGAGGGAGATATGACGTGTTGCTTACTGCAGTGACCCAGTGTGGAGGCAGACACATAAACCTATTATGATATTAATAATTGAGGAAGGTACAAACTACAGAGAAACAATGAAATAAGCAAGGGTGTCAAGAAATTATAACAGAAAACTTGATATTTAAATATGGTCATAATTTTTTCTCTGTAATAGAACATTTAATCTTTTAATTACAAAAATAGTATGTAAATACATTCTAGTTTTAAAAATGTCAAACATTGAAGCAAGGTCTTTAAAGATGAACTGGGGGAGTAAACAAATCCATGAATAGGAGATGGGTCTATGGGGAGGAGGACATGCCAGGGAGTGGAAACATACATGCAAAACAGAGATGTAGACAGCATGGGATATTTGGGGAATATGAGTTAGTAGTTTGGGAATATGAGTTAGTAGTTTGATGTCCCTGGGACATAGAATTTTGTGGGGAGTGATTGGAGATTGCAAAGAAGGTTGAGTCAAGGTTGTAAAGAGCTTTGTATACTATGTTTCGATGTTTAGCTTTCTCTCTCTTAGGCAGAGTAATAACTTGGTTGGATCAAGTATTAGAAAGATCATTTTGGGAATAGTCTTTAGTAGGGAGGATCTGAAGGCCAGGAGTCTCAAGGAATTTTATCTGCATAGTTTATTTTAAATCTCACAAATGTGCAAGTCTTGTTATTTTCCTTTCCTTAAAAATTTTTTCAAGGTAAAATTGGTTTATAACATTACATAAGTTTCATGTGTACAGCACTGTATTTTGACTTCTGTATATACTACATTGGGCTTACCATCAAAAGTTTAGTTTCCACTTGTCACCATAGATTTATCCCCCTTTACCCATTTAGACTTTCTCCTCTGGTAACTGCTCCTCTGTTCTCTGTATCTATGTGTTTCTTTTCTTTCTTTTTTTTTTTTTTATTAGTTTCTGCTTTATAACAAAGTGAATCAGTCATACATATACATCTGTTCCCACATCCCTTCCCTCATGCATCTCCCTCCCTCCCACCCTCCCCATCCCACCCCTCCAGGCGGTCACAAAGCACGGAGCTGATCTCCCTGTGCTCTTTTACTTTGGTTTCTTTGTTTGTTTGTTTTTCTATTCCACATATGAGCAAAGTCATATGGCATTTGCCCCATCTGACTTATTTCACTTAGCATAATACCCTCAAGGTCCATTCATGTTGTTGAAAATGGCAAGGTTTCACCATTTTATATGGCTGAGTGGTATATCTTTATATATATATATATATATGCATGTATATATATAAATACAACTTCTTTATCCATTCATCCATTGATAGGCACTTAGGTTGTTTCCATGTCTTGGCTATTGTAAATAATGCTTCAGTGAACATCGGGTGCATATACATATCTGAATTAGTGTTTTCGTGTTCTTCAGATAAATATCCAAAGGTGGAATAGCTGGATCACATGGTAATTATATTTTTAATTTTTTGAGGAATCTTCATCCTGTTTTCCATAGTGGTTACACCAATTTACCTTCCCAACAACAGTGCACGAGACTTCCCTTTTATATCATCTTCTTCAGCACTTGTTATTTCTTGCCTTTTTGATAATAGCCATTCTAATGGTTATGAGGTGATATCTCATTATGGTTTTGATTTTCATTTCCCTAATAATTAGTGATGTTGAATATTTTTTGATGTGTCTGTTGGCCATCTGTTTGTCTTCCTTGGAAAAATGTCTATTCAGAACTTCTGCTCATTTTTAAATCAGGTTTTTGTTTTTTTTTCATTGAGTTGTATGAGTTCTTTATGTATTTTGGATATTAAGCCCTTATGGGATATGATTTGCAAGTATTTTCTACCATTTCTACTTTTTCTTTTGTTCATGGTTTCCTTTGATGTGCAGGAACTTTTTAGTTAGATGCAGTGTCATATGTTTATTTTTGCCTTTGTTTCCCTTACCTGAGGAGACAGATTCAGAAAGATATTGCTAAGACTGATGTCAAAGAGACTATTGCTGTGTTTTCTTCTAGAGGTATTATGGTTTCACACCTTACATTCAAGTGTTCAACCTATTCTGAGTTGATTTTTGTGTGTGGTATAAGATAGTGGTATAGTTTCTTTTCTTTTTTTTTTGCATGTGCCTGTCTAGTTTCCCCAACATCATTTATTGAAGAAATTATCCTTTCTCCATTGTAGGTTCTTTACTACTATGTCATACATTAATTATCCTTGTATATGTGGGTTTGTTTCAGGGATATCAATCTCATTCCATCGATCTGTGCATCTGTTTACCTAAAAATACCATGTTGTCTTGATTAATATAGCTTTGCAGTATAACTTGAAATCAGGGAGTATGATACCTTCCGCTTTGTTCTTTTTCCTCAGAATTACTTTGGCTACATGGGATCTTTTGTGGTTCCATATAAAGTTTGGAAAAGTTTTATCTCTGTGAAAATTGTTCTTAGGATTTTGATAAGGACTTCTTTGAATCTGCAGATTGCTTTAGGTAATAAGGACATTTTAACAATGTTATTTCTTCCAATCCATGAGCTCAGAATATTTTTTCCATTTCTTTGTGTAATCTCCAGTTTCTTTCAACAATGTCTTATAGTTGTACAGTGTACAGGTCTTTCACCTCCTTGGTTAAATTTATTCCTAGGTATTTTTTTCTTTTTGTTGAGATTGTAAATGGCATTATTTTCTTTTTAAATAATTAAGAAATTATTTTCTTAATTTCTCTTGCAGCTAGTTCATTATTAGTACATAGAAATGCAACAGCTTTTTGTATATTGATTTTGTATCCTGCAACTTTACTGTATTCATTTATTATTTCTAACAGTTTTTGGTGGAGTCTTTAGGGTTTTATATATATAAAAATCATGTCATCTGCAAATGACACTTTTACTGCTCTGTTTCCAATTGGAATGCATTTCATTTCTTTTTATTACCTAATTGCTCTGGCTAGGACTTACAATATTGTGTTGAATAACAATATTGTGTTAAATAAGCGTGGTAAAAGTGGGCATTCTTGTCATGTTCCTGATCTCAGAGGGGTAGCTTTCAGTTTTTCAACATTGAGTGAGATGTTAGCTGTGGGTTTTTACAGATGTTGTTTAGTATGTTGAGGTAAGTTCCATCTACACCCATTTTACTGAGAGTCTTTATCATAAATTGGTGTCGAATTTTGTTGAATGCTTTTTCTACATCTATTGAGATGATCATATGATTTGTATCCTTTGTTTGGTTAATGTGGTGTATCACATTGATTGATTTATGAATGTTGAACCATCCTTGCATCCCTTGAATACATTCCACTTAATCATGCTGCATGATCCTTTTAATGTATTATTGTATTTGGTTTGCTAATATATATATGTATATATATATTTTTTTAGTTTCTGCTTTATAACAAAGTGAATCAGTCATACATATACATCTGTTCCCACATCCCTTCCCTCATGCATCTCCCTCCCTCCCACCCTCCCCAGGTTTGCTAATATTTTGTTGAGGGCTTTTGCATCTATGTTCATCAGATATATTGTCTTGCAATTTTCATTTTTTTCTGTTGTCCTTCTCTGGTTTTGGTATCAGATTAATGTTGGCCTCATGAAATGAGTCAGAAAGTGTTCCCTCCTCTTCAATTTTTTTTTATTTGAAGAATTTGGGAAAGATAGGTATTAAATATGCTTTGAATGTTTGTTAGACTGGTCCTGGACTTTTGCTTTCTGGGAGTTCTTTTTTTATTTTAACATTTTTATTGGAGTAAAATTGCTTTACAATTGTGTTTTAGTTTCTGCTGTATAACAAAGTGAATCAGTTATATGTATACATATATCACCTTATCCCCACCCTGTTGCCTCTCCTTCCCACTCTGCCTTTCCCACCTCTCCAGCTGGTCACACAGCACCTAGCTGATCTCCTTGTGTGATGCAGCTGCTTCCCACTAGCTATCTATTTTACATTTGGTAGTGCATATATGTCAATACTACTCTCTCACTTCATCCCAGGTTACCCTTCCTTCTCCCCGTTTCCTCAAGACCATTCCCTAGGTATGAGTCTTTATTCCTGTCCAGCCGCTAGGTTCGTCAAATTTTTTTTTTTTTTAGATTCCATATATATGTGTTAGCATACAGTACTTGTTTTTCTCTTTTTGACTTACTTCACTCTGTATGACAGATTCTATGTCCATCCACTTCACTACAAATAGTTTGATTATGTTTCTTTTTATGACTGAGTAATATTCCATTGTATATATGTGCCACATTTTCTTCATCCATTCATGTGTTGATGGACACTTAGGTTGCTTCCATGTGCTGGCTATTGTAAATGGTGCTGCATTGAACATTGTGGCACATGATCCTTTTTTTTTTTTTTTTTTGTGGTACACGGGCCTCTCACTGTTGTAGCCTCTCCCATTGCAGAGCACAGGCTCTGGATGTGCAGGCTCAGAGGCCATGGCTCACGGGCCCAGCCGCTCCGTGGCATGTGGGATCTTCCTGGACCAGGGCATGAACCCATGTTCCCTGCATCGGCAGGCAGACTCTCAACCACTGTGCCACCAGGGAAGCCCACATGATCCTTTTTGAATTATGGTTTTCTGAGAGTATATGCCCAGTAGTGAGATTGCTGGGTTATATGGTAGTTATATTTTTAGTTTTTTAAGGAACTTCCATAGTGTTCTCCATAGTGGCTTTATCAATATACATTCCCACCAACAGTGTAAGAAGGTTCACTTTTCTCCACACCCTCTCCAACATTTATTGTTTGTAGATTTTTTGATGATAGACATTCTGACCAGTGTGAGGTGATACCTCATTGTAGTTTTGATTTGCATTTCTCTAATGATTAGTGATGTTAAGCATCCTTTCATGTGTTTTTGGGCAATCTGTATATCTTCTTTGGAGAAATGTCTATTTAGGTCCTCTGCCCATTTTGGATTGGGTTTTTGTTTTATTGATATTGAGCTGCATGATTTTGGAGCTTGTATATTTTGGAGATTAATCCTTTGTCAGTTGCTTTGTTTTCAAATATTAACTCCCATTCTGAGGGTTGTCTTTTCATCTTGTTTATGGTTTCCTTTCCTGTGCAAAACGTTTTAAGTTTCATTAGGTTACATTTGTTTATTTTGTTTTTTATTTCCATATCTCTAGGAGGTGGGTCAAAAAGGATCTTGCTGTGATTTAGGTCAAAAATGTTCTGCCTGTGTTTTCCTCTAAGAGTTTTATACTGTTTGGCTTTACATTTACTTCTTTAATGCATTTTGGGTTTATTTTTATATATGGTTTTAGGGAGTTTCTAATTTCATTCTTTTACAGGTAGCTGTCCAGTTCCCCTAGCACCACTTATTGAAGAAGCTGTCTTTTCTCTATTGTATATTCTTACCTCCTTTATCAAAGGTAAGGTGACCATAAGGGAGTGGGTTTATCTCTGGGCTTTCTATCCGGTTTCACTTATATCTATTTCTATTTTTGTGTCAGTACCATACTCTCTTGATTACTGTAGCTCTGTAGTATAGTCTGAAGTCAGGGAGCCTGATTCCTCCAGCTCCGTGTTTCATTCTCAAGCTTGCTTTGGCTCTTCGGGGTCCTTTGTGTTTCCATACAAATTGTGAATGATTTTGTTTTAGTTCTGTGAAAAATGCCATTGGTAGCTTGAGAGAGATTGCATTGAATCTGTAGATTGCTTTGGGTAGTATAGCAATTTTCACAATGTTGATTCTTCCTATTTAAGAACATGGTATATCACTCCATCTGTTTGTATCATCTTTAATTTCTTTCATAAGTGTCTTATAGTTTTCTGCGTGCAGGTCTTTTGTCTCCTTAGGTAGGTTTATTCCTAGGTATTTTATTCTTTTTCGTGCAGTGGAAATGGGAGTGTTTCCTTAATTTTTCTTTCAGATTTTTCATCATTAGTTTATAGGAATGCAAAAGATTTCTGTGCATTAATTTTGTATCCTGCTACTTCACCAAATTCATTGATTAGCTCTAGTAATTTTCTGGTAGCATATTTAGGATTCTCTACGTATAGTATCATGTCATCAGAAGCAAACAGTGACAGTTTTACTTCTTCTTTTCTGATTTAGCTTCCTTCCATTTCTTTTTCTTCTCCGATTTCTGTGCCTTGAACTTCCAAATCTATGTTGAATAACAGTGGAGAGAGTGGACAGCCTTGTCTTTTTCCTGATCTTAGAGCAAATGTTTTCAGTTTTTCTCCACTGAGAATTCTGTTGGCTGTGGGCTTGTAATATATGACATCTATTTTGTTGAGGTAAGTTCCCTCTATGTCTACATTCTCAGGAGTTTTTATCATAAATGGGTTTTGACTTTTGTGGAAAACTTTTTCTGCATCTATTGAGATGATCATATGGTTTTTATTCTTCAATTTTTTAATACGGTGTATCACATTGACTGATTTATGTGTACTGAAGAATCCTTGCATTCCTGGGATCAACCCCGCTTGTTCATGGTGTATGATCCTTTTAATATGCTGTTGGATTCTGTTTACTAGTATTTTGTTGAGGATTTTTGCATCTCTGTTCATCAGTGATATTGGCCTGCAGTTTTCTTTCTTTGTGACCTCTCTGTCTGCTTTTGGTATCAGGGTGCTTGTGGCTTCCTAGAAGGAGTTTGGGAGTGTTCCTCTTTCTGCTATATTTTAGAAGAGTTTGAGAAGGATAGGTCTTAGTTCTTCTCTAAATGTTTGACAGAATTTGCTTGTGAAGCCATCTGTTTCTGGGCTTTTGTTTGTTAGATTTTTAATCACAGTTTCAATTACAGTACTTGTGATTGATTGGTCTATTCATATTTTCTATTTCTTCCTCATTCAGTCTCAGAAAGTTGTGCTTTTTAAGAATTTGTCCATTTCTTCTATGTTGTCCATTTTAATGGCATATAGTTGCTTGTAGTGATCTCTCATGATCCTTAGTATTTCTGCAGTGTCAGTTGTTACTTCTCCTTTTTCATTTCTAATTCTGTTGATTTGAGTCTTCTCCCTTTTTTTCTTAATGAGTCTGCTTAATCGTTTATCAATTTTGTTTATCTTCTCAGAGAAACAGCTTTTAGTTTTATTGATCTTTGCTATTGTTTCCTACATTTCTTTTTTATTTATTTCTGCTCTGATCTTTATGATTTCTTTCCTTCTGCTAACTTTGGGGTTTTTTTGTTCTTTCTCTAATTGCTTTAGGTATAATGTTAGGTTGTTTATTTGAGAAATTTCTTGTTTCTTGAGATAGGACTGTATTGCTATAAACTTCCCACTTAGAAATTCTTTTGCTGCATCCCACAGGGTTTGGGTCATCATGTCTTCATTGTCATTTGTTTCTAGGTATTTTTTTTGTTTATTCTTTGATTTCTTCATTGATGTCTTGGTTATTTAGTAGTGTAATGTTTAACCTCCATATGTTTGTATTTTTTACAGTTTTTTTCCTGTAATTGATAGCTAGCCTTATAGCATTGTGGTCAGAAAAGACACTTGATACAATTTCAATTTTCTTTAATTTACCAAGGCTTGATTTGTGACCCAAGATATGATCTATCCTAGAGAATGTTCCATGAGCACTTGAGAAGAAAATATATTGTGTTGTTTTTGGATGGAATGTCCTATAAATATCAATTAAGTCCATCTAGTTTAATATGTCATTTAAAGCTTGTGTTTCCTTATTTATTTTCATTTTGGATGAACTGTCCATTGGTGAAAGTGGGGTGTTAAAATCCCCTACTATGATTGTGTTACAGTTGATTTCTCATTTTATGGCTGTTAACATTTGCCTTATGTATTGAGGTGCTCCTATTTTGGGTTCATATATATTTACAATTGTTATATCTTCTTGGATTCATCCCTTGATCATTATGTGGTGTCCTGCCTTGTCTCTTTTAATGGTCTTTATTTTAAAGTCTATTTTATCTGATATGAGAATTGCTACTCCAGCTTTCTTTTGATTTCCATTTGCATGGAATATCTTTTTTCCTCCCTTCTCTTTCAGTCTGTGTTTCCATAGGTTTGAAGTGGGTCTCTTGTAGACAGTATATATACAGGTCTTGTTGTGGTATCCATTTAGCCAGTCTATTTCTTTTGGTTGGAACATTTTATCCATTTACATTTAAGGTAATTATTGATATGCATGTTCCTAGTACCAGTTTCTTAATTGTTTTGGGTTTGTTTTTGTAGTCCTTCCCTTCTCTTGTGTTTCCTGCTAGAGAATTTCCTTTAACATTTGTTGTAAAGCTGGTTTGGTGGTGCTGAATTATCTTAACTTTTGCTTTTGTGTAAAAGTTTTAATTTCTCCATCGAATCTGAATGAGATCCTTGCTGGCTAGATAATCTTGGCTGTAGGTTTTACCCTTTCATCACTTTAAATATGTCCTGCCACTCCCTTCTGGCTTGCAGAATTTCTGCTGAAAGGTCAGCTGTTAACTTTCTGGGGATTCCCTATGTTATTTGTTGTTATTTTTATGTTATTTGTTGCTTGTCCCTTGTTGTTTTTTATATATTTTCTTTGTATTTAGTTTTTAATAGTTTGATTAATATGTACCTTGGCATGTTCTCCTTGAATTTTTCCTCCATAGGACTCTCTGAGCTTCCTGGACTTGATTGACTATTTCCTTTCCCATGTTAGGGAAGTTTTCAAGGATAATATCTTCATATACTTTCTCAGTCCCTTTTTTCTTTCTCTTCTTCTTCTGGGACCCTGATAATTCTAATGTTGGTACATTTAATGTTGTTCCAGACATCTCTGAGACTGTCCTCAGTTATTTTCGTTCTTTTTTCTTTATTCTGCTCTGCCATAGTTATTTGCCCTATTTTATCTTTCAGGTCACTTATCCGTCCTTCTGCCTCAGTTATTCAGTTTTGATTCCTTCTAGAGATTTTTAAATTTCATTTATTGTGTTGTTCATCATGGTTTGCTTGCTCTTAATTCTTCTAGGTCCTTGTTAAACGTTTCTTGCATTTTCTCCTTTCTATTTCCTAGATTTTGGATCATCTTTACTGTGATTACTCTGAATTCTTTTTCAGGTAGACTACTTATTTCCTCTTTATTTGTTTGGTCTGGTGGGTTTTTACCTTGCTCCTTCATCTGCTGCATATTCCTCTGTCTTCTTATTTTGTTTAACTTACTGTGCTTGGGGTCTCCTTTTTGCAAGCTGCAGGTTCATAGCTCCCATTGCTTTTGGTGTCTGTCCCCAGTGGGTGAGGTTGGTTCAGGTTTCTGTAGGCTTCCTGATGGAGGGGACTACTGCCTGTGTTCTGGTGGATTGGGCTGGATCTTTCCTTTCTGATGGGCAGGGCCGCATCCAGTGGTGTTTTTTGGGAGTCTGTGAATTTAGGATGATTTTTGGCCGTCTCCCTGCTAATGGGTGTGGTTATGTTCCTGTCTTGCTAGTTGTTTGGCATGGGGTATCAAGTGCTGGAGTCTGCTGGCTGTTGGGTGGAGTTGGGTCTTAGCATTGAGATGGAGATCTCTGGGGGACTTCTCACTGATTGATATTACATGGGGCTGAGGGGTCTCTGAGGGTCCAATGTCCTGAACTTACCTCTCCCACCTCAGAGGCTCAGGGCTGGCACCAGGACAGAGCACAAAGACCCTGTCAGCCACACGGGTGGAAATACTTTTGCTCTTGATTCTTGCATGTTCCTTGCCTGTGAACAGAAGAGACTTGTGACCTGCACCTTTTTTTTTTTTTTTTTTTTTTTTTTGCAGTACGCGGGACTCTCACTGTTGTGGCCTCCCCCATTGTGGAGCACAGGCTCCGGACGCGCAGGCTCAGTGGCCATGGCTCACGGGCCTAGCCACTCTGCGACATGTGGGATCCTCCTGGACTGGGGCACGAACCCATGTCCCCTGCATCGGCAGGAGGACTCTCAACCACTGCGCCACCAGGGAAGCCCGACCTGCAGCTTTTAAGACATGTTGTTCTCTGCACCTTCCCGCCAGAATCTTAAAAGTTTATGTAGAGGCTTTAACTGGGTTTCAGTCACATATTCAGTGTCGATGGTCTGAACACTCCCTTACTCTCTTCTTTTTTTTGTGGGGGGGATATTTTGATTGATGTTTTAATCTCCTCATGAGTGATTGGTCTATTTAGACTTTCTATTTCTTCATGATTAAGTCTTGGAAGGTTGTATGATTCTATGTTTTATACATTTCCTCCTAGGTTGTTGAATTTGTGGGCATATAGCTTTTCATAGTATTCTCTTTTAATCCTTCGTGTTTCTGTGTATTAATCTGAGCCTTATCTCTCTTATACTTAGGGAGTCTAGCTAAAGGTTTGGGTTTGTCAGGATTTTTTTTTTTTTTTCATGATGCGCGGGCCTCCCACTGCTGCAGCCCCCAACCCCCGTTGTGGAGCACAGGCTCTGGACGCACGGGCCAAGTGGCCATGGCTCACAGGCCCAGCCACTCCGCTGCACGCGGGATCCTCCTGGACTGAGGCACGAACCTGCAACCCCTGCATCGGCAGGCAGATTATCAACCACTGTACCACCAGGGAAGCTCTGGGTTTGTCAGTTTTGATTACGTTTTCAAAGATCAGCTCTTAGTTTCATTGATCTTTTGTACTGTTGTTCTAGTCTCTATTTCAGTTTTTTCTGCTGTGATATTTATTATTTCCTTCCTCCTACTGACTTTGCCCTTCATTTGTTCTTCTTTTCCTAGTTCCTTTAGGCATAATGTTAAATTGTTTATTTGAGATTTTTCTTGTTTCTTATAGGTTGCATTTGCTATCAACTTCCCTTTAGTACTACTTTTGCTGCATCCCATAGGTTTTGGTATGTCATATTTTTATTTATATTTGTCTTCAGATATTTTTTGGCTTCTCCTTTGATTTCTTCATTAACCCAATAGTTGTTCAGTACCATGTTGTTTAGTCTTACATATCTGTGATATTTCCAACTTTCTTTTTGTAGTTGATTTCTAATTTCATACCATCGTGGTCAGAAAAGATGATTGATATAATTTCAATCTTCTTAAACTCCCTGAGACTTTTTTTTGTGTCCCAGCACACAGTCTGTCCTTGAGAATGTTTCATGCTCACTTGAGAAGAATGTCTATTCTGCTGCATTTTGATTGATTTTTCTGTATAAATTTCTTAAGTCCATTGGTATAATGTTTCCTTTAAGGCTGCTGTTATCCTGTTGACTTTCTGTCTGATGATTTATCCATTGATGGAAGTGGGATGTTAAAGTCTTCTATTATTACAATGTTGCTGTCAATTTCTCCGTTTAGGTCTGCTGATAACTGCTTAATATGTTTTGTTGCTCCAATGTTGGGTTCATTTATATTAATAGCTGTTATGTCTTTGATGAATTGTCTCTTTTATCATTAATACTGCTTATCCTTGTCTCTTGTAACTTTTTGCTTTTTGTCTATATTGTCTGATATAATTATGGCTATACCAGCTTTCTTTGGGTGCCATTTTCTTGGAGTATTATCTTCCATCCCTTCACTTTTAGCTTATTTTTACCTTTAGAGCTGAGATGAGTCTCTTGTAGGCAGCATGTAGTTGGCCCCCTTTTTTTTAATCCATCCAGCCACTCTGTGTCTTTTGATTAATAAATTTAGTCCATTTACAATTAGGGTGATTATTGACAAATGAGAACTCAGTATTGCCATTTTATGTTTTGTTTTCTGGTTGCTCTATATCTCAATTATTTCTTTTTTCCCTTGTTCCTGTCTGCCATTTTAGTTTGGTAGTTTTTTATGAAGTTTTTCTGTTTCCTTTTAAAAAATTTTTGTGTCTGTTCTAGATTTATATTTTATTGTTACCATGAAGTTTGTATCAAACATCTCATAGACAAAATAGTACTTTTTCTGCTGAAAGCATTGTATCTTCACTTGGCTTTATGGGTCCCAACATTTTCCTCTTCCCCTTTTATGTTTTCATTGTCTGAAATTATCCCTTTTGATATTATTAATTCATTACTAAATTGAAATATCTATAGTTATTGTTATTGCCTTTTCCCCTGCAACCTTTATGCTGTAATTGCTTAACAACTAATTCTGATATAGAGTTGCAATTTTATGATTTCACCTGTCTATTTGTCACCCTATTCAAAACTTTGTGCAATGTTGCCTTTTTGTTTTAGGTAGAAAAACTCCTTTCAACATTTCTTGTAAGGCAGATCGAGTGGTATGAACTCCCTCAGCTTTTGTCTGGGAAAGCCTTTATTTTCCCTTCATATCTGAATGATAACTCTGCTGAGTACAGTATTTTTGGCTGACAGTTTTAATCTCTCAATATTTTGAGAATGCCATTCCACTCTCTCCTGGATTGTAGAGTCTCCTGAGAACTCTGCTTTTAGCTTAATGGAGGTTCCTTTGTAGGTTACTGTACATTTTTCCTGGTTACTTAAAAATTTTTTTCAATGACTTTTTTTAAAAATTAGTTTTGGCTGCGTTGGGTCTTGGTTGCTGCATGCAGGCTTTTCTCTAGTTGTGGCGAGTTGGGGCTACTCTTCATTGTGGCTCATGGATTCCAGAGTGCAGGCACTGCAGCCATGGAACACGGGCTCAGTTGCTCTGCCACATGTGGGATCCTCCTGGACCAGGGCACAAACCCGCGTTCCCTGCGCTGGCAGGTGGACTCTCAACCACTGCGCCACCAGGGAAGCCCTTTTTCATTGACTTTTGACAGTTTTAATATAATGTGTCTTGCAGAAGATCTTTTCGTGTTGAGATAATTGTGTTCTTTTAGCTTCATGGACTTGTACATTCAGTTCCTTCCCCAGGCTTGGGAAATTCTCGGCTATTATTTCTTTACAGAAACTCTGCTCCCTTCTCTTTCTCTTCTCCTTCTGGGATACCCATTGTCCTATGTTACCCTTCTTAACTGAGTCAAATATTTCTTGTAGAATTTCTTTATTTTCTAAAACTCTTAATTCTCTCTCCTCTGCTACCTGTATTATTTCTAGATTTCTATCTTCTCTTTTTCTAATTTTCTCTTCCATATATTCTACTCTATTTCCAGTGCTTTCTAATGCATTATTTATCTTGATTATTGAGTTCTTCAGCTCCAGAATTTCTGTTTGGTTCCTGTTTTGAGCTTTAATGTCTTTGGTAAAGTATTCCTTTTATTGATTAATTTTATTCCTGAGCTCATTGAACTTCCTTTCTGAGTTTTCTTGTAGCTCCTGAATTTCTTCATGATAGTTATTTTGAATCCTTTATCAGTTAGACCACAATATTCCATGACTTTAAGTTTGGTTTCTAGGGGAAAAAATGGTGTTTTTTTTTTCATGGAGCTTGATGAGTTGTTCCAGTGCCAGTACATCTGAAGTAGCAAATACCTTTCTTTTTTAGGTAAAATATTTTTTTCACTTGATTTTAACAATTCAACAGGTTAGTAATTGAAGTCTTTTATTTTTCAGTAGATGGCATCACATAACACAAGCTTTTGTTTCTCTTACCTGAGCTGCTTCTGGCTATATACGGGAATCAGCCGTTTTCACTTTCCACTGCCTCTGCCAGTGGTGCTGCCTGGTGTCCTTGTCCCTGCTTGTGCCTCTAGGGTCATTGGTGACTTCCTGTTGCTTTGCTCTCACTGGTGTCACCTCCTGGGGTACTGGGATGGTGAGGGTCTATGCTGCATTCAAGGTTGCCTGGGTCATACCCTCCACTGCCTTGGCTGAGAGGAGGGAGAGGGTGGGAGAATAAGCTGATGTTGAAGCTGTCTCTGCTGCATGTAAGGTTGTTGGTTTTGTAGTTGTCTCTGCTGAAGCCATCAGGGGCTGGATTCATGGGTTTCTCTGTGGCTGGAGGGACAGAGTCACAGTCTGCCTCTGTTGCCCACAGACTGTGGGATCTGCTGTTTCCAAGAGACCAGAGTTTTGTGTGCTGCCTCCCCTGCTGTGGCAGAACAGGGATCTGACCTCATGCCTGTAAGCCCAGGTGTTTTGTTCTAGTCTTTGTTGCCATTCCAGTGTAGCAGTTATTAGCCACTAGGTAAGAACTGTGGAAGGCATCAAAGGCAGTGTAGTGATCATAAAACAACCAGGGATCAGTTAAGAACACACAGTTTTTGACTAGTGTGGGAAAGCAGTTCAGAGAGTTTGGGGACTAGAAATGGAAAACTTGCCTTCTCTTTCCATATCTGATCTTAACTGGGTGGGTGATTGTGGGAAGTCACTGAAGCATTTTGTCATTCCATCTCCTTCTCTGTAGAGTGAAGAGGTTGGTCTAGCTAGTTTCTAAGGTCCTTCCCAACCTTAAAAGTCTTCATAAATAGTGTTGTGGGATGGTACATTTGGAGAGAGTGTTACAGAGCATATGAGGCTCTTCATCATTTCCATTTCAATTTAAGATGTGATGAATGTAATTTCTCTGTTTCTTTGGCATCAAATATGTGCTTTTAATAGAGGCAATAACCCCACTACATTGTAGTTGCTTACAGGGGTGATATTAAAAGTATTTAATAACCACTTTGGCATAGGCACTAACATAATATGAGCAACAGATTTGTAAGCAGGTAGAAAGGTCATTTGGTTCACGCTAGCCAAGTATCAGTTCTGATTGCTTGCATGTCTGGCTCTCCTCTAGACTGTGAGTGAGTCAAGGTTAAGAACTGTGTCTTGCTAATTTTGGATCCCAAGTCCTAATGCTTACCTCAGAGTAGGTGCCCAATTTATATTTGTTAGATAAATTTTCAATGAGTCCTTAGTGTTTCATAGACTCTTGTGCTCAGTGATTGTAGCCGTATTGCATGAGCTTGTAATGAAAGAAAAGGATGCCCAAATAGTCCTGCTTTTAGAACAAAGCTGCCAATCCTGTGGGCAAGAGTCACAGAAATACCTAAGATACTGGGCAGTCATTAATTTCCAATCATTTTTATTCCTTCCTTATAGAGTCAATTATATCATAAAACTTGAACTACTTAAATTTCATCTTTTTTCATCAAAAAAAGTATTTCAAGGGCAAAAAAAGTCATACTTCTTCAAACTTACTTTAAAAGCTGTGGCATTTTCCAGTTACAATAAAAAAAATGCCAATATAAGTTTAAGTCTTATCAGCATCTCAGGGTTCTCCTTTCTTAATCTCTTCCTGACAGTTTGTCCT
The DNA here is from genome assembly GCF_964165515.1 of Mesoplodon bidens. NCBI lineage: Eukaryota > Metazoa > Chordata > Mammalia > Artiodactyla > Ziphiidae > Mesoplodon > Mesoplodon bidens. The sequence goes on along the minus strand of NC_138173.1, from coordinate 28,297,951 downwards.
TTCCCTTATTATCTAATCATGTTACATTGTGATTGTGAGTTTTCCACAAAACCAGGATGGCTGAGTCATCAATTTGAATTTATCTTGGAAGCAATTATAAGAAGAAAAAGAAAAAAAACCTTGGCCAAGAAATGTTGGTTAAAATTCCTCTTATTTGTACCATGAATTATACAATCTTCAGTTCCGTTGTTTCCACTCTACCATAACTACAGTGTCAGTGCCTGGATCAGACTGGTAGAGCAGCTATATTAAAAACATGGAGCTCCAAAAGGAAGCTTAGAAAATGTTCATCTTCAAAGCTGTAACAATTCTACATGTTTTCTTCCTTTTCTTGTTTTTATTTCCATGGAATAGATCACTTTGTCCATTTCTTTTTTGTAGTACAATATTTAGAGTTCCTCTAATATAAACACTTGTTTATTTTTCCACAGGACTTGAATATCCTCAAATAGTACATTTTAGTATCTATTACAGACATTTGCCCAAATAGATTCAGTTCTTCCATGTTTTGAATTAATGGCATGTGTGTGAGTTAAAACATGATGATGGATGTGTGACATGTGAAATGGAAGTATACAGGGATGTCATTAAGAGTATGGACTCTGGAATCTGCAGCCTGAGTTCAAATTCTGGCTCTGCCTTGCCCTCCTCTCTCTAGTGGTTGTACATACTTGAGCAAGTTTCTTTATCTGAGACTTGGTGGTCTGGTATTTAAAGTGAGGTAGTAATGGTACCTAGGTTATAGGGGTCTTATAGAGCACTTAGCATAACATTTGGAACACAGTAAGCTCAAATAAATGGTACTTGAGAAGTAAAAAATGTAATGGAACTATAAAGCTCATATATATATATATATATATATATATATATATATATAATATTAGTACTACCCAGCAAAAAATCATGGTTAGCTATTTCAAAATTCATTTCATAAATGAATTTTATTCCTTGACATTGATTGATTAATTCACTCCCACCTTTTATTATTATGAACAGCACACTGTGAATATTAATGTAACCCCAGTGGTTATATTGGTTATTACCTGCCTCTATCCATTCAGCATTGGAGTTATTCTTCCTTTACTATTTAGATAGTAATGTTTTGAATCCTTCTTGCAATGATGAACTACCCAGCATCTCTCCCAGGAAAATTTTTCTATGATCTTCTCTTGCCACTACATATACTTTTTGAGTTATTGGCTATATTGACAAGCCAAGTTATTAGCTTGTCCTCTATTCACGATATTTTCTCTTCACTCATGTCAACCCCAAATGGTTACTGTCCTCAAAATACTTTATTTCCTCAAGATACTAGTCATAGAAGGCATTTGTGTGCGTTAGAGTTTTTATTGTCTGAAGGATTTCCTATTTCCTGGGATCATGTTTTGGATGATCCAAAATTGAATATTTCATATTTTCCTTCCTAAGTTTCCCTCTTCCCACTACAGGAAGATGACTTTGTTCTTGAATCTCCGGTCTTCTGGCCTTGGGCTGCCCTCCTCTCTCCAAATGCTCCCTATCCATTAATCTCCTTCTCACACATACCTCAGAGCTCAATATTTCTCCAAGTCTATTATGCAGAACAATTCAGTTCTCTGTATCTTTGTCTTAGTCAATTGTGGCCTTTGTCCTGAAGGCTTTATTTTTCTAAACAAACATATTCTCCTTCTGAGGAAATCTGTTGCCAGCTTTAAAAATAATATTCCCTCACCACCCTTAACTCAGAGATAAATAAGCTCTAATTCTTGTTCTCATAGCCACAGTTTATTCTCAACAGTGTGATACTTTAAAATTGTGAGTCAGTTCATGTCAGTCTTCTGCTCACAGCTCTTCATGGCTCCCCAGCTCACTCAGAGTAAGAGTCAGGGTCTTTGCAGTGTCTACAGGACCCTCCTGGTCATCCCTCTGCCTCTTCTCTTCTCTCATTTTTTCCAACAGCACTGGCTTCTTTGCTGTTCCTTGAACCGAAAACTTATTACGTGGTTCACAGTCACTTCTGTGTACAGTTAAGCTTTTGCTAACTATCTCTGAATGACTTCCAGAAATGCTACAATCTACTGCACTAGTTCACTGAGCATAAAGACATGAAGATATAGGACCAGGAGTCATGCTGTGCTATGACTGTGTCTGTTGGTGCTCAACACCAGAAGAAGGAAGGTGGTGAGGAGGAAAAAGTGAGAAATCATCAGAGCCAGAAATTAACTGATAAAAATTCTTCAAAATATTTCAGCTCATATATTAAAAAATGACATTTTCTCACATTTGAAAACAGTCATAAGAATTTATATGCATTTCCTACAATAAGCCTAAACAAAATCCCTAAACTGCAGTGCACTGCATTCCTTTGCTTTCCCAGTTTGTGTTCTTTTGCTGCTGAGCACAAACTTGTGCTGATGAGCACCTACTGAATGACATTACAGATTCCTGTCCTCTAATGAGACATAAGACAGCCCATCACTGCTACTCAGGATTCTATTTATCCATCTTTAACTCCTATCAAGTTCTCCCATAAAATTATTCTAAAATTTCTTCCTTAATCTTAACAAAATACTAACCCACACCCATCTGATATCAGCAGCACTCAGCTGATACACAATTATGGTTACCAACCATCCTTGTTTGACTCGGACTGAGGGGTTTTCCAGGAAGTGGGACTTTTAGTATTAATTGGAAAAATTCTTAGTAAACTGGGACAATTTGGTCATCCTGTGTACTCTTGTCTTCTTTATCAAGAACCTAAGTGACAGCTTACGGGACTTTATCTTCTCTCTGCCATAAAATTAATCTTTGTTTCACCAATCTACGGATAATGTATTCCTACTTGGGGAAAAATTATTTTTCCTTCTTTCCAAATATTTCCTTCGTTCCTTCTTGCCTACAGCTGTGTCTCGACATTGGTCCTTTTCTTTAGAATCTTGCCTTGTCAGTCGATATCTCCTTTATGTCATTTTAAATGTTTCACTTTAAACAAGGCTCTTCTCTCCTATAAACACACAACTTCCCTTGACCTTTTTCCTCTTAAGCTATCATTCTATCTCTCTCCCTTGTACAACGGATTTCCTGAGAGTATGTTAAGAACTCTGACTGAACTCTTTCACTATCCCTTCTCTTGCTTCTGTCTTCAGCATTTCACCAAAAGAGTTCTCTTAAGATAGGTAACAACTGCCATGTGGTTCAACCAGTGGTCTTTGTTAATTTTATCCTTTCACTCTTTTGGAGTCTCTTGATGCATTTTTCCTTGTTGATTTTTCTTCTTGAAATGATTTTCTGCCTTGGCTTCTTTACACTGCCCCACCCTGATGTTCCTTTCAGGCCTTAGAGTCTTTTTTTCTGTTTCCTCTACTGACTTCTTTTTCTCTTCTCATTGTCTAAAAGTTAGTGTTCTTCAGTGTTTTGCACTTAATCTTTTCTCTCTATATTCTACTAGTTGTCCACCTGATCTATTTTTATGAATTTAACAATTATTTCAAAAGTGGTTCCAAATCCTGCATTTTTATATTCAGACTTGGAGACTGAAACTTTTATTCCTAGATATACCTTGGATGTCTTTAACCAGAAATCCTTCTGAACTCTAACCTTAGCATGAACTAAACCTGAGTTTAGGATATTTTCTCCACCATCCCCGCTACCCCTCACAGAAGAAAATTCCTCTTCCTGAATCCTGTTTTTTTTTTTAAGTATACACTTGTTTTTTTGGATATCTGTGCTTAAAAACTCAAGATTGCATTTCTCCAGCTTAAGGATTCAATCAATTGTCAAACTTCATGGAATCTTTTGTATCTGGGTTTTTTTTTTTAATTGAGGTATAGTTGATGCACAATATTATATAAGTTACAGATAAACAATATAATGATTCATAAATTTTAAAGGTTTTACTTCAGTTATAGTTCTTATAATATATTGGCTGCATTCTCCATGTTGTACAATATATCCTTGTAGCTTATTTATCCCTAATAGCTTGTACGTCTTAAACCCCTACAGCCCCTCCCCTCTTGATATTTTTTTAATTCCACTCCTCCTGCAACCACCACTTTAGGTTAGGTCCTTAGGACATCATATTGGTCTCACACCCCAGATAGTATTCCCATCTCTGCTCTTCCACGACCAATCCGTTCTGCACTCTGCTTGCTTAGACTACCTTTCAAGTTCCTCTAAAATATGATCTACAACTACTTTTTAAAACCCTTACTCCTAGTAGTCCCCTCAACACATCTGTAGATGTGAAACTAGAAGACCACTTGGAGAAAAGCTAGCTATTCCTCAATATCTCCTTTAATAAATCAGTGCATTTCCCTTTGCCCATGCTTTTCTCTCCATCTAGCATGACACTATCCCATTGGACTTTTAAAATTCATGTTGATAATTTTTCCACTAATACTTTTAAATCCTTCATTATCTGTGGTCTTCTCACTTACTTCTATTACTTTATTGTGTTATCTTCATGGTACAAACCATACAATGTCCTCATTAAATTAAAATTCTGAGATGGGAGAGACTGTTTAAGGTATTTTCATATGCTCTTTACAGTGCCTTATGCTCAGCTGATCCTCAATGTTTGTTACAATGTATTTATTTATTTTACTTTTATATGTTCCAGGCCTGAAACATTATTTCAGAAGCTTATGTGATATGAAATAAAATATTTTTAATTGAAGTGTAGTTGATTTACAATATTATTTTCAGGTGGACAGCATAGTGATTCAATAGTTTTATAGATTATATTCTATTTAAAAATATTATAAAATATAATATTCCTTGTGCTGTGCAATAAATATATCCTTGTAGCTTATTTATTTTATACATAGTAGTTTGTACCTCTTAATCACCTACCCATATGTTACCTCTGCCACCTGTCCTCTCCCCAGTGGTAACCACTAGTTTGTTCTCTATATCTGTGACCCTCTTTCTGTTTTGTTATATGCATTCATTTGTTTTATTTTTTAGATTCCACGTACAAGAGATAACATACAGTATTTGTCTCTCTGACTTATTTCACTAAGCATAATACCCTCTAGGGTATCCATGTTGTTCAAATGGCAAATTTTTTATTCTTTTTTGGGAGAGTAATATTCCATTCTTTATATACCACATCATTTTTATCTATTCATCTGTGGATGGACTCTTAGGTTGCTTCCATATCTGGACTATAATAAATAATGCTGCACTGAACACTGGGGTGCATGAATCTTTTCCAATTAGTGTTTCATTTTCTTTGTATATATATATATGTGTGTGTGTGTGTGTTTATATACAGGAGTAAAATTGCTGGATCATATGATAATTCTATCTTTAGTTTTCTGAGGAGCCTTCATACTGTTTTCCATAGTGGCTGCACCAATTTACATTCCCTCCAACAGTGTACAAGGGTTCCCTTTTCTCCATATCCTTGCCAACATTTGTTATTTCTGTTTCTTTTTCTTTTTTTTTTTTTTTTGACTATAGCCATTCTCTACAGGTCTGAGGTGATATCTCATTGTGGTTTTTTTTTTTTTTTTCTCATTGTGGTTTTGATTTACATTTCCCTGATGATTAGAGAGTTTGAGCATCTTTTCATGTGCTTGTTGATCATCTGTATATATTCTTTGGAAAAATATTTATTCAGGTCTTCTGCCCATTTTTCAAATCAGGTTGTTTGTGTTTTTTGATATTGAGCTGTATGAGCTGTTTATATATTTTGGATATTAACCCCTTATTGGACATATAATTCGTGAATATTTTTTCCCATTCAGTAGATTGTCTTCGTTTTGTTGATGATTTCCTTTGTTGTGCAAAAGCTTTTAAGTTTAATTAGGTCCCATTTGTTTATTTTTGCTTTTGTTTCCTTTGTCTTAGGCAACAGTGCCAAAAAATATTGCTACAATTTATGTCAAAGAGTCTTCCGTCTATTTTTTTTCTAGGAGTATTATGGTTTCTGGTCTTACATTTAGGTCTTTAATCCATTTTAAGTTTATTTTTTTATATGATGTGAGAAAATGTTCTAATTTCATTCTATTATATATAGCTGTCAAAATTTCCCAGCACCACTTACTGGAGACTGTCTTTTCTCCATTGTATAGTCTTGCACCCTTTGCTATAGAATAATTGACCATAAGTGCATGGATTTATTTCTTGGTTCTCCATTCTCTTCCATTGATCTATGTGTCTGTTTTTGTGCCAGAACAATGCTGTTTTGATTACTGTAGCTTTGTAGTATAGCCTGAAGTCAGAGAGCATGGTACCTCCAGGTTTCATCTTTCTCAAGATTGCTTTGGCTATTCAGTGTCTTTTGTGGTTCCATATAAATTTTAGGATTATTTATTCTAGTTCTATGAAAAATATCATGGGTATTTTGATAGGAATTGAATTAAATCTGTAGATTTCTTTGGGTAGTATAGACATTTTAGCAATATTAATTATCCCAATCGATGAACATAGGATATATTTCCATTTACATGTATCATCTTCAATTTTCTTCATCAATGTCTTATAGTTTTCAGAGCATAGGTGTTTAACCTTCTTGGTTAAGTTTATTCCTAGGTATTTTATTCTTTTTCATGTGATTTTATTGAAGAGGTTTTTTTTTTGTTTTTTTTGTTTTTTTGTTTTGCGGTACGCAGGCCTCTCCCGTTGTGGAGCACAGGCTCCGGATGCACAGGATCAGCGGCCATGGCTCACGGGCCCAGCCGCTCCGCGGCATGTGGGATCTTCCCGGACCGGGGCACGAACCCGTGTCCCCTGCATCGGCAGGCGGACTCTCAACCACTGCGCCACCAGGGAAGCCCCTCATGTGATTTTAAATGGAATTGTTTTCTTGCTTTCTCTTTCTGATAATTCACTACAGTGTATGAAAAGCAACAGGTTTCTGTATATTATTCTTGTAATCCTATAATTTTACTGAATTTGTTTATTAGGTCTAAGAGTTTTTTCTTGGAGACTTTAGGGTTTTCTATATAAAGTATCATGTCATCTGCAAATAGTGACAGTTTTCCTTCTTCCCTTGCAATTTATATGCCTTTCTATTTTTTTTTTCTTGTCTGATGCTCTGGCTAGGACTTCTAATACTATGTTAAATAGAAGTGGTGTGAGTGAGCTTCCTTGTCATGTTCCTGACTTTAGATGAAAAAATTTCAGCTTTTCATTATTCAGTATGTTAACTGTGAGTTTTTCATAAATGGCCTTTATTATGTGGAGATATGTGCCCTCTTATTCCAAATTTACAAAGTGTTTTTATCATGAAAGAATGCTAAATTTTGTCAAATGCTTTTTTTTTTGCCTCTATTGACATGATCATGGATTTTAATCCTTCTTTTTGTTAATGGGGTGTATCTCATTGATTGATTTGCAGGTATTGAACCATCTGTGTATCCCTAGAATAAATCCCTCTTGATCATGGTGTATGATTCTTTTATGTATTGTTGAATTCAGTTTGCTAATTTTTTGAGTATTTTTAACTTTTTAAAAGTATTTTTGTTTCTATATTCATCAGAGATACTGGCCTTTAATTTTCTTTTTTTTGTAGTGTCTTTGTCTGGTTTTGGTATCAGATAATTGTGACCTTGTAGTTTGGAAGTGTTCTCTCCTTTTCAATCTTTTTGAATAGTTTGAAAGGAATAGGTATTAAATCTTCTTCATATGTTTGGTAGAATTTCCCTGTGAAGCCATCTGTTTCTGAAATTTTGTTTGCTAGGAGTTTTTTCATTACTAATTCAGTTTCACAGATAGTGATTCATCTGTTCATATTATTTATTTCTTCCTGATTCAGTCTTAGAAGATTGTATGTTTCTAGAAATTTATCCATTTCTTTTAGATTGTCCAATATTTTGGCATATAACTGTATGTAGTATTCTATTATTTTTTTTAACATCTTTATTGGAGTATAATTGCTTTACAATTGTGTGTTAGTTTCTGCTTTATAACAAAGAGAATCAGTTATATGTATACATAAATCCCCATATCTCTTCCCTCTTGCATCTCCCTCCCTCCCACCCTCCCTATCCCACCCCTATAAGTGGTCAAAACACCGAGCTGATCACCCTGTGCTGTGCAGCTGCTTCCCACTAGCTATCTTTTTTACATTTGGCAGTGTATATATGTCCATGACACTCTCTCACTTTGTCCAAGCTTACCCTTCCCCCTCCCTGTATCCTCAAGTCCACTTTCTAGTAGGTCTGCATCTTTATTCCTGTCTTGCCCCTAGGTTCTTCTGACAATTTTTTTTTCTTTTCTTTCTTTCTTTTTTTGATTCCATATATATGTGTTAGCATACGGTAACTGTTTTTCTCTTTCTGACTTACTTCACTCTGTATGGCAGTCTCTAGGTCCATCCACCTCACTACAAATAACTCAGTTTCATTCCTTTTTATGGCTGAGTAATATTCCATTGTATATATGTGCCATATCTTCTTTATCCATTCATCTGTTGATGGACACTTAGGTTGCTTCCATTTCCTGGCTATTTTAAATAGAGCAACATCATTAATCGTTAGAGAAATGCAAATCAAAACTACAATGAGATATCATCTTACACCGCTCAGAGTAGCCATTATCAAAAAATCTACAAACAATAAATGCTGGAGATGGTGTGGAGAAAAGAGAACCCTCTTGCACTGTTGGTGGGAATGTAAATTGATATAGACACTATGGAGAACAGTATGGAGGTTTCTTAAAAAACTAAAAATAGAACTACCATACCACCCAGAAATCCCACTACTGGGCATATACCCTGAGAAAACCATAATTCAAAAAGAGTCATGTACCAAAATGTTCACTGTAGTATTCTCTTACGATTTATTTTTTTTGTATCTCTGTGATATTGTTGTAATTTCTCCTCTTTCATTTCTTACTTTGCTTATTTGAGCTCTCTTTTTTTCTTATTGTTTTTTTTTAAAATTTTTATTGGAGTATGGTTGATTTACAGTGTTGTGTTAGTTTCAGGTGAACCAGTTATACATATACATATATTTATTCTTTTTCAAATTATTTTCCCATTTAGGTTATTATAGAATATTGAGCTGAATTCCTTGTGCTATACAATAGGTCCTTGTTGGTTCATGTTGTTTTTTTAATGACATGTTGTTTTGTCTCCATGTGTTTGTATTTTTCCCATTTTCTTCCTGTAAACGATTTCTAGTTGCATACTGCTGTGGTCAGAAAAAAATGCCTGGTATAATTTCTATGCTCTTAAATTTGTTCAGACTTGTTTTGTGGCCTAGCACGTGATCTATACTGGAGAAAATTCCATGTGCTCTTGAAAAGAATGTGTATTCTCCTGTTTTTGAATGGAATGCACTGTAATTATCAAGTCCACCTGGTCTAACATGTCATTTAAGAGCGCTGTTTCCTTAATGGTTTTCCATCTGGATGATGTTTCCATTGATGTAAGTGGGGTGTTAAAGTCCCCTACTATTATTGTGTTATTGTCAATTCCTTAATATTTGCTTTATATATTTAGGTGCTCCTATATTAGTTGCATATTTAATAATAAATGTTAAATCCTCTTCTTGTATTGATCCCTTTGTCACTATATAATGCCCTCCTTTATTTTTTATTACAGACTTTTTAAAAAGACTCTTTTCTGATATGAGTGTTGCTAACTCAGCTTTCCTGTCATTTCCATTTGCATGAAATATATTTTTCCATCCTCTCATTTTCAGTCTCTGTGTGTCTTTAGCTCTGAGTGAATCTCTTGTAAGCAGCATATTGATGCATCTTGTTTTTTATTCAATCAGCCACCCTATGGCTTTTGATTGGAGCATTTAGTCCAATGATATTTAAAATGATTATTGATAGGTATGTTACGGTTGCCACTTTGTTACTTGTTTTATGGTTGTTTTTGTAGTTCTTCTCTGTTCTTTTCATATTCTTTTAATTTCTTCCCTTGTGGTTTGATGATTTCTTCCCTTGTGATTTGATGAAGTGCTATGCTGGGTTCATTTCTCTCTACTTTTTGTGTATCGATTGTAGTTTTTGATTTATGGTTACCATGGGGTTCACATATATTGACCCATAACTATATCTACTTTTTAAAAATGATAGTCATTTAAGTTCAAACATGTTCAAAAAGATCTGTATTTTAACTTCCCTCCCCCATGTTTTCTGTTTTTGATGTCATATTTTACATCTTCATGTGTATCCTTTGACACTTTATTGTAGTTAGAGTTGATTTTACAGTTTTTGTCTTTTAATCTTTGCACTAGCTTTTAGGTGGCTGATCCACAGCCTTTACTATATATTTGCCTTTACTATTGGGATTTTTCCTTTTCTATAAATGTATTTATATGTTTAAATACATATAAATATATGTATGTATTGTTATTGTTCATTTTTCACTTAAAGGTGACCATTTCACACTTCTTTTAATGTTGGTTTAGTTTTAATGGACTCTTAGTTTTTGCTTGTCTGAGGAGCTTTTTATCTCTCCTCCAATACTGAACACTAATCCTGCTCAGTAAAGTGACCTAGGTTTTAGGCTTTTCCCTTTAAGCACTTTAAAAATATTATGCAAGTTTCTTCTGACCTGCAAAGTTTCTGCAAAAAGAAAATCAGTCAATAACTTTATGGGGTCTCCCTTGTATGCAACTCTGTTTTTCTCTTGCTGCCTTTAGAATTCTCTCTTTATATTTAACTTTTGTCATTTTAATTATGATATGTCTTGGTGTGGGTCTCTTTATGTTCATCTCATTTGGGACTCCCTGTGCTACCTGTACCTGGAAGCCTGTTTCCTTCTTCAGCTTGGGGAAGTTTTCAGTCATAATTTTATCAAATATATTTTCAATCCTTTTCTCTCTCTCTTCTCCTTCTAGGACTCCTTTAATGTGACTGTAGTATGCTTGATGTTCTCCCTGTTGTCCCTTAAACTATTTTCATTTTTAAATTTGTTTTTCTTTTTGATGCTCTGATTTGATGACTTCCATTATTCTCTCTTCCACATCACTTTTGTGCTCTTCTGTATCATCTAGTCTGCTGTTAATTCCTTCTACTGTGTTTTTCATTTCAGTTATTACATTCTTCAGTTCTGTTTCTAGTTTTCTAGTTCCTTGTTAACATTCTTACTGTGTTAATCTATTCTTTTCCTATATTTCAGTTAGTATTCTTATTACTATTGCTTTGAACACTTTATCTAGTATATTATTTATCAGTGTTTCATTAATTGTTTTTTCAGAGATATTTTTTCTTACTCTTTCATTTAAAACAATTTCTGATATCTTCTCTTTTGCTTAACTTTCTTTGAGATATTAGATGAAATTTGGTGAAATGGTTACCTAGTCCAGTCTTGAAGGGGTGTCCTTGTTTGTGAGCATCTTTATACATTCTGCATGTGCCCAGTAGCTTTGGTAGGAAAGCTGGATCTGACATGAGCATGAGTCATGTCTTCCCCTAGGGTGTGGTGGTAGCTAACACCTTGGTTTGCAATGAGGCTGGAGATGGAGGGCTATAGTCAGAGGCAGGTGTGTCTAGGGTTTCTTCTCTGCTCAGTGGCAACACCACCTTAATGGGGGCAGGGTCAGTTCCCAAGTTGCTGGAGCAGAAGCCCTGAGGGTCAGATCCAAGCTGGTTTTCTTCTCTTTAATTTTGTGCTTTCACTTCTCCTATCACTGGCATATTTGCCCCAGAGGGGTGCAGTGCTGGAACAAGGGGAGCTGGAGGTGGCACAAGGTGTGGATTGGGGTACACACTGGGGTAGTCCTGGTATACCAGTCAGAGTTCTAGATCACTCCTGATCTACCACCTCCAGGAACTCCAGTAATGGCTGCCTTCACACAGTTCAGATGTCATCCCAGGTCCAAGTCAGCTTCATTCCCCACAGCTGTGCACTCTCCTTGGCAAAGGCAGCCTTTTCCCTAATGGGAAGCTGCACTGCAGAGGAAGAGGGGCTAGAATGGGCACCTGGCATGGGCTGAGGCATGTTCAGGGGTGGTCTAAGAAACTGGCCAGAGCCTTGGGCAGTTTCAATCTGCTTCCTCTGCATTGTTTTAGGAGTAAGGAGTAGTAGGAATGCTCATGCTTTTCATGAGTGGAGTCTGTGTTTCTTACAGTCCTGCTGTTAGTCTCACTGGTTTTCAAACCAGTCAAGGGGATTCATCTTCCAGGTGTTGGATCCCAGAGCTGGGGCACCCAATGTGGTTTGAGCTACTCAATTCCTAGGGAAGATCTCTGAGCCCATGATATACCCTTCCTGTGTCCCTTCCCAGGAGTGTCGTTCTGATCTGACTGCTTCTCTTCCATTCCTACCCAGCTTCTTGTGGATCTTTCTGTACAGCCTTGGTTGTATAAGTGTCTTTCCTCTAGTCTCCAGTTTGCTTTCTGTGAAAATTTCTCCACATGTAGATATACTTTTGATGTGTGCATGGGAGTATGAGAGCTCCGTGTCCTCCTACTCCACCATCTTGACTTCCTTTGAGTATGTTGATTTTAAAGAATGAAGCAAATAGTCACCAGGTGGCAGTGCTACAGAGCTGTGCCAAACCTGACACATTCTCTGAGGCTATTGAGATAGAAATAATTTACTAGGACCTCTTCTCCCTTGAGCTGTATAAAAATCACAGAATCATAGCTTTGGAAGGAAACTGAACATCCTTCAGTCCTACGTTCTAGTTGTAAAGATGAGGAAATTGTGTCTCAGGGAGATTGATAGAAAGATAGAGCTAGAAAGGATTTTCAAGTTTATTTAGTTTTTTTTTTACAGTTAAGGACAATGAAGTCATGACCAAGGAAATGTATTAATTGGAACAATTTTGATTGTGTCATAAATTAAACACAAGTTGGTTTTTAAAATTAAAAAGAAAGGAGGGGAGTTATTAGTTCAAGCATCTGAAGAAACAGGGATAGATCTAGCTTCAGGCAAGGCTGGAGTCAGGGGTCCAGTCTCTTCTTTATCTCTTTATTCTGCTTTTCTCTTGGTGGCTTTATTTTAGGTTTTGAAGTAAAGAGTGACCCCCAACCACTCTTACTTTATGCTATCTTTACTGCTAGAAGAGTCTGCAAATAAATTAATTTCCTTTTCTAATAGTTTCAACAAAAACTCTGGAATTGAGTCTCATTAAGCAGAGCTGAGTCATGTTCCAGCTGGAGCAAAGAGAAGAGTGGGCTCCATTCACCTCTCTGAGGAACAAGGTTGGTTTGGGACAAGGTCAATATATATAGCTTTTCATATACAGTTTTTCATTTCAGGAGGGTACTAGTTACCACTGAGGTGGTGACTAGGAACTGATATCTAGCCTGGGCTCCATTTGCCAAGACATGATACATTGGAGCTGCATCTTCTTAGATGAGAAACTTTTTCTAGTTTGCCTCAGGGCACTGTATGAGTTAGTAGCAGCTTGGCTTATTAGCAGAGGAATTAATTAACACTGGGTGGACCTAAACAATAATGTCTACTTCCAATGGCAGTTTAAAAAATTATTATTAAATTTGATTTTAGTTTTTAAAAATTTTCTCCATCTCTATTTTTGAATTGGAGGCAGGATGGTGTTATACAAAATATGTAGGTATTTAGAGGCAGAATGCCTTAGGTGGGAATCTTGGCTCCACCATGTGCTAGCTGTGTGCATTTGGGAAGCGTTTTAATATATCTTGCCCTCAGTTTACTTATATGTGATGACCACATTTCAAGAAGTTTGGAGCTTTAAATGAAACATGAAAGTCCAGCACAGAGTCTGGGACATAGTAGCAGCTCAGTTAATGTTAAATAATTGTGGCAGTTTTTAAACAGGAGTCCAAATTCTTTGACAGTCCTCTCAGAGACGGATAGGGTTTATGTTCTCTTCTCCTGGATTAGGGAATGCTTGTGACTGCTTCAACCAGTAGAATATAGAGAAGTGCTAGCATACGACCTCTGAACATAGGTCATAAAATGTCACATAGATTCCTTCTGGGATGCAGTTTGAAATGCTTCTTAGAAGCCCCCTCTTGGGACATGACCTCTTTGAATGAAGCCATCATGCTGTGAGAAGCTCAAGGTACACAGAGAGAGAGAGGCTTCCCTGTCACCTCTCAGTGGGGGGCGGGGGGAATGTCAAAGAATTCCGGGGCTACATTTTTAAAATGTCACATGTTGTGGAAAGCACTGTGATGAGTGTGATTTTCCTTCAAGTATGTATTTCCTTGATTATTATAAAAATGTCTACAACTGTAATGGTAAAATATATGTGTCAAATTGGCTAACTTATGGCGTCCAGTCATTTGTTTAAACACCAGTCTAGATGTTGCTGTGAATGTGCTTTTTAGATGCAGTTAACCTTTAAATAAGTAGACTTTAATAAGCAGATTACCATTCATAATGTGGTGAGCCTCACCGAATCAGTTGAAGGCCTTAAAATCAAAGACTGAGCAAAAACTCCTAAGCTGAATTTGAACCTAAGACTACAATATCAACTCTTACTTGACTTTCCTGCCTACTATGAATTTTAGACTTGCCAGCCCCACAGCTGCATGAAGCATTTCCTAAAAAATCTCTCTCTCCCCATATATATATATATATATGAAGTAGTAATAACAAAATCACATAAATCTTTACATGGAATAACTTCATTTCCATTATCAGATTATGTGAGTACTTGATATCTGAACCCATACTTTATAATTTAGAGAGTTCTTTTGCAGTTCTTATTCTATGTTAAATTTTGTAGCCCCAATACGTATGTAAGCCCCATGTCTCATAATGTTAATCTTTTATCTACCATAACTCCCACTGTATAGAATTCAGCTCAGTAAGCCTCTGATGACTATTCTTTGACAGTGTGTGAACAAGTTTGCCATGAGGAGAGTAAAACTATCATCACTGTGAGGACTGTGCGCCTGCCTAATCCCATTCTTTACTGACATTTTTGGTTTCATTGTCTCATTGAATCATTATGTAAATATCATTATTGTGAAATTATTATTTGCAGGTAGGTGTGGGGATCATAGTTTCCCCTGATTACATAGCGATTTGTAGTCTGATGATTGGAGATGTTAGGTGACATTTATAAGTGTCCTCTTGAGGGACTATATCAAGGATGCAGCTCATGATATAATGAATTGACTCAAATCATCCATCCTCTTCCCACTCTTCACTGATTTTTATGACTCCTGTGTCTAGCTGTCTTCATTTGTCTCATTTGAGCCTATCTGATGGAATCGATTTTCCCCCAAATTTCTATGCAATTCTATTAAAAGTGTTTTGAGTTTTGTTAAATTATACTGAACTTTTAAGAGGAGAAGCAATGCAAAAACTAACCAAGAATCAGAAGACCTAGACACTGGTTCTGGGTGTTGGCTCTTTAAACTGAGAGGGGTCTCTAGACACGCATCCTCACAGCTTTAGTTTTCATCCCAAAGTGACAAGTTTGAAGATTTGGCTTCTATTACTTGGTAACTACTGAATTTTTAGTTGGAAACATTTCTGAAGAAATCTTTTTTTGCCAAACTCCCACAGAGAGTCATTGCTAAGATGCTGCTAAGAGAAAACAGCTGAGATTTATCTAATTTATAATTTATTAATTATAACCAGTTGCAGGGAAAGGAAAGTAGCTACTAGATGGTAAGATGGAGAAATGAATGTTCAGAAAGTAAAAATAGAGTAATATATATCCTCTAGATAGAGGGGTGACTGGGTAATTGATCCTGAGCTGTAAGAGAGAGTATA
This sequence comes from Mesoplodon bidens, assembly GCF_964165515.1. Taxonomy (NCBI): domain Eukaryota; kingdom Metazoa; phylum Chordata; class Mammalia; order Artiodactyla; family Ziphiidae; genus Mesoplodon; species Mesoplodon bidens. Next base: position 28,282,347 of record NC_138173.1, on the reverse strand, counting down.
ACAAAAACATAAGCTGTAGCTGGAAAAGAAAATCAAAGTTCTCTTTTAGGACTTTATTCAACTAAACTATCAGTTGGAGCCGCAATAGTACTGCAAGAATTCTTCCATCCGATGAAGAGACAAAGATTTGGTGGCATTACCTTTATTGTCTAACAGAAGGCTGTTCTAGAGATGATGTGGATCTCCATGAATCTGTCTAGGATCTTTAGAGTAAAAGGTCTCAGGACTGCTTCAGATAAAGGTGGAACAACTTCTCTTCCTCCATCCCCCCATAATAAGCTCTTGCCTATTTTTTTCTAATATTATTTCTGAACCAGTGGACATGAGACCTTTCTGAAGACCTGACCCATTACCTACTCTATGCCTTGCCTTTTGGTTTCAGCTCTCATTGGCATTACCACCTACCCAGTGGGCATCTGCAGGATCCTAACTGATCTGGAGTCTTGCATGGGCAGTCAGTTTCCTGACAAGGACAGTCCATGCTATTAAAAATCAGTTATGTTCATCTGCATCTGTTTAGAAGCAGGAAATTCCCTTTACCAGGTTACTGGGAAGACACCTGTGGCACTCTACAATCAATAAATTCCAAAGCGTGTTCTAAGCAGAAAATTAGTGTTAAAAATGTGGGATTTCTTTTTACATCTGATTATGGAGAGCCTATGAAGTGCCAGGCTCTTCACGTGCATCTTGCATATTTCTCACAGTAACTTTGAAAGTAGATATTGTTATGCACATTTGACAAAGAAAAAATTGAATTTCAAAGAGCTTAAGATGTCAGAGTTGAGAGGTAATGGAAAGCGTCATCAGTGTTCAAGCCCAGTTTGGCTAACTCTTTCTCCTACACTGTTAAGCCTACATGGCTCTGAATGAGTCAATTAGTTTTGTGTGCTTTTTACCATGACTACAATACAAATTGTAATTCTTGTATATAAGATTGTTGTTTATTTGATGAAATGTATTTACTATGGTCTAGAACTTGTAAGGCTAAAGTTTTGATAGAATTCAAAAGATAGAACTAAAAGGTCAAATACTTGGCCTATAGAATGACTTTTTAATGACAATCATTTCATGCCTCTGAGACATTTATTTATAAGGTATTTTGCAAAGTTTCAAAATTTCAATACGCCTGATGAACAAACTGCACTTCTCTTCCCCCATTCCACATCATCAAATGTGAAGGGAGCTCATCTATTTTATTCTCCAGTTTGCTGGAAGAATCACTTAATTTCTGATTCTGACAAACAGCATGAAACTATTCAAACAACTGTCTCTAAAATGGTAATTTTTATATTCATGGCACTTTTTGAAAATTACTGACGTATTCTCATGTAACGACTTGGATTGACAACACAGAAAACCTATTTTCTCTCCTGATTTGCTTTTTGTGATAGACTAGGTTCTAAATGAATATGTTTACTTGAGTGTTGAAAGGTACTGTTGAAAAGATGTGAGAAAAATCCCATTTTAAGAACTATGTTACCAGATTACTTTAAATTTCTCCCAATGTGTTAATAAAATGCAGAGCTGGAGCTGGGCATTTTTGTGCTAGAGGCAATTTTTCTCTAGAGGCTTCCTTTCCCTCTGCTTTGTTTGATGGACTGTCAAATCATGGAGCTTTTTTTGGAATCCCTAGAGTCAAGCTCTTTTGAAGCAGCAATTGTTTGTTGCTTATCCATGAATAAGCAAGCAAAGTGGTCATCTATTTTGCTTAAGAGATCTTAATTTTGATAACCTTATTAGCTAATAATAATTGCTATGGGCAGGCACTCTGTTAAGCATTATCATGCATTATCACAACCCCATGAGGCAGGTACTATCATTATCTTCATTTTATACAAAAGGAATCTGAGAATGAGAGATGTTGAGGACTTGCACGATTTCATGAAGCTAGAAAGTAGTGGAGATTGAATTTGATCCAGGCTTTTCCATGGACCCAGGTCCAGGTTCTTAAGCTCTATGCTCTGCTGTCACCTCAAGGGCCATGGAGCCTCCTGTATTTCTTCACAGATTAATTGAACACAAGTCTATATTCTTGAGACTCACAGGAATAATTTAAAAAGAATTTTTATAATACTTAAATTTGTGCTTGAAAGTAACGATGCTGTTCCCTTGTTTCTCTCTTTCTCACTCTCTGAACAATCTGAAAGAGGTTTTAGAACCAAAATTAATTTTAAGGTTTTTACAAAGATTTTGTTTGAGCTTTTATCCGCTGCATTTTTGGCCTGAGTACTTTGTCTTCCATGAATATTTCTTATATGTTGGTCCACGACTCACTGAACAGGAAAATACATTGAAAAATAATACTAATGGCATAAAACTTAATGAGTAAATTTAGATCGTTTTTTGGTTTCAATCAAAAGCTTAGAAATTTTAAGCTATTTCTGTAAAAAATATTCATATTACAAGAAGAGTGAATAAGATATTACATAAAATGTGAATTCAGAAATCATTAGCCTTGGGTTATCATCTGAATTTTCCTTTAGATTTACTAAGTGGGGTTTGGAAAACTTTTCTTCTGCTGCTTTTATTCATACTTATCCTCTTCTTACCTCTCCTCCTTATTGCTTTCACTTCAATGTCTGAATATTAGCTGTGATGTTATTTTATTCCAGTTTTATTGAGATATAGTTGATATAACATTGTATTAATTTAAGATATACAACATAATGATTTTATATACATATATATTGCAAAATGATTGCCACAATAAGTTTAGTTAACATTCCTCACCTCATATAGTTACAAATTATTTTTTCTTGTGAAGAGAATTTTTAAGATCTACTTTCTCAGCAACTTTCAAATATACAATACACTGTTATTAGCTATCACCATGCTGTACATTACATGCCCAGAACTTATTTATCTTATAACTAGAAGTTTGTACTTTTTGACACACTTTACCTATCTTGCTCACCCCACACGCCTTGCCTCTGGCAGCCACCATTCTGTTCTGTTTTCCTGTGAGTTCATGTTTTTAGATTCCATATATTGCTGATGTGCATGGATTGGAGGAATTAATATTGTAAAATGTCTATACTATCCAAAGTAATCTACAGATTCAATGCAATCCCTAGTCATGACTTTATACTCTACCTATTTACAATATTATGAAGATTGGCAAATTAATTAATTAATTTGTAGGAACTGGATGTTATCACTCAATGGAGTGAAACATACCCTCTCTGTTTCCTCTATCCTACCTTTTTAGAAATTAGCTTTAGTTCTTAAAATATGTTGTATTTGGGGATAAAGTTACTACATGTATGTTCTTAAAATAAGCCCTTTGAGAGATTAAGTGAATCAAGCTGAAGTAAATTCTTTATACACTGTACCAAGATGGCAGAGGGAAAAAGAGAGCGTTGAAATTGTAGATAGTGAATTATTAATATAGGTTGCCTTTGGGTTACGGGAAAAATTGGTATGGTAATGGAAGATATGTACATATATAACATGTAAAATTTTATGTTATATATATATATATATATATATATATATATATATATATAAATGTGATGAATCATATCAATAGAGAATTTTAATGTGTTTGATGAAAATTGTTAATTCCTAAAAATTTTCACAATTCTTTGGAAATAATTTCTGCTAAAATCAGAGACAATATATCTGTTTTTAACTTTTTTTCTATTCTACCATTGAACGTGAATTCATTCATGAAAATCTGTGGCTATGAAAACTTTTTTAAGAAGCTGATTAATCTTACTTCTGTTCAAAAGTTCTATGCAGAACATTTGGGCAAATGATTTTAGCTTAATAAAATAATTTTTCTTTGAATAAAACAACATTAATATTTGTTAATATAATTGATATTCATGATTATAAGTATTTATCAAAGTATAATTAATTATTATCAATTATACTTTAATAAATACTGCAAATTACTGTGTTACAGTGTATGATGAGGTCAAGCACAACTTTCAGGTCACACCTGGGGACAAAACATACTGTGCTACTTCAAGTTTATTAGGATATCAAGCATAAATCTATGATACCAATTTTGAAAAATTTCCCATTGAAAATTTGCTTTTTTATTACATTGACCAAATATTTGTCATAGAATTGAAAATAAGAATGAAGTAAAAATGAAAATGTTCTAATTTGTGAGAACTGCTATACAGGTCAGTACTGGAATATCAAGGAACTCCTAGATTACACTTTTGAAGATTTGTAAAATGTAAAAACTTACTTCATGTTCTTGGGTTAAACTTTAACAATGACAGCAGCAGCAATAATAGCAAACAATATTTATTGAATAATTGCTATCATCGAGAGTATTTTAGGTACTTTTTGTGCATTATTGTATTTAACTTACTATAATAATACAAGATAAATGATGATATTATCTATGTTTTACAGGTGAAGAAACTGGTTCAGTTAGGAAGGTTGGGTGGCAGAAGTTCACACAGCTAAGTCAGTGGCACAGCCTGAACAAGAACCCATTTCTATTCAGGGTCAAAGATGGTGTTCTTACCATCAATGCTGTTAATAGTAGCCTAAAGGAACACTGGCATATTCTAAAATAACCCTTTCTATTCTTGGGATTAAATATACACCTGGGAGTTTACACATGTAAAATACGTTAGGGCTATATATGATGTGTTAGAAACATATTTTACTGAAGAGCTCATTAATAAATGAAAATAATAAGCATTCAACTACTTTGTTTTTTAAAAATATTTTTATTTATTTATTCTATTTATTTATTTTTGGTTGCATTGAGCCTGTTGCAGCATGCCGGATCTTTGTTGCAGCATTGAGCCTGTTGCAGCATGCCGGATCTTTGTTGCAGCACACAGGCTTCTCTCTAGTTGTGGGGAAGGGGTTTCTCTCTAGTTGTGGCATGCAGGTTTTTTCTCTCTAGTTCTGGCGCATGGGCTCCAGAGCATGTGGGCTCTGTAGTTTGTGGCATGTGGGCTCTCTAACTGTGACTCACGGGCTCAGTAGTTGCCCCGCAGCATGTGGGATCTTAGCACCCTGACCAGGGATTGAATTTGCATCCCCTGCATTGGAAGGTGGATTCTTTATCACTGGACCACCAGGGAAGACCCAGCATTCAAAGCATTACTTTGAATTAATGTTTTTGTGATTTTAATGGACAATTAAGCAAAACCTACCTTTAAGGAGTTACAGAAACAGTTTTTATTTATTTAAAAATATCTCATAACTTTTAATCTATTTTTACCTTTTTTTCAATTTTTTGGTGCATATAACTGTTTTTCTTAACATTTTGATTGGAGTATAGTTGATTTACAATGTTGTGTTAGTTTTAGGTGTATGGCAAAGTGAATCAGCTATACATATGTATATATCCACTCTTTTTTAGACTCTTTTCCGATATAGTCTATTACTGAGTACAGTTCCCTGTGCTATATAGTAGGTGTTTATTAGTTATTTATTTTATATATAGTAGTGTGTATATGTCAATCCCAATCTCCCAAGTTATGTCCCCCATCCCCTACATATGTTTGTTTTCTACATCTGTGACTCTACTTCTGTTTTGTAAATAAGTTCATTTGTACTCTTTTTTTAGATGCCACATATGTGATATCATCTGATAATTGTGTTGCTGCAAACGGCATCATTTTATTCTTTTTATGGCTGAGTAATATCCCATTGTATATATGTACCACATCTTTATCCATTCCTCATTTTGGAAGTTCTAGCCACAACAATCAGAGAAGAAAAAAATATAAAAGGAATCCAAATTGGAAAAGGAGTAGTAAAACTGCCACTGTTTGAAGATGACATGATACTATACACAGAAAATCCTGAAGATGCTACAAGAAAACTATTAGAGCTCATCAATGAGTTGGAAAATCTGCAGGATACAAAATTAATACACAGAAATTTCTTGCATTCCATACACTAACAATGAAAAATTAGAAAGATAAATTAAGGAAACACTGCCATTTACCTTTGCAACAAAAAGAATAAAATACTTAGGAATAAACCTACCTAAGGAGGCAAAAGACCTTACTCAGAAAACTATAAGACACTGATGAAAGAAATCAAAGATGACACAGATGGAGAGATATACCATGTACTGGGATTGGAAGAATGAATATTGTCAAAATGACTATACTACCCAAAGCAATCTACAGATCCAATACAATCCCTATCAAACTACCACTGGCATTTTTCACAGAACTAAAACAAAAAATTTACAGTTTGTATGGAAACGCAAAAGACCCTGAAGGCAATCTTGAGTAAGAAAAATGGAGCTGGAGGAATCAGGCTCCCTGACTTCTGACTACACTACAAAGCTACAGTCACCAAAACAGTATGGTACTGGCACAAAACCAGAAATGGAACAGGATAGAAAGTCCAGAGATAACCTATGTAACTATGGTCACCTAATCTATGACAAAGGAGGCAAGAATATACAATGGAGAAAAGACAACCTCTTCAATAAGTGGTGCTGGGAGAACTGGACAACTACATGTAAAAGAATGAAATTAGAACATTCTTTCACACCACACAGAAAAGTAAACTCAAAATGGATTAAAGACCTAAGTGTTGGCCAGCCACTATAAAACTCTTAGAGGAAAACATAGGCAAAACACTCTTTGACATAAATTGCAGCAAGATGTTTTTTGATCCACCTCCTAGAGTAATGAAAATAAAAACAAAACTAAACAAATGGGACCTAATTAAACTTAAAAGCTTTGGCACAGCAAAGGAAACCATAAACAAAAATAAAAGACAACCCTCAGAATGGGTGAAAATATTTGCAAATGAAGCAACTGACAAGGGATTAATCTCCAAAATAAACAAACAGCTAATGCAGCTCAATATCAAAAAAACATACCACCCAATCAAAAAATGGGCAGAATATTTAAATAGACATTTGTCCAAAGAGGACATACTCATAGCCAAAAAGCACATGAAAACATCCTCAACATCACTAATCATTAGAGAAATGCAAATCAAAACCACAATGAGGTATCACCTCACACCGGTCAGAATGGCCATCATCAAAAAATCTACAAAAAATAAATGCTGGAGAGGGTGTGGAGAAAAGGGAACCATCTTGCACTGTTGGGGGGAATGTAAATTGGTACAGCCACTTTGGAGAACAGTATGGAGGTTCCTAAAAAAGAAAAACAATGAAAAATAGAACTCCCAGATGACCCAGCAATCCCACCCCTAGGCATAGACCTGGAGAAAACCATAGTTCGAAAAGAAACAGTTTTTATGTTTGGAGAACATTAAAGTTTGGAGAAGATTGATTTTTCCCCACTGCTGTTGTAAGAGAAGTCCGTGTCCAGTTTTGTTTGCAATAGAGAGCTCTGTTTACTAATTTCAGAACTAATGAAAGAATCAGAGACTTTTGCAACTGGAGGAGACCTTAGAAGTTATCTAGACAAATAGCTCAGTTTCCCATACAGATGCTCATCTTATTTTCTCTTAAACACCTCCAGTGATAGAATATTCTCTGCCTCCTGGGGCACCACATTTCATTTTAAGAGCTCCTGCTAATTCTTTCTTTCAATCGAGTCTAAACTTATACCTGTAATTTCTAACTTATCACTCCCTTTTCTTTCCTTATCTAAATGACAGCCCAAATCTTCATTTTTTTCTGGCCCTGATTTCCTCAATTCTTTCTTACATAACATGTTTCTGGGTTATTTTGTCATTCTGATGGGTTTTCACAGTATATCCTTCGTTTAAAAATTTTTCATCCTTAAGTCTGTGGCTCCAAACCGAAGACAGTGCTCAAAGAACTGTTAGTAAACTGCAAAATGAAATAGTATTGTTGTCTTTCTTGATCCATACACCATGTTTTATGTGAATAATATGGACAAAGACTGAATATGATGATTTTATGCAAACATTCAGGGGACTAATAAAAACTCTGGATATTAAAATAGACATATTAGGGATTTGGGAACTGGAAAAAAGGATTAATAGAATCAAGAAGTAAATTGTCAAGAAATTTGAGAAGGAGGCTGCTGAGATGGAGAAGGTCTTCCTCATGTACCTACTTTAGTCTTGGGAAAATGGCTGTGAGTATAGTATCACCATTAACATCTCTTTGTGGAAATTGGAGACCTGCAAACACTATGTGAGCCCTCGGACATAGAGAATTATTATTAAATCTGATTATAGATACTTCATTTTTATTGCATTTATGGCTGGTACTTTAAGGAATATTACTCTAGTTTACACATTTTACAACAATGATAGTTGCTGTTAGCAAATATATTCTACCAAGCCACTCTAGAACCTCACAAGATATGAGGAAATTGTCAAAAGAGTCAGCAATTACTTTTAAAAAGCTAACTACAATGCATACAGGTAATATTTATGTCAATTTTCTTTTTAAACTGTGACAAAATGCTGGAGGTAAGTTCTGACATGCTTTCACTCATGAGATGAGTTTGGGATTACATCACATCACCAACTTAATTTACAAAATCTACTATATATTCCTCCAGAATATCTTTAAACTTGGAATAATTCATTCCCATGGGCTTTATGGAGACTAGTGTTCTAAGATAAAGCATAGTGCTTACCTTTGGTCCAGTCAAAAGGTCAACTAAAGTGAAGTCTGCTAAATAACACCATGACAGGTAAGTATAGTTAGTTCACCAGGAGACAATATGAGCTTTACCACTGAGACTGAGTCTGCAAAGTGGCTAGTGACAGCAAGAATGCCCACCAACAGCAACAGCTTGCTTCACTGCATAAGTCATCATCCTGAAACATCCAGGCCAAAGCAGAGCTAGCTCTGTATTCATGTTTGGTTTTGTATTCCACACATTGCTTAAAAGTTTATTTGGCTTAATGGGAAGATGGCCATCTTGGTAAGAAGCTGGAAGAAGGACTCAAATTCTTGAAAGCAGATAATGGTCCTGATGTTGAGATATTATCACGTAAATATATGTTTGTATTGTTGTGTGTATCTTCAAGACACTGCCAGGAAGGCTGCAGGAGACTGCAAGAGACAATCTTCCTAGATCTTCAGCCAATTCAATCTAAATCAGAAGAATGACCTCAGAAATATTTCTCTCAAATGACCATTCAAGTTTAATGGTATAAAACAGATGGATCATAACAGTATATTGTACAAATTAGAAGGAAAAATGTTTGCATATCATTTATTTTATGGTTGTTGTTAGTTTCTGAAACCTGTATTTCTAAATGGAAACAACTTAGTAAAAAGCTGTAGCAAATTTTTAAAAATTGCTTTGAAGATTTTCAAACACACAAAATCAGAGAGAATCACATATAAAACCTCCATATACTCATCACCAAGATTCAGTAATTACCAACATTTTGCCATTCTTGTTTCATTTATTCATTCCCTTGTTTTTATTTTCTAGAATATTTTAAAACATACACATCAAATGTATCTCTAATTGAGAGCTAATTTCTCAAAATTTTGAAAACATTTAAACAAAGTTTAATGTGGGGAAAAAAGAAATATTTTAGGTAAATATAGCTAAATATTTGCATGCATCATTCCATTTTGAAAAAAATTCAGATGTTTCATTTTTTAATATCCAAAGTATCTAATAGAAGAAAACAAATATTTTACATTTTTGAAAAAAAAATTAGGTTACTGCCATGCTTCTGTGATGTGTTCAATGTTTAGAATTCGAGATGAGTTTCACATGGTAAGTTCTCCCAAACATTAACAAAATTCTTTATTTCTATAGGAGATAATTGTAGAGTAAAATTATTTTTAAAAACTCTACTATTAGTCTTTTTCTTTGATTATTGTTTTTTGTTGGAAAAGTTGGTGTGCTCAAATATAGTTCTTAAGTTTATCTCAAAAAGATATCCAAGGAGAAAAAATCTGTAGATTTAACAAGTTCATGTTCTACTTTAGGAATAATAGAAGTATATATATATATATATATATATATATATATATATATATATATATATATATATATATATTTTTTTTTTTACAATAGTCCACTTTTACCCACACAGGATACATTCCAAGTGGATGCCTGAAACTGCAGATTGTACAAAACCCTACATATACTGTTTTTTCCTATACACATATATGTATATGTATATATATATGTATATATATATATGTATAGGATAAACTTCATATGATGAAATTTAATTTATAAATTAACAAACACTGTGCTACTGTGACAGTAGATCTAATAAAATTGAGATGGCTACAAGTGGCTAATAGATGGGACATACTGGACAAAGGGATGATTCACATCCTGGGCTGGGACAAGTGGAATGGTGCGAGATTTCATCATGCTACTCATAATGGTGTGCAATTTAAAACATATGAATTTCTTATTTCTGAAATTTTCCATTTAATGTTTTCAGACAACCATTAATCACAGGTAACTGAAACTGTGGAAAGTGAAACCACAAATAAGGGAAGGCTACTGTATATGTAAATATATATATATATATATATGCATATATATACACACTGTTATATATGTACATATGAATATGTATTATATATCTCAAGAAGACATATATATATATTTATACTGTTATATATGTGTATATATTAAGAAGATACACACACAGTACCTTATTGAATGAGTAGGCACCGTTGCTTTACTTTTGTTGATATGCTACATGGTTAAATTAATCTAACAAATTAGCACTGGGAACACCCCTGGGCAGCAGGCTTCTTTCTTCCCAGTCCTGATTTCATTCTGTGCATTCTCTATCACTGTGCTACCTTGACTCTCCTTGCCATGGCACCTGTGCCTTCACCTGTAGGCTTTCTGTCTGGTGATATAAGAAGCCCCTTCTAGTTCATGCACCAGCTGGAGTCACACTGACTGGCACCTTGCCTGAGAAGCATGTATAGAAATTGGAAAAGGTCAAACACTGGCTTAGAGAACAAAGGCAACAATGAGAATTTAGAAGAAAGAGAAGCAGATTTTCAATTATTTGCTGTTTGTATTTGTGAAGATGTGCTGAATGGAACTGTGGTTTAAATTGTATATAAAAGAAAATCTATAAAACATAGCTTCTTTAATTCTGAAATTCAATTAATCAATGACAATGTAGTTTCCAATCTTCCAAAGAAATTTTTAAAATTAAAGCACATGTAAAAGGGCCTTCTGCTGTGATACCACACTTACTTTGAATTTCCCTGTAGCTTCTTGTGATACAGAAATTAATCTATAACCCCTTTACTTGTTCTGCTCCTATGCTTCTTTCCCTATGATTAATGGCTTTAAAGGGGGAAAAAGAAACTGTTTCACTTGAAACTACTTTCTCTAAATGGTAAAAAAAAATACTAAATTTTACTTTGCAAATCATTCTCTGCCCACTCATCTCTGTTTTTGCAAAATTATCTTCTGTATTCAAAGATATTTTCCCTACAAAATCAAGATAAAAACTAATTATACCTACTTAATTAAAGATTATATGTTTAGTTTCATAAGGAATCTAGAAATGACAAGAATATTAAAATGTTTTCCCTTGTTTCTCCTCAAAAAGCAATACATATTTGAATTTTGTTGCACAAAGCTCTAAAATTATCTAATAAAAAAAAGAATTGGGGCTTCCCTGGTGGCGCAGTGGTTGAGAATCTGCCTGCTAATGCAGGGGACACGGGTTCGAGCCCTGGTCTGGGAAGATCCCACATGCCGCGGAACAACTGGGCCCGTGAGCCACAGCTACTGAGCCTGCGCATCTGGAGCCTGTGCTCCAGCAACAAAAGAGGCCTCGATAGTGAGAGGCCCGCGCACCACGATGAAGAGTGACCCCCCGCTTGCCACAACTAGAGAAAGCCCTCGCACAGAAGTGAAGCACCAACATAGATAGCCAAAAATAAATAAATAAACAAATGTGGGTTAAAAAAAAAAAAAGAATTGGAGACTTTAGTGTAAGACATAGTAACCACAAATCATATAATAGAAATAATAAGCATGCTCTACTCAGACTAAGTATAATGTAAAACTCAATTACTAATACAATGCAATTGCTCCTCCCTATCAGTGAAGTTTGAAAGCAAAAATTTGAACTGATTTTAGATTACAGGTAATGTTTAGTAATAAAAACATCAATATTTTAAAGCTGCATCTACATATAGAAAGTACGTTCATGTTTTTCTGCTATGATTTTGTGACTGGCTTCCTCTCTTTTATCCAATGCTTATTTAATGACTGCCCGGTATATTCATCTCACTTCCCTGTCTGCTAGGAATCCTTTCCTAAACATTTCAGCTTTGAGTGGTCTTCCTCTTTCTTGAATTTTTATTGAAAGATAAAACTTTGTTAAAAAGACCTCAGTTAATAATCTACTATTTTAAATTATTAATTGCTTTTTGTTTATTACATGTATTATTTATACATAACCTCAATATTACTATTTCTGAAGAAAAACTAAACATTCATTTTAAGAAAACTATAAAACTTAGCATAATACTCCTCAGTGATTTTAACAATACAATCTATCATTTAATATTGCCAATAACTTGGAATAGTTTTAAATTCTTGATTAATGCAGCTTTAATCACATAACTCAACTTTAACCATAATACGTAGATAATTCTTAATATTAAGAATTCAGTAATGTTTGAATGTTATAGAGTAATGAGTTACATGCAATCACTTAGAACCATTTAACAATTCTTCCAACAAATGAGCATCATCAAGGCCCATAAGAATTTGTTTTTGAGTTGTAAGTTAAATAAAATGCAGGCAGTGACCCCTTCACTGATTTCAAAAAATATATTTATTCAATTCCTGCTAGTAAAAATTATTCTTTACCCATTATTCTCATTAAAATTCCATTTGAGTCATCTTTTTTAACCTCTAAACAATATACTTAATGCATATTTGTACATTCAAATTTTTATTCAGTGCAATGTATGATTATATAGTCTCTCAGTGTAAGCTGAAGTTTGTTTGATTGGAAATAGTATATTATTTTTGTTTATGACAAGATTTCAGATAAGCATAAGGCTTTTAGCCCACTTAATCTGGAGGAATGTTTATCTTGACTATCTCAGTTTTATTTGTACATACATAGTTCATTTTTGTTCCTTATTTTTATGAAATAATTTTTTACTTTAATTCATCATTTTCAAGGTATCTTTATTTTTCACACTGGACTTATAACCACACATCCACTAAAGATAAATGTGGAATTTTTCCTTTTTAATTTTTTTAATTTTATTTAATTTATTTTTTTATACAACAGGTCCCTATTAGTCATCAATTTTATACACATCAGTGTATACATGTCAATCCCAATGTCCCAATTCATCATACCACCACCGCCAACATCCACTGCTTTCCCCCCTTGGTGTCCATATGTTTGTTCTCTACATCTGTGACTCAATTTCTGCCCTGCAAACCGGCTCATCTGTACCATTTTTCTAGGTTCCACATATATGCGTTACTATACAATATTTGTTTTTCTCTTTCTGACTTACTTCACTCTTTACGACAGTCTGTAGGTCCATCCACGTCTCTACAAATGACCCAATTTCGTTCCTTTTTATGGCTAAGTAATATTCCATTGTTTATATGTACCACATCTTCTTTATCCATTTGTCTGTCAATGGGCATTTAGGTTGCTTCCATGACCTGGCTATTGTAAATAGTGTTGCATGTGTCTTTTTGAGTTACAGTTATCCCTGGGTATATGCCCAGTAGTGGGAATGCTGGGTCATATGGTAGTTCTATTTGTAGTTTTTTAGGGAACCTCTATACTGTTCTCCATAGTGGCTGTATCAATTTACATTCCCACCAACAGTGCAAGAGGGTTCTATTTTCTCCACACCCTCTCCAGCATTTGTTGTTTGTAGATTTTCTGATGATGCCCCTTCTAACTGGTGTGAGGTGATACCTCACTGTAGTTTTGATTTTCATTTCTCTAATAATTAGTGATGTTGAGCAGTTTTCATGTGCTTCTTGGTCATCTGTATGTCTTCTTTGTAGAAATGTCTATTTAGGTCCTATGCCCATTTTTGGATTGGGTTGTTTGTTTTCTTAATACTGAGCTGCATGAGCTGTTTATATATTTTGGAGATTAATCCTTTGTCTGTTGATTCGTTTATAAACATTTCCTCCCATTCTGAGGGTTGTCTTTTTGTCTTGTTTAGGATTTCCTTTGCTGTGCAAAAGCTTTGAAGCTTCATTAGGTCTCATTTGTTTATTTTTGTTTTTATTTCCATAACTCGAAGAGGTGGACCAAAAAAGATCTTGCTGTGACTTATGTCAAAGAGTGTTCTTCCTATGTTTTCCTCTAAGAGTTCTATAGTGTCTGGTCTTACATTTAGGTCTCGAATCCATTTTGAGTTTATTATTATTATTATTATTATTATTTTTTTTAAACCAATATCCCAATGTGTTTTGTGTGAATACGTGTGTATTAATTAATTTATTTATTTTTACTGTGTTGCATCTTTGTTTCTGTGCGAGGGCTTTCTCTAGTTGTGGCAAGCGGGGGCCACTCTTCATCGTAGTGCACAGGCCTCTCACTATCGCGGCCTCCCCCGTTGTGGAGCACAGGCTCCAGATGCTCAGGCTCAGTAGCTGTGGGTCACGGGCCCAGCCGCTCCGCAGCATGTGGGATTCTCCCAGACTGGGGCATGAACCCGCATCCCCTGCATTGGCAGGTGGATTCCCAAATGCTGCGCCACCAGGGAAGCCCTGAGTTTATTTTTGTGTATAGTGCTAGGGAGTGTTCTAATTTCATTCTTTTGCATGGAGCTGTCCACTTTCCCCAGCACCATTTATTGAAGGGACTGTCTTTTCTCCATTGTGTAGCCTTGCCTCCTTTGTCATAGATTAGTTGACCATAGGTGTGTAGGTTTATCTCTGGGCTTTCTATCTTGTTCCATTGATCTATGTTTCTGTTTTTGTGCCAGTACCATATTGTCATGATTACTATAGCTTTGTAGTATAGTCTGAAGTCAGGGAGTCTGATTCCTCCAGCTCCATTTTTTCCCCTCAAGACTGCTTTTTTTATTCAGGGTCATTTCTGTCTCCATACAAATTTTAAGATTTTTTGTTCTAGTTCCATAAAAAATGCCATTGGTAATTTGATAGGGATTACATTGAATCTGTAGATTGCTTTGGTTAGTATAATCATTTCCACAATGTTGATTCTACCAACCCAAGAACATGGTATATCTCTCCATCTGTTGGTATCATCTTTAATTTCTTTCATCAGTGTCTTATAGTTTTCTGCATACAGGTGTTTTGTTTCCCTAGGTAGGTTTATTCCTAGGTGTTTTATTCTTATGGTTGCAATGGTAAATGGGAGTGTTTCCTTAATTTCTCTTTCAGATTTTTCATCATTAATGTATAGGAATGCCAGAGATTTCTGTGCATTAATTTTGTATCCTGCAACTTTACCAAATTCATTGATTAGCTCTAGTAGCTTTCTGGTGGCATCTTTAGGATTCTCTATGTATAGTATCATGTCATCTGCAAACAGTGGCAGTTTTACTTCTTCTTTTCCAATTTGTATTCCTTTTATTTCTTTTTCTTCTCTGATTGCCATGGCTAGGACTTCCAGAACTTTGTTGAATAATAGTGGTGAGAGTGCAAGTCCTTGTCTTGTTCCTGACCTTAGAGGAAATGCTTTCAGATTTTCACCATTGAGAATGTTTGCTGTGGTTTTGTCATATATGGCCTTTATTATGTTGAGGCAGGTCCCCTCTATGCCCACTTTCTGGAGAGTTTTTATCACAAATTGGTGTTGAATTTTGTCAAAAGCTTTTTCTGCATCTATTGAGATGATCATAATTTTTCTTCTTCAATTTGTTAATATGGTTTATCACATTGATTGATTTACATATATTGAAGAATCCTTGCATCCCTGGGATAAATCCCACTTGATTATGGTGTATGATTCTTTTAATGTGTTGTTCGATTCTGTTTGCTAGTATTTTGTTCAGGATTTTTGCTCCTATATGCATCAGTGATATTGGTCTGTAATTTTGTTTTTTTTTGCAGTATATTTGCCTGGTCTTAGTATCAGGTGATGGTGGCCTCATAGAATGAGTTTGAAGTGTTCCTTCCTCTGCAGTTTTTTGGAAGAGTTTGAGAAGGATGGGTGTTAGCTCTTCTCTAAATGTTTGATAGAATTCGCCTGTGAATCCATCTGGTCCTGGGCTTTTGTTTGTTGGAAGGTTTTTTTTATCACAGTTTCCATTTCAGTGCTTGTGATTGATCTATTCATATTTTCTATTTCTTCCTGATTCAGTCTTGGCAGGTTGTGCATTTCTAAGAATTTGTCCATTTCTTCCAGGTTGTTGATTTTATTGGCATAGAGTTGCTTGTGGTAGTCTCTTAGGATGCTTTGTATTTCTGTGGTGTCTGTTGTAACTTCTCCTTTTTCATTTTTAATTTTATTGATTTGAGTCCTCTCCCTCTTTTTCTTGATGAGTCTGGCTAATGGTTTATCAATTTTGTTTATCTTCTCAAAAAAACAGCTTTTAGTTTTATTGATCTTTGCTCTTGTTTTCTCTGTTTCTATTTCATTTGGTTCTGCTCTGATCTTTATGATTTCTTTCCTTATGCTAACCTTGGGGTTTCTTTGTTCTTCTTTCTCTAGTTCCTTTAGGTATATGGTTAGGTTGCTTATTTGGGATTTTTCTTATTTCTTGAGGTTGGCTTGTATTGCTATAAAGTTCCCTTTTAGAACAGCTTTTGTTGCATCCCATAAGTTTTGGATCATCCTGTTTACCTTGTAATTTGTCTCTAGGTATTTTTTGATTTCTTATGTGATTTCTTCAGTGATCTCTTGATTATTTAGAAATGTATTGTTTAGCCTCCATGTGTTTGTGTTTTTTATGATTTTTTTCCCTGTAATTCATTTCTAATCTCATAACGTTGTGGTCAGAAAAGATGCTTGTTATGATTTCAGTTTTCTTAAATTTACTGAGGCTTGATTTGTGAGCCAAGATATGAGCTATCCTGGAGAATGTTCCATGTGCACTTGAGAAGAAAGTGTAATCTGCTGTTTTTGGATGGAATGCCCTATATTTCAATTAAATCTATCTGGTCTATTGTGTCACTTAAAGCTTCTGCTTCCTCATTTATTTTCATTTTGGATTGTCTGTCCATTGGTGTAAGTGAGGTATTAATGTCCTTCACTATTACTGTGTTACTGTCGATTTCCTCTGTTATAGCTCTTAGCAGTTGCCTTACGTATTGAGGTGCTCCTCTGTTGGGTGCATATATATTTATAATTGTTATACCTACTTCTTGGATTGATCCCTTGATCATTATGCAGTGTCCCTCTTTGTCTCTTGTAATATTCTTTATTTTAAAGTCTGTTTTATCTGATATGAGTATTTCTACTCCAGCTTTCTTTTGATTTCCATTTGCATGGAATATCTTTTTCCATCCCCTCACTTTCAGTCTGTATGTGTCCCTATGTCTGAAGTGCATCTCTTGTAGACAGCATATAGATGGGTCTTGTTTGTGTATCCATTCAGCCAATCTGTGTCTTTTGGTGGGAGCATTTAGTCCATTTACATTTAAGGTAATTATCAATATGTATGTTCCTATGACCATTTTCTTAATTGTTTTGGGTTTGTTTTTGTAGGTCCTTTTCTTTTCTTTTGTTTCCCACTTAGAGAACTTCCTTTAGCATTTGTTGTAGAGCTGGTTTGGTGGTGCTGAATTCTCTTAGCTTTTGCTTGCTGTAAATCTTTTGATTGCTCCATCGAATCTGAAAGACATCCTTGCCCTGTCGAGTAATCTTTGTTGTAGGTTCCTCCCTTTCATTACTTTAAGTATATCATGCCACTCCCTTCTGGTTTGTAAAGTTTCTGCTGAGAAATCAGCTGTTAAACTTATGGGAGTTCCCTTGTATGTTATTTGTCATTTTTCCCTTGCTGCTTTCAATAATTTTTCTTTGTCTTTAATTTTTACCAATTTGATTACTATGTGTCTCGGTGTGTTTCTCCTTGGGTTTATCCTGTATGGGACTCACTGTGCTTCCTGGACTTGGGTGGCCATTTCCTTTCCCATGACAGGGAAGTTTTTGACTCTAGTCTCTTCAAATATTTTCTCACATACTTTCTCTCTTTCTCCTTCTGGGAACCCTATAATGCAAATATTCTTGTGTTTAATGTTGTCCCAGAGGTCTCTTAGGCTGTCTTCATTTCTTTGCATTCTTTTTTCTTTATTCTGTTCTGAAGCAGTGAATTCCACCATTCTGTCTTCCAGGTCACTTATCCGTTCTTCTGCCTCAGTTATTCTGCTATTGATTCCTTCTAGTGTAGTTTTCATTTCAGTTATTGTATTGTTCATCTCTGTTTGTTTGTTCTTTAATTTTTCTAGTCTTTGTTAATCATTTTTTCATCTTCTTTATCTTTGCCTCCATTTTCTCCCCAAGGTCTTGGATCATCTTAACCATCATTATTCTGAATTCTTTTTCTGGAAGGTTGTTTATCTCCACTTCATTTACTTGTTTTTCTGGGGTTTTATCTTGTTCCTTCCTCTGGTACATAGCTCTCTGCCTTTTCATTTTGTTTATCCTTCTGTGAATGTGGTTTTTGTTCCACAGGCTACAGGATTGTACTTCTTGCTTCTGCTGTCTGCCTCCTGGTGGATGAGGCTGTCTAAGAGGCTTGTGTAAATTTCCTGAAGGGAGGGACTGGTGGTGGGTAGAGCTGACTGTTGCCCTGGTGGGCAGAGCTCAGTAAAACTTTAATCTGCTTATCTGTTGATAGGTGGTGCTGAGTTCCCTCCCTGTTGGTTTTTTTGCCTGAGGCAACCCAACACTGGAGCCTACCTGAGCTCATTGGTGGGCCTAATGGCAGACTCTGGGAGGGCTCACGTCAAGGAGTACTTCCCAGAACTTCTGCTGCCAGTGTCCTTGTCCCCACACTGAGCCACAAGCACTGCCCACCTCTTCAGGAGATGCTCCAACACTAGCAGGTAGTCGGGTTCAGTCTCCCCTGGGGTCACTTCTCCTTCTTCTGGGTCCTGATGGTCACACTACTTTGTGTGTTTCCTCCAAGAGTGGAGTCTCTGTTTCCCCCAGTCCTGTCGAAGTCTTGCAATCAAATCCCACTAGCCTACAAAGTCTCATTCTAAGAATTCCTCTTCCCATTGCTGGACACCCAGGTTGGGAACCTGATGTGGGGCTCAGAACGTTCACTCTAGTTGGTTGACTTCTCTGGAAAAAGTGTTCTTCAGTCTGTGAGTCACCCACCCAGCAGTTATGGGATTTGGTTTTACTGTGATTGTGCCCCTCCTACTGTCTCATTGTGGCTTCTCCTTTGTCCTTGCATGTGGGGTACATTTTATGGTGAGTTCCAGTGTCTTCCTGTCGATGATTGCCTAGCAGCTAGTTGTGATTCTGGTGTTCTCACAAGAGGTAGTGAGATCACATCCTTCTACTCTGCCATCTTGGTTCCTAATCCCTCATTTTTATTCTTGACAGACTGTTTTCCTTATGAAAATTTCTGTTTTTTGATAATATAATTTAACCACTCTGGACCTCAGTTTCTTCACCTGTAAAATGAGAATAACAGCGGTCCCTTCCTCAGGGGATGAGCCTGGCACATAGTGAAAAAATGTGGTTGTTAGTACTGTTAGTTGTGGTGGCTAGAGAAAGCACTATCACAAAACAACACTGGTTTGGCATAATGGCAAATAATCAGTATGCCGGAATTTTTCCCCTGCAGAATCTGTAGTAATGAGTAGTCATTTTGTTAACACAGAATAACAATTTGGTGATATATTTCCCCTCTGTGTTCCACGAGGACTCCTGGATGAACTAAAAATTCAATCTAGGGGTACCAAAGCATTTTAATTAGAGCAATATGAAGCAGGAAGATTTTGTTCAGCGGGGGAAGTATATCAAAAGCAGAGAAATTATTATATTAAAATCTTTTCTTTTCATATATTTCATTCATTTTTATCACTTGTCATTGCAATTTTTATTTTTCTCAACTTTCTGTGAAATTATATCTCAAATTATTCAAACTTCTGGTCCATTGGTTAATGCCATTGAATGAAAAGAACCTTTTCTATAGCTATTGTATCATGAGCCCATCACAGGTGGGTTGAGCATGTGTACTCTGGGTTGAGAATCAGTGATACAATGTACTGTTTTAAAGAGAAAAAGATTCTTCACATTAACAAAGAATCTAACATTGGGCCCCAGAACTTTCCATGTAGATAGAAAGGCCAGTGTAATATTACTTTTTAGATAAAAAGAAAAGGCTATGTTCATTAAGACTGTTTCACATGGACAGTGTATATACTGTATTATGGACCTAATATCCAGTAAAATCTAAATACTACAATTGTAATGAATAGGTGATTTAATTCCAAATGAAATTAAATTTTAAACAGAGAAGTTATTTTTTCTCAGCTTAGACTCTCCCATTCTTCATAATTACTCAAAAATATTACAGGTCTTGTCTTAGGAAGATTCACCAGAAAACTGTGGTATTGTTTTTAGGTGCAAGAATTTAGGAAATGTTAATTGAGAAGCTCCTTGAGTGGTGCTAGAAAACCCACCTAGTGCTTCTCTTTCATTTTATTATTGTGAATGGGAATGATACTTGTGTTTTAACCTACATTCCTGACAATAGAAATCAAGATATGAAATATGTTTCATTAGCTTTTGCTCTTTGGACAGAAGAAAATGGAAAAAAAATATACTGAAAATACACCCACTCCTCTACATTACACCACTCTCTCCTGACCAAAAAAAAAAAAAAAAAAAAAAGAGAGAGCGAGAGAGAGAAACAACAACAACAACAACAAAAACCCTTTGAAAGTTGAAAACCCACACCTGTCTGGTCTGGACTGGCATTCTGTTTAAGCCTTTTTTTTCTTAATGCTCAAGTTAATATTTCTTTGATTGTGAGAAATAGACTTCTAAATACAACTCCATAGACTCCCCAATTTACCAGAATTGGAAACAAATGACTTTTTTATTATTCCAAAAATAAAAGACTGCCAAAAGGATGAGAGTTCATTGTCATTACATTCATTTAAATGAGGTGCCACAGACTTTGAAAGTAATTATAAAAGGGGAATAGAAACAAATTGAGCAATGGAAGTGTTACAGGATTATGTATGGTGAGCTGACAACATCATTCACTTTTCATTTGTGCATGTATATTCCACTTTATTTCCAAAAGTTTTGATAAAGTCTAACACTTATTTGGAAATACAAGTTCTGATATTTTTAAAAAGACAGTCACATAACCTTATTACACTATTATCATACCTGTAGTATAAGAATTTTTACCACTCCACATGAACACAAATGCAAAAAATTGTTTCAATATATTATTCTTCCTTTTTTTGTGTATGGATTTATGAAAAAAACATTGACTGGTATTTTAAATGATGCTATTTTAAATAATTTTTGGTGGGGGGAGATAGAAGTGATACATCTTTTTATTTGTTTGCTTTCATCTAAGCCAAAACGATGCATACATAGAAACATCACTTGTGAAAATCAGAGTACAATCTCTTTGTTAACATATTGTTTACCATAGTTTTACTAATAAAATTACTTACAAGAAAACGTTTTGAAAGAATCATATTTGACTTCAATCATGACTCAAAGATGTTCTGTCTGGAAATTCAGGGACCATGTTTTGTTTGAAAGAAATTCTGTAACCTTATTTTAGCAGCACTGATTTTCTTACTTTTCTGTAATCAGTGAAAGGAAAGCAATGATTAATGAGCTTCTCGACCTGCTCTTTGTCTCACTCGTGACATATTTGCCAAGTGCTTCAGCCTGCAAAGCTCAATTACCAAGCTCAGTTATTAACAGTTTAAATTTCTGTGAATGCTTCAAAGCAATTGTGGTAAATAAGAGTCATAATTCTCTGCCAGTTTCCAAATAAGAAATGTATATTCATTGACCAGGATTAATAAGACACTACTCTCTATTTACATACTCCTTGGATTTTTAAGGAATTTAGATTCCTCAGAAGCTTGGGTGTATAGTCAGAAAACTCATTTTTAAGTTCCTATTATGCTTCCTACTTACCTTTGTGACTTTGGAGGATGTTTCTCAAAATCTTTGTTGTGTCTCAGTTTCATTATTTTAAAAATGGAAATGATAATAATGGCAATGACCTCACAGGCAGTTGAGCTCGGGATTATGAAAATACTTTGTAACTAGAAGGTGCAATGAGCTGTTATTACTGTGAGCTAATTAGAGGAACTGGTTTATCACCATCTTCATTACAATGTCACAAGTAGGAAGAAAGGGGTTCCTAGTTGTCCATTCTGCTTTAAGTCTATTTTTAAATGAACAGATAGTGTATTCCCACCATGTACACCATACATATTGTAAGGGACATAAAGGTGTATAGAATATGAGAGACAGCTCATATTGTTCCAAGCTTTCCAAATATCAGGGGAGTCACTTGGTCCTATTTAGAAATTCGTCCTCAAAGTTTAAATAGAGATATGATTCCCCAAATTTCTTGGCCTTCTCATACACTATTCCTGTTTCTTAGTTGAAAAGATAAAAGAAACCCCAAAGTTGGTTTCTCAAGTGTTCATTTACCATCTGCTATGATTGGTGCCCTTGACTTGGAAGGGTTTATCTTGTGGACTCTAGAAAGCAAAGCATAGTGACACAGGTTGTCTATTGAGCTACTTAGAAGAATTATAATACTGACCGTTCTCAATTCCTAGACTTTGGGAAATGTTGACAGGACCACCCACCCACAACTTTAGTAAGCTGGGGCTTAGTTTCACAGACCTGAGTCAACCCAAAGGATTTAAAAATTTTGGGGTTCAACACAGTAGTTTTCCTCATATTAGGCCCCTGAAAAAAGGAGAGGAAAAAAAAATCCTGTGATAAAAGCACAAAGAAGGGGTACTACTGACTACCTTCAGAAAGATACTGGAATGTGATTAACTTTTATAAAATGTATTTGAGAAATTTGCTAGTTAATAATAGCAGTGCTATCCAGACTAGGGACATCTCTTTCAAAAACTCATTATCCTGGAGTCTTGCACGTCAATGTTCATGATTTCCTAGGTACAGTAATAACAATACTTACTTATATCTACCTGTCATTTGAAGTTATCAAAATGATAAAGAGCTGCTGTTTGGAATCTGCCTCTAGTTTAATACCAAATTGATAGTATAGCTCAGAACTTCATGTCTCATGTAAAAGATATGTCTTGTTTATTGTTTAGATGTTCTAAGCTTCATTTTCATGATAATCGTTACTAAAAGGAGAGCTATATTTTTCCCAATGGAGCTGCATTCATACCTGAGTCCACTTTTTATAAAGGAAATCAAGGAGTGACAAGAATTGTAGTTGTTTTTATGTTCTAGAAATTATTTAGTTTTAGCAACTACAGAGGAGGAACTACCACTATGAATCTGGATATTTTCTCTTGTTTTTATGCCTAGCATTATTTTTTTTATAATTTCTTGGTCTCTGAATTTAGGAGGAAAAATTACCTTAATATTTTCCCCTCAGAAACAGTAATAATTAGTAGATTCTAAAATGATCAAACAATAATCTTTCATAAAAGATTATTTTAAAATTGTGCTTCTTTGAATTTTCTATGTTTACCTAGTATTATCTAGGGGGTAATGTTGTGCCTCTGTGTCCTTAACTGTTTTTCTTTTTTCTGTTTTTAAAGTCATGAAATAAGTGATTTATTAAAAAAAAAACTATGTTGTCTAAAAAGTCATGTACGAGAGGAAAACAGTGACTGACTGCTATTATACTGTACTATTCTAAAGCCTCTTTACCCCCCTGAAAGACAGGTTACCAACTCAATATTCAAAATAGTGTAAAAAAGAAAGAAGTCAATGTTACTTAATGATATAACAATAGGAAAAATTGAGCAAAAACGTTAATAATTATTATCGTAAATTGTTTACTGCAAAATGGAATAAGGAATGACTATTGCTATCTAATTTTTCTAAAATAAAATGTGGAATAAAGTAAAAAGAGCAAAAAAAAAAGAAATAGGGTTGACAGTAGGCTACAAAAATGTTGATCATTTTCTTCTAAATCTGACAGCTCAAATATTCATGGTATGTGAACTATCCATGCTTTGCCTGAGAATAGAATTTACAGAGTTAGAATAATGTGGAAGGAAAAGGAAAAAATTCCTCAGAAGTATAATTTCACATGGAAGCTGAATTACATATTCCTGAAATTGTTGTTCCCCTGCAACTTAGTTTCAATGATGCTTTCTTAGATGGGCAGAACTGAGTTGACAGATTGTTCTAGAAAGACAAGAAGGGGTCCCCAGATTTGGATCATGTTGCCCATTCTACCCTTATCACTTTCTACAAGCAACAAGGGTAGAAGGTACTCACTTTACCCTAGAGGTTCCTCCAGATATTGTCAACTATCATCAGTATTTATTTTCTTAGAAAAAATGTTGTCCATTAGTGTAAACACATTTAAGTGTACTTTTAAAATAGTCAATATTTAATGGTAAAAAATCTAATAAATTAAAAGCATCCTTAAAATAATAATATTTAATATCAATTAATGGGATTGAAATTGATAACTTGTTCCCTATACTACTTAGTTTTACCAAAAAAGAAAATGGAAATTACATAACTTGACCAAAGTTCTCTGCATAAATTATTTCCTTGATTTTTATTTATTTATCAGAGTCTACATCAGAGTGTCACTTTTGATGGAATTACAGCAAGAAACATTTCCTAAAGGATAAGGGACAAAGAAATAAATCAAGAATAATTCCAGGGCTTCCCCGGTGGTGCAGTGGTTGAGAGTGTGCCTGCCGATGCAGGGGACACGGGTTCGTGCCCTGGTCTGGGAGGATCCCACGTGCCGTGGAGCAGCTGGGCCCGTAAGCCATGGCCGCTGGGCCTGCGCGTCCGGAGCCTGTGTTCCGCAACAGGAGGGGCCACAACAGTGAGAGGCCCGCACACCTCAAAAAAAAAAAAATTGCCATTTATAGAGATGGGTGCTCTAGAAATAGGATCCATTTTAGGTGGAAAATCAACAGTTAAGTTTGATATGCTTGTGAAACATCTAAGTGAAACTGTCAAATGAGAAGTTGGCTATAGAAAACGAGAGGTCAGGATGGTAAGTATAATTCTGAGACTCATCAGCATATAAAATGGCATGAAAAGCCAAAGGAGTGGACAAGATCTTTGAGGCTTAAGGA
Organism: Mesoplodon bidens; assembly: GCF_964165515.1. Classification (NCBI taxonomy): domain Eukaryota; kingdom Metazoa; phylum Chordata; class Mammalia; order Artiodactyla; family Ziphiidae; genus Mesoplodon; species Mesoplodon bidens. The sequence continues at coordinate 28,257,256 of NC_138173.1, read as the reverse complement.
AAATTTTATATTGAATTAACGTACCAAGGCTTGGTTTATTTATAACTTCAAACCTACCATCTAGGAGGATCTTATATCTATTCATATAGTCATATCTTTTATTCTATGAATAAAATTTTGTGGCGTGTACTATGTAGTTTTTTGCATTTCTTATTGGGTTTATTCCAAAGTATTTTAGCTAGGCATTATAACATTATAAAAAAGAATATTATTCATTACATTTTCCACAGTTATTATTTGTATAATACAAAGCTATATGTTTTTATATTTATTAAATATTAAAAAAATAACTCACAATTAAGCCTAATAGTGTTTCTGCTTATTTTCTTGGCCCTTGACGTTGATAATCACATCCTAACCCAATAAAAAAATGTTCTCTTCTTTCTAATTGTCAAACTATAAATTTCTGTTTCTTGCTTTACTGCACTAGCTTCCTCATCTAGAATAAGTTAGAAATATTAATTTAAGTAGAGGGTATTCTTACTTTAATGTAAGTTCAACTGTGACATCTGTTATAGTATGAAGTGTAATGTTGTTTTAAGATGCATGTAGGTGTGTGCATGTGTTTTCATGGGTGCTCACGCATAAGCATGTACCTGTGTGTGAGAGTGTATGTGAATTTTTGTAAAGAAGTCCTAGTTGGTCATAGGGGGATCTTTTACATTTTGTTGTATTTTTGCTTGTATTTTGATTTATTTCAGGTTTTTACTTCTATATTAGTGAGTTATCTATATTCGACTTTTGGGTGTTACTTTTTTGTCATGTTTTTATGTGAGAGTCATAGTACCTTCATAAAATGAATTGGGTAGACTAGGTCTTTTTATGCATCTTGCAATGGACTTCATGACAAGGAAATGAACTATTCTTTGAATATTTAACAGGCAAAACCTCTGAACTTGAAGATTTTTTGAAGATTTATTTTTTCATTTTTAACTTTTTAACATTATTTTTTTTATGACTTTTCTAAGCAGCACATCACAGATACTACTAACCCAATATTGGTTGTTTTTGCCACTCAATAGGGTGATTAACCTATTTCGTTTATTATTTTAAATGGTATATTCTCATTCTATATTTAGACATTAAAAATAATACTTTGCTTCACACTCAATTGCTTGCCTGCCTGCCTGATGCTTGATTTCCTTTTTTTCCTCCTCCCTCCCTCTTTCCCCTCTTCCTTCCTTCCTTCCTCACTTCCTTCTTTCCTTCCTTCCTTCCTTCTTTCTTTCTTCTTTCTTTCTTTCCCTCCCTCTCTCCCTCTCTCCCTCCCTTCTTTCTTTCCTTCCTTCCTTCCTTCCTTCCCTTCCTTCTTTCTTTCCCTCCTTCTTTCTTCTTCTTTCTCTTTTGAGGGTACAGACCATGTCATGCTTGATTTTGTCGTCTTTGAGAATTTTTAAGGTATGTAGTCTGTTTCTAATTCTGTTAGTGGTTACCTTTATATAAAATATAAACTTGACACACTCAATTTTAAACTTCACCAAGGTGAGGTGTTCATCTCTTGTTCACTGATGTATCCTAAAAACCTAGAAGAGAGTCTGATACTCTCAATATTCAATCATTTGTTAAATGAATGAAGCTGTATAAGATGAGGTATTAACATATCTCCTTCTCTTGTCCTCTCCTAATCAACTGTTTTAACTCAATCAGGAATTATCAAAGCAGGCTGTTGTTTAGCAGCAATTATATTTACATATAAATCATGTTTTTAAGAATGTTTTTGTTTGCTATTTTTATATTCAATTTTATAAATATCATCATAACAATTATGTATATGCAGTTTTCTATGATTTATTGAATTGAGTGATTACCATTAGGTATTTGTATGATAAATGTGTCTTGCATTTATGTCTTTATTTTTTTTGAAATCATATGGTATAATGCTTGCCAGTAAATTTTTCAGTCATTTTTTTTAGGAATTCAATGTGAATGGTATATGTTCTGAGTCTATAGATATACGAAATATTTCACTGGTGCCCTAACATATTAAATGCAGGTTTGTAGGTGTAGCACTTTGAACATAAAAGTTTTTTTTTTTTGGAACTTCAGTTTTCCCTATTTTGGGAAGACGGATTGAAAACTTTCTAGGTTTTGTTATTTGCTTATTTTTAGATTTTATGTTTTTCTGTAAGTAATGTTGGATTTTCTTTTAAAATTGGTATTCTGATAATATGGTAAGCCTTTTTGAACTTTGTAAATTTTCTTCAATTGTGTCTGATTGTCACAACTTTTTGATTTGTTCTGTTTTCTTCTGAGCAGCACCTGTGATGCTTACGTTGGATCTTGTTTCTCTGCCCTCTATGTCATCTTTTTTACATGTTCACTTCTTTACTTTTACTTTATATTCTGTTGAAGTCTCTTAAATTTGCCCTCCAAAACATTTATTTGGTTTTTTGAAGCAAAAAGTTTGCTTTTGGTTATTTTGTTTTGGGTGTTCTTGTTTTCTTTTCTTTTTTTCATTAAAAAATTACTATGTTTATATCAGCTCTTTTAAAAATGTCTCTGTGGTCAAATTTTATTATGTTTTCATTATATTATACCTTTCTTTTTAAAACACAGAACAACTATTTAAAAAATATTCTCCTTTTTTATGAAAAAGATATATATTTTAGAGATCTGATCATTTTCTTAATTTTGGCTGAAATATTCCTTCTTCCTTATAATGCAGTTTGTTTTTTCATATATTCCATGTTGATTTCTCCCTTTGCTCATACACTTGTCTATAAGCACAGAGAGTTATGTCTCCTATTTGCAGTCAGAAGGGGAGGTGGGATTTCTTGATTGGCTCTCACCGCTTGTATGCTGGTTTCTTCCTCATCCAAGATTCAGGCTTCTATGGAAGTTAATTGCCACAGTTTCTGGTACAATTTGCATATGCAGGAAGACTTTTTCTAGTTTGGTTGTGCTGGGATTAATGGATGTATTTCTCCTGCTTTAACTGTTTTGCTCTCTGCCAGAAGAGAGCATTTGAAAAAGAGTCTGAAGCTCTCTGTTGATGAATATTATTTTTTAGAAAACCAAAATACTATCCCCTACAACACATATTACTTCTAATTAGCTTTTTTTTTTTTTTAGGTAATTACAAAAATTATTTGGGATAATTTTTCAGCTGCGTTTAGCAGGAAATACAATTCTAAATTATTTGAAATAAGAAGCATATTTATTAACTCACATAATAAGAAGTCTAGTGGCAGAGTTGCTCCAGAGCTTATTCACTCAGTGGCTTAAAGACATTATAAGCTCCCGGGTATTTTCCATCTTTTTCTCTGTCATCTTCAATTTGTTGGCTACTTTCCTCATCATTGGAAGATAGCTGTAGGAATTCCAGCCCTCACATTATCACACAGCTTGGTCCACAGACAGGAAAGAACCTAAACCTCAATTCTGTCTCCTGAGGAGCAGGCATACCTTCTGAGGGGAGCCCCAACAGCTATCCTCTCATATCTTTCTGGAAAGAATTGCATTACATGCTCCATCCTAAATAACCACTTGTAAGAGGAATAAATTCTATAATTGGCTTAGGTCAGTGGTTCTCAAACCTGACTGCACATAAATCATCTGGGCAATTTAGAAAAATCAATAAAACAATTAAATCCAAGTATCTGAAGGTGGCATATGATTATCTGTATTTTTAAAAGCCCCCAGTTATTGTGTAGACAGATGTAGAGAATCATTTGGCTTAGAGTACCAAAATTCAAAACTCAGGCCCTGAAGCTAAGAGCGGGGGGATACAGCTATCTCAGGCTGATACCTGAACAAAACCAGGATCTTGGTCAAGAGAAGGGCTGGCTGATAGGTTGTCATTTTTGTTCTGTCCAACTTCTGCCACTTTGTGTGCTGAGTATTGAAGTGTCTCCTTGGCTGTAGAAAGGAAGGAGCTGGTGAGTATGTAGATGTGTGTCACTACCGTGACTGACTTGGAAGAGAATTCCCTTGTACTTGGGAAATAGCTTTGTTTCCAGCAGTGTCTGTGGGATCAGGTTAAAGAGTTGTGGTGAATCCAAGCTTTGCCCTTTATACTTTGAGGCACCTATGCTTCTCTGTTTCAGCTGGTTGAATAAAGGTAATTTAAAAAATGCTTCTCAATCTACTTCCATCAGAGCTGTAAGGAGCAAGACTTTGCCATAGTGTTCTTTTTGATTTGCAATATTGTTTTTGAACTTTTTTATTCTACCTTTATTCAGCGATTTTTCAATATTATTCACTAGACTAGGTACCCTGAGCAAAGGGACTGTGTCTGTGTTACCACTGCATGCCCACTGTCAAGTACATATATGGAATAGAGTAAGGCCTCAACACAGCTTTGATGAATAAGTGAACAGGCTTCTCTGCTCTGATCAGACCAGACTAGCTGCAGGCCAAACTCACAGAGCTGTTTATCAACCTAGAATGCAGGGATTTCTGGATTCTTTTCTTCTCTGTATTCTATTCTGGACTTAGGAGCCCAAATGATTATTTTAACCTTTAAGTTGGATCATATAATTCCTGTGCTCAAAACCTTTCTCTCTTTTCCCATTTAATGTAGCATAAAACCAATGGACTCAATCACCTCTAAGCTCTGTGATGTGAAATATTGGCTTTTCTTTGCCCTCATCTACTTTTACTTTTCTTTCCCTCATTTATTCCAATCCAGCTGCACTGCCCTCCTCACCTTTCCTGAACACACCAAGTACATTCCTGCTTCAGGGGATTTAATTCCTGTCCCTCCTGCTCAGGACGTTTTTCCCATAAATCGCCTCAAGTTTCACCCCTCACTTACTCCACATCTTTGCCCAAATGCCACCTTACCAAGGAGACTTCCTGATCAGCCTATTTAAACACCCCTGTAAAACCTCACCAATTCTTCTTTCCTTCCTGGATTTGTTTTCTACTCGATGTTTTTCATCATTATCATCTGCAATACTATATATATATATATTTGCTTGTTAATTAGCCTATTGTGTGTCATGCCTCTGAACTGTATAAGCTTTTCAAAGACAGGACTTTCAGTTTTCATTATTTACAGCTGGACTCTTATTGCCAGGAATAGTGCTTAGCATAGATTTGGTACTCAATAAAGATCTGACTGAATAAATGATCTACATTCTCTACTTGGAAACTGGAGCTAACTATACCTATCCTGCAGTTTTCCTGTGTGCATTAGTGATAGTGTTATAAATATATTAGTACAGTGCTGAGAACATAGTAGTAGAGTAACAAATTATACCTTAAAATATTTTTTAAATTTTAAGGTGAAAACCCAGAGCATACCATGTTTCATTTAATTCCCCAAATATTTATGGAGAAATGACCTGTTATGTACAAGGTACCATTTGTATAGGATATAAAGATAGAGAAGGCATAGTCCTTATATTACAGATGCAGCACATAAAGGTGAGGGCTATTTTGCATGCTCAGGCACCTCAAAGTCTTGCATGAACCATATTTAAATTCCTAAAGTGGTTCTATGTATCTCAAGGGCTGATAGAAAGACTTTTCATTAACAAATAGGAAATGTACTTGTAAATCCCTCCTCTGCAAAAATGGCTTAGAACATTAGAATAAGGCATCTCTCTTTCTCTAAGTTATATTCTTTTCTAGGAATCTGAACGTCTCTAGAAAAGGTAGATCACAAACTTACAGACTTCTGACAGATTCAACGATCCAAATTTCTACCTCTTTATATGCTATTTATACCACCCACATCTCTGGATCTTCAATATGCCCATCTCAATCTACCTATGCACAAACATTGTGAAAAAAAATCACATACCTTTATCATTCTGAAATAGTTTTAGCCTACAAAAAACATAGAGAAGATAAAATAAACACCAGTGTAACCTATACTTAGTTTGATATATATTTGATTTAAAACATTTGATTCAAATATTTTCCTAATAAATTAAATATTACAGCTGCTATTGAATACTCTTATTCTATTCTCCCTTCTTTGCTCACCAGAGATAACACTGAATTTGTTGTTTCTCATTATTTTAAGCCTTTCCTTTAAGTTTTACAACGATTAAATACTGGATATAAATTACGGATATGGTTTCATTCACCTTCATGTTCATATTAAAACAAAACAAGGGCTTCCCTGGTGGCACAGTGGTTGAGAGTCTGCCTGCCGATGCAGGGGACGCGGGTTCGTGCCCCGGTCCGGGAGGATCCCACATGCCGTGGAGCGGCTGGGCCCGTGAGCCATGGCTGCTGGGCCTGTGCGTCCGGAGCCTGTGCTCCACAACAGGAGAGGCCACAACAGTGAGAGGCCCGCGTACCAGGAAAAAAAAAAATTGTCAAAGATATCTGCCATTGTAGAGGTTGGATTCCATTGTGGGAAGGGAGGGTAAGGAAAGAGATAATAAATGATAGATGTAATAAGTAATTCTTTAAAAAAAAAAAAAACAAAACAAAATAGGATATCTCATTTAAAACTCTGGATACCTACCTTCTCTTGAAAAATCAGGAAACCTTGCCAATCCAGGTCTGCATTTCTGAATTTGGCAGCCAGCTGTATCTCCTCATCAGCATAGTTGCATTGAATGTCTGCTAACTTACTTCAGGCCTGATTAGTACATTTATATTTCTTATCAGGCCTCTGCAGACATTTGCATTTGTAATTCCTGTTCTCCGAACTTTAATCTATTTAAAATAGTTTCCTCTTGTTTCATTTCTATCATTTTTTGTGTGTGTATTTCTGCTTTGAAAACTATTCTTTTATTGAAGAAGATGGATGTAAAATTGGTATTTTCTCCTTCCCACTGTCACCAGCGCCCTGTTTACTTAACTTCCCAAGCAGTGGGCCTATTGTCCCATATTTTTCTTGAATTGAATGCAGCAACAAATGTTCCTTTTCTTTCCTTTATGAGACTGATGTTATTGTTAGAAGTATACACTCCCCTCCTCATCTTTTAAAAATCTTCCTTTACATTTATTAAACTAAACCTTCAGGGATTATAATTCCCAATAATCTATACTTTGTTGATCTGGTGTATATTTTATTCCATCCTTGTCATCAAAAGAAATTCTTAAACCAGGAATGGGTAATGAATAAAGAGAAAGACCCATGGTTTCATGTTTCAAGGCCTGTGTGGGGAAAATCAAACTCTAATAACAAAGAATTATTTTGGACATCTGAATTATTCATTTTATTTTGAGAATAGTTAATGCATACCTGAGAAAGGATAATGCTCTTAATTTATAATAATGCCAGGTTATAAATGTTACTCTGTTTATTGACTACTATGAGGACAAATGACAAGCTTGGAAAAATATCCACATGTGTATTTTCTTAATACACAGTACCTGTAACACTTCCTTTCTGGAACATCAGATTATCCCAGGCATCTATTGGCAGCAAACCAAGAAATCACTCTGTTGATTTTATTCCCTTGTAGAACAGCATACATGTTCTTTGCAGCTTCAGAATTCAATCACAGCAGTTACAATTTCTCCAATACCCATTATGGCCAAAACCAGTGTAGTACATTGTGTTTTTCACATTCTCTTAAAAAGGAAGCACATTCCTGATCCATACCCCTAGGTTCTAGGTTTAACCCCTAGGTTAAAGTCTTTAGCAAATTGCTAAAGACTTTAAATAGGAAAATGTGATATATTTATTTTCTTTAATAACAGAGTTTTAATTCTTTTTTTCTTCAGAACTTTTTTTTGATATTCCTTGTTGGATGGAATTGTATAAGATTTCTTAGCTTATATTTGAAAGTCATAGAGAAAGAAGATAAGTCACCTTAAAGGAATTAAACTAGAAAAATAAGAGAAAACATACAAAGCTGATTTTAGACCCCTGATTTCTTTGAACAAAGGTGGCTTTAAATCCACCAAGTGCTCTTGGTGATGCTAAATGTTTTCTCTCTGCTCTTTAATGAGGAGCTGGCAGTCATTTAGTGCAGAGTTTTAGCTGGGAAGAGCATAAATACCTATGTTCAGGTAGTTTTGTTTTCTATCCTGAAATATTTTCTTAAAATTCTATATTTGGAGTAAAAATATATGCCTTCTAGAAATACAAACCATAGTGTGCCTTCTTTCATGGACTGAGGGCCATCTGATTTTCAATTACATGACAAATTAATATGTTCCAGAATACAAGTCATTCCATGAAAAGTGAAGGCATAAAGAACATATGATATGCATATTAATAAGGTTATGCTACTTTCATTATTGCATTGAGTTTGTGACACTACAAGTTACTTAAAAATTCAAACCAGGTATTAAAACTAAGTGCACCCCAAAAGAAAGATACACACCAACTTTGTTTTAAAAGAAACAGTATTTATTAAGAAATTATATGCTGAATTCTCCTACAGTCTGTGAAGATGGTTTCTTCCATTTCCACAGCACAAGACAATGGCTAAGGGCATCTGGAAAACACTTGCAATACCAGGAAATGGAGAGTTCTTAGTAATAGAAGATGAACTGAAGTGATATATGTACTAATTTGAACTTTTGGATCCAAAGACAAGGCAATCATCCCTGCCGATCTAGTTCTTACCTGTATGGGCATTAAAACCTGTCCATGGGATCTCCTACCCAGACTGAAATATTGGGTAATAATCGGGTCATTTCAGTTCAGTAGAGCAGAGAATGCTCAATTTAATCACAGGTCAAACCAACAGTCCTTTATCTATTGAATTACATCTGAAATATTTGCATTTTTTATTAATAAAAATGGTGCTTATTGAGGGCAGAAATAAAACTTTTCAAGTATTTTATCCTTATGATCTGAAGTACTTTAAACTATAACTTAAAATAAATTATAAAAACTAGCATACAATGCATCTTTTCTTACATGACATTGTTGGAAATAAGTTTTAAGTGTATAATTGCAATATCACCTGACTTTTATATATGATCAACAGTAAAACATGCTAATCATAAAAATAGCTTTTACAAATATACATTTGTATACAGTGTCTCCCTTACCATTCATAAATGTCCTCCACATTTTAAGACTTAAAAAAAAAAACATAATTAGCAAAGGGAAAAAAACACATTTACAATCTAAACCATAAAAACCTGACAAGTATACAGCTTAGAACATAGAAGAGATGGAATTTCTAAAATTGAACAATACTGTCCATTTTATTTGGGTTTTTATAAATTGAACCAAAGATACTGTTATGCAGTAAGAAGCCTCCTTTCACATTTCTGGGTGTTGTCACAGTTTCTTTTCTGCTTTTATGGCATCATTCATTACTTCACATCACTTTATCTGTAGAAACTGAGAAAAGAAAAAAGTATTTTAAAATATAGAGATTTATGTTTTATTGCTGATAGCATGCATAAATAAATAAGTTGGAATTTAAGGCTAATTAGGAGAAGGATAAAACAAGTCTTAAGTCTTTAGGACAAATACTTTTGAGAAGCTTAAGTTCTCAGATCCTTTGTTGTACACAACACTAAAATTATTTATATTTATAGAATGATACAATTTTTAAAAATCCGGCTAATTTACTGACTGAGATCAACAATTATTTTTCAACCTGAGTTCTTGTCCAGGTCAGAAGAGAACCACTTGAAGTTCTAGGCTAGGGAAAGAGATTTGGGCTGCTCATGAATCTTTGCTGCCCCTAAAGAGTGAACATAGGATATTTTTCCCCTGGCAAAGGCTTTGAACAGTGCATTCCTAAGCCTTACATACCTGGGATAAGAGAAAAAGCCAATACAGGGCTCTGATCTGAGTTACACAACCTTGGTTGCAAAAGAAGAAAGCTAGAGGCAGGAAGGACAGTGGAAGACTCATGGTGCAACCATGAGCCAGAAAACACCATATAAGAGTCAAAATTCAATTGGTTGAATAACTGAATTGAGAAATTAAATATGAATATGAAGATAAAATAATGCAAGTTTATTTAGATTAGTGGAGAAAGGCATTTATTTATCCTAGAATCCTATTAAGTTCAAGGTCTTTCTATTTAGGTAAAAAGTATAATTACACCTATTATCCAACAACTTCAAAGGTTTTTTGCAGTTAGATGGGTAACCTATGTGTATGTCTTATGAACCAAAGACAAGCAAATCAATTTGGATGGGAGTTGCTGCGAGAAGAACATCGTGCATCAGTTATCAATATTGGGGGAGCAGAATACTTTGCAGTGCTCCTGGTTATCAATACCAGGGGAGAACTACAAACATTTTTGTCTTTGTATTTTGGTATCAAAGTTGTCAAGGAAAACCTAACACAGTCAAACATTGGATGGAACGACACTTTACAGCTCTAATAGTATGTGCTGGTCCCTATAGATAGCAAGTCTCCCTGGCAGTGGATGGAGGGCAATTGGTCTATGACTATCCCTGTTGCTTCTGTAGAAGGACCTGGAAGCCACTCTTATGGAGTTTGAAATACTAAAATATGGAGGTGTGTCTGAGGACCTCTGACATACACATTTAAGCAGGACAAAGGAATTTATATATTTAATTAGCTTAAAACAGGGAAAGTATTTCCATACAATGCTGTAAGACTGACTGCATGGGCTCTTTATTTCTCAGTAAGAAAGTACTCCAGACTCAAGGCCCATTCTTATGTGGCTGAGTGAGGGCTGACAGATCATATGTACAGGCTACACTTTCCAATAGTTGCTGACTTCTATGAGTAGCCACAGAATTAGGTAACTTGACCATTTGTTAAAGATTTGAGGCCTGTGATATAGAGCTTATGAAAAAGACTGATATGGCAGTTGAGATGGTGAGAGTTGCTCTGGGTGTCTGCAGCTTCACGTCACATGTCCTACCAAGATCACAGTCGAAAGGAACTCAGTGAACCTGGATGGTATTTTCTCTTCCTTCATGGGTGTGCAACTTTCACACTCAAGAGTAGATGTACACCTCAATAAATGTAGTTAACTGGATATCATCTTCCTTAGTGAGTACATGTCTTTTAATTCTAGGAAGATTTAGAATTGAACATAAAATGTTGACAAGAACAGAAATCATAGTACTAATATTTTTGTGTTAAGAAATCTGTGAACATTTGGTACTGTAAACATGTTATTTCAGATAATTTAGTCTCTTAATGTGACAGTCTTATGATTTCAGCTTAGAATATGCAATTAAAAATTGAGACATACGATTGCAGTTTTGTGATCTGAAATCTTACATCCACATCTTATGTTCATATGTGATATTAGAAAGTCTAAGAAAACTTTAGGCCATCATATGGATACATTTAACTTACTAGATTTTAAGAATTATCTCATTCTCAGAAAGATTTTGTTAAACCAGATGAATGAAGTACTTAAAAACATGATATATAATATGTAAAAAATTACAAATGTCACTTACAACATTTAATTAACTAATCAGGGACAATCATTTTTCAAAAGGACTCTTAGAAGTACTTTTGTAAAACTTCCTCTACTTATAAATATAATCCTACGAATAAATGCCTAACAATTTTGATTAAAAACTTTCATAAATCAAACAACTAAAAATAACAAAATATATACCCTTAATAGTCTTTTCTCCAGTCAAAGCATTAAAAAGATTTATATCCCCAGGAAAGAAAATTTCATGGGTGAGGCCTAAGTACATTTTGATATTTTGATATTCTCTCTCTCTCTCTCTGTCTCTCTGTCTCTCTCTCTCTCTCTCTCAGTTTTTGTTTCTCTCCCTCAGTCCCTCTTTCTTTTTCTTCTTCCTCTCTTCTTCCTCATGCAATCTATACTATATCCTTACTGATCAAACATATATGTACTTTTTAAAATGAAAACGTTATTATTTGTGTTCTTTATGTAGTGCCAGGCTGTGTGCCTGTACGTGGGAAGAGTAAATTAATCTTTAAAGCACAAAGTCTTGAACTTAATGGTTCAAAGTCAGTGTTCTACTTTTTTGCATGGCGTAAATGAGATTTTGTACATTTCCTGTAGGCGCATACCAAAAGTCATCCCTTATCAATGCAAAATGAATACCTTAATAAAGAGAATTAAACTTAGCCTATAGAGTGGTACTGACATGCAGACACAAGGCATTTTGGTTTGGGGGTTTTGATGGATAACACCTGTGTGCAGGAAGGAACTGAGGCTCTTTATATGCTCACAATGCACTTTTTCCTCCAAGGCCTCCATTGATCACTTTTTTATTACATATGGAAGATGCTTAAAATGTTGCAGCAGCTGTGTATGTAAAGTTTACTAATCATTGTGTTTCTTCAGGTTAAGTAATGGCAGGTGACATTAATTTAGTATATTCTCACACCATCCTGCTGGTCTCAAAAAAGGTAATGAATGGTTGTTTAGCAACAATCTATTTTGTTTGGAAGAAAAACGCAGCCTGCAGATTTTTTGTGCATATTCCATTACCCCAGTATGATTTCTCCTCAACCCTTCCTTTATTCCTTAATGGTAAATGATTACATACAAATAATTATCCTGGAAAGAAGAAAGGTAGGTTTGGAAATAATTTATTGAAGTCTTATTTCCTTGTCATAAAACTTCAAAACATTTGCTTGTCACTAGTACAAGACAAAAGCTTCATTAACTTTGCACTGTGAAATATGGATATAAGTCATGAATAGAATTCTCCTTATCTAAAACAACAAAATATATTCACCCTGGGACTTCCCTGGTGGCACAGTGGTTAAGAATCCACCTGCCAATGCAGGGAACACAGGTTCGATCCCTGGTCTGGGAAGGTCCCACATGCAGTGGAGCACTAAGCCCGTGTGCCACAACTACTGAGCCCACGTGCCACAGCTACTGAAGCCCACGTGCCTAGAGCCCGTGCTCCACAAGAGAAGCCACTGCAATGAGAAGTCCGCGCACCTCAACGAAGAGTAGCCCCCACTCGTCACAACTAGAGAAAGTCCACGCACAGTAACGAAGACCCAATGCAGCCAAAAATAAATAAATAAATAAATAAATAAATAAATAAATAAATTTATTTATTTAAAAAAAGAAAGAAATATATATATATATATTCACCCTACTTTCCATAGAACTTGTAGTCTGAGAAAAGACTAGCTGTTTGCTTCTAAAGGCATGGGAGGAAGGAAGAACTATGACATTCTTGCTGCTTTTTTTCAAAAAAGACAGCTGCTTAAGGAGCTGATTGGTTTAGTATAATGTGAAATTAATTGTGCTTTCCTTCTCTTGACTAGTGGGTAATTTATCTTCTGGCTGTATAGGAGCTTGGATGCTTTTAAAATAAATTCTCCTGGTGATGAATTCTTTTTCAACTCAATCTCTCCTATTTCTGGAAAACAACAAAAAAGAGCCACTCAAATGGGCTTAGTTTGTATTGGTCCAAGCAATTTACTTCTATTTGACAAAGATGAAAAGGGTAGTATTAATCTACAGGGAAAGCACATTTAATTTTAAACCTCATGCATTAATATATTTGAAATACAATAAGTACAGCAATATATTGAATAAATACACGTTATTTAGAGTTTTACCAAAAAAACCCCATAATACTTTAAAAGAAATATTCTTTCTTTCATGTCAGAAATGCTTCTGGTTACCTTTTTTTTCTATTTGAGATATATAACTAATAAATAAATATAGATAATCTATATTTCTAAATAGCATCTACAGAGCAAAAAAGGTAAATGAAAATATGTGGGTAATGCAAGCTATATAATATTTTATGGAAAAGCAAGTCTCATGAACAAGAATAATCTATATTTGTTGTCATCATTAATTATGTTTATTGAGTAATTATTCAGCCATTCACTGTTTATAGACAATGTGAATACATTGGCTTTTACAAATCCCTTATTACAAATGAGATCCAATTCAATTCAATTCAAATTTCTAAATAACAATAACAGATTCCCAGGAGCGACTGTTCATTATAAAGTAAAACTTACCTTCTATTAATAAGCTCTTGGGGCCAAAATTACATTATACTGTAAGGTGAAAGAATCACATAAGAAAATCCATAATGGAATGAATACCAAGAGGGCAGTAACTCACCGGAATGGTACAAATGAAGGCAGCTGCTCTACTTTGTGATTCTTGGAGGCTGATAGTCTCCAATCCTGGTGATAGGAGTACAGTAGGATAACTAAATTGTCAGTTTAGAAATCCCACTAGGGGATTCAAGATAGAAAGGGAATTTTAAGGGAGTTTAGGATACTGTTATAAGCTAATGACCACTCAAGGAAAGAATCCAGTAACCTAGCAACAATCTACACTACCTTGAAGGAAGACCAGGTACATCCAAGCACCAGACACACTCAAGCCACAAACCCTGATAGTTAAAACACAAGGCAATAGATATGGAGTCTGAATATTGTGACATGAAGTCAGACAGTTAATAATTCTTGAAGAGTAGCACTTTTGCATGTAGTCAAGACAGAAATATAGGTGAAAGGGGACATTATACCGAAACCTGAGATGAATTACCATATTTTATTAATAGTATATGTTACCATCCTTTTGCTAATAATATACATATGATTTACATAGTGCCACGATAGTCCCAGTTAAACCACATAGGGTCAAAGGAGGAGCTAATGATGTAAGCATCGACGTCTGCTCAAGAATGTGGAAGAAGGTGATTTTCTCTCCCTCCCCACTTTTGTTTATGAAAATAAAGTCCTCTCAGTCCTTGACGCAGAGCCCCTACCACCTGCCCACTTGTATTTCTCACAAGCATCCTATGTTAATAAACTCACTCTTTGCCTGCCACTTTGCTTCTCATTGAATTCTTTCTGCACCGACACAAAATAACCTGAGCTTCAGTAAATCCTGACACCAGATGAGCAGTTTCGATGAAAAGACAGGGGGTTTGAGTCCCCTCCTAAGTCAGGGATCATGGGTTCAAGTCCCAGTCTGAGTTTTGGCTAGTTCGAGTCCCACCTGAAAATTAGTGCAGTTTCACTAGGGTGATGACCATTTAGGGAAGGAGGGTGTGGAAAACAGAGGAGAAAACAAGAGTGTAGTAACCAGCCAGAAATTTGGAAATAAGATGATCAAATTGTCTTCTGAGACTATAACTTGAAGATCAAAACTGAAGTGATCAGGGCAGAAAATATGTAATGTCACTGAAGACAGGCTGAAGCTTTTAGGGTCTCTGAGACTTGATTAGAACATAACTGAAGATTATTAAATCAGCCAAAGGAAAAAAATATGTTGATTTGAGAGAGACTTGTTTGGCACTGAAAGCACAGATAAACAGGAAAGTCTCAGAGGGCAGTTTGGTTGTGCCATTCAGGGGCTGTCCACAGGAGAAGGTGGCCAGACCCTGAAAGTGTACTTGGCCTGTAATGACAGGTATATTCCTATTACAGACATGGACACATCAGGCAGACTAAGAACATTCAATTAACACTCTGTTCTAAATCCATGCTTTCCAAGTAGATCTTCTGATTACAATTCTGAGCAGCTTGATTTACTGCAAGAGAATGCTCAGGCCAGAGAACATTGGGCTAACCTCTCTTTCAGTTAGTCTCCCTATAAATGCATAAACAGATCTGGGTTGATTGGCCAGCCTATTCCAGATTGGTTAACATTTGTCTGAGGTACTGTTCTTGTCCCAGCCTGCTGACAAAGAAGTTCTGGGAGCCTGGGAGGCTAGCCCCAGGTTATGGATTGTGGAGGATTGTAATGAGACCTTGTGGACATGCTTTGCCAGGTGATCTCTCCTGGTTTTACCAATGCTTGCCATGTGCATTTCAAGGTCAGGCAATATTGATAAAGCTACATGACAAGGAATAGAAGACTTCATCAAATATGAGCAGTAAGGAATAATTCAAAAAGACACATGCACCCCAATGTTCATTTCAGCACTACTTACAATAACCAGGTCATGGAAGCAACATAAGTGCCCACTGACAGACGAATGGATAAAGAAAATGTGGTACATATATACAGTGGACTGTTAGCCATAAAACGGAAAGGAATCGGGTCATTTGTAGAGATGTGGATGGACCTAGAGACTGTCATACAGAGTGAAGTAAGTCAAAAAGAGATAAACAAATATCTTATATTAACACATATATGTGGAATCTAGAAAAATGGTACAGATGAACTGGTTTACAAGGCAGAAATAGAGACACGGATGTAGAGAACAAACTTATGGACACCAAGGGGGAAAGACGGGGTGGGATTAATTGGGAGATTGGGATTGACATATATACACTAATATGTATAAAATAGATAACTAATGAGAACCTGCTTTATAGCACAGGGAACTCTGCTGTACAGTAGAAACTAACACAACGTTGTAAAACAACTATACCCCAATTAAAAAATACATATATATCTTCATTCTGTAGGTGAAGCCACTAATGCACAGACAAGCTGAGTGACATGTCCAGGTAGTTTGTCGAAGCCTTGACTAGTTCTGGGATCCTGACTGCTATCAAGAATTCTTTTCATTACACTGTTGGTTCTCAAACTTTAGTGACTGGATTTGTTAAACTCAGATTGCTGAATTTCTGTTTTTTTAGTGTTTTGGGCTGAAAGTTGTGTCTTCTCCAAATTTGTATGTTGAAATTCTAATGCTCACTGTGATCATATTAGGAGGTAGGGATTTGGGGAAGTTATATGATCATGAGATAGAATCCTCAAAAATTGGATTAGTGTCCTTAGAAAAGAGGCCTCCCAGAGTTTCATCACACCTTCTACAATGTGAGGACACAGTGAAAAGACATCAGTCTATGAACTAAGAAGTGGGCTCTCACCAGACACCAAACAAGTCAATGCTGTGATCTTGGGCTTCCCAGCCTCCAGAACTGTGAGAAATAAGTTTGTTGTTGATAAGCCACCCAGTCTGTGGTCTATTGTTATAGTAGCCTGAATGGTCTAAGACAACTAGGTCTGAAATGAGGCCCAAGAAATTGCATTTCTTTTAAGGCTGTGAGTGATGCTAATCTGGGCATCCTGTTCTTTGAGAACTACTTTGTTTCACTGTTGAGAGGCATTCCTTGTGGGCCGCTCACATTCGTACATGTCTTGCTGAGTGCGCTAACATCACAAAACTGACTATTCTTTCTCAAAGCCCACTTCTCAGGATTATTTATTTGGCTGGCAATCCTGAGAACTGAGGACCGTCCTCAGGAATGTATCACATAGTTCTGCAATAATTCTTGTTTCCCTCTGCACAAAGAACAGTTTTGCTTACTGCTTGCTAGGAAATTGGATCTCCTAAACTCAAGGTCTCTCTCCTGCGGTGCATGCAAACTCTACCTGGCCTTCCATCTCTGACGTGGGTCTTGGGTCAAGGAAATCAGTGCAGCTATCCTGATACTTGTACTCTCTAGCTGTGAGTAGCAGAGTCTTTTGTTTCAGGAGTCTCCTGTCTTTTATCAGCATCCGTGGAACTAGGGATGTTTAATTTACTAGCTTGTATCGTTATTTTGGTGGGAGTTCTCTGGCTTCAGTTGTCCTAAATACCATCAAACTTATTTAAGTTGGGTGCATCTTGTGACCCAATCTGTAGTGCACATTAACTATAGTGATTCTTGGCAAGTTATGACTCCACTGGCCAACTGTCTTCTGGACGTGCTACCTGGTCACTCTTACTGCTTCTTTCCTATCTCCATCCCATTTTCTCTCTCCATACTTATTTTTCCCTCTGATTCCTAACAGTTCAGTTTTATAATCCACACCCATTATTCTGCCCATTATTCCCATGTCTTTATCTTATTCTCCATCTGTCTCTCATGACCAAGAGACAAAACCCTAACTATTTAAACTATATTGGATCACAAATCTCCAAATCATTATGCTTTGTTATTCCATAACCAAGTGGAAAGATGTAAAGACTGGGAAAATCAGTCATTTTCTATGGCATCATTGCATTTACTACATAAGTAATGTTCAGATGTTTGATGTCCTCTCATAAAATGAAGGAAAATACAAAACAATATTATAAAACCATCATAAAAGTAAAAGGAAAAAGAAAGCAAAATTAATGTTAATTTAACTTTATTTACCAAATTCAAATAAATTGTGTTCTTACAAATATTATAAAGTGACTGCTAAACTTTTGACATTCACGTTTTAGTTTATGACATTGATCGTATAGATACAATATAAAGAGTTTTCGATATTGAACTGAAAATAGCGTGCTAATGTAAAATTACAATTAGAAATGTCATATTTTTTATGGATATTTGGTTTGGGACATGGCTTACTATACGTGATTTAAAAAATTATTTTTAGAGTTAATTACATCATTTTTGTATCTAATTACTACTATCTCTAACAAATACATTAGTGCAGTAATAGTCTTTACGTCTAGACACACAGATCATTTGTGTTTCTGGAGTACATTTCATTTAACTGAAATCACAAATAATATTCAAATAAGAGGGGAATAGTATCTTCTCTTTTGGATTCATCATAGGAACAATTTGTTTAGTGTGGTAAAGTGCAACAATGTCAGAAGGCATACATTGTCCTCTCTATCGTCACTCCAGAAGCATTGGCAAATCAGAGTAACAGAGGAGTTAAGCAGGTTACCTAGGATTGTAGAATGATCTTTTCTAACCTCCCAACCAAAACAGCAGGGCTTTCCATTGCTGGTGGGTACATAGCTTTGCCTTGACCAACTTAGGGGGATACAGAACTCTTTACCTCACAAGGAATCTTGCTCCATTTGTAGATAATAGTGGCTAGAAGAGAATTTGCTTCGTTGACTCTAAATCTGCTAATTGGCTGAACTATATATTGAGACAAAACCTAGAGTGTGGTGACAAATCAGACAGTCAGACAGAATTTGAGAGGTATAGAAGTACCAGGAGATTCCCATCTATGGGACATGGATTCAGGTCATTTCTCCAAAGTTAGTAAGAGAGAGGAAGACACAGACAAACTCCAGGGGGAGGTGAACTGGTATCAGACAGAACATTAGAGCAGGAATCTGAAGAATAAGATTTTCTTGTTTTGATTCATTTATTCATTTATATTTTGGGACCCCATTTGTTCCCAGGAATAAGGAAGGATCCAGTTGTTAGAATAAACCTAGAGAAACTAATAAGTTTACAGTAAGAGAAACAACAAGAATGTCTTACAGTCTGAAGCATCTGCATTACTTAGCTAAGACTCCCTTAATTTGCCCCAAGTAGAGATTGGGTTGGGCTATTCTTAGCATCTGGGACTGGGTTAACACTGTGGGTATGGACCACAAACATCATAATAACTTTTATTTGTATAGTGTGTGAAAATTTTATAAAACACTTTATACATATATTCCCATTTGATTTTTATGAGAAACCATTGAGGTAGGGTGTTGGGCAAGAATCATCCTCATATCAGTCACAAATCCTTGGATCAGGCAGTGAGTGTCTTGACTAAATCAAACCCAGGCTGCTTTATTTAAGACCAGTGCTTTCTCTAATATTCTGTTCTGCCCAGTTGTGAGAAGAACAGTAAGCAGGCAGACTGGGCACATCATTAATTTTAGCACAGGTGATCTCAACTGGGATGTGAAAATACACTGGTGTTCCTATGATGAGTGGGACAAAAGAGATGGAATTACTGGGAAAGTACTAGGATTTGCATATAACCTCCCACCTGCCTTTCTCTGGATTCTTTTTAAAGTCCTGTCTTGAATTAATTCAAAATCATTTAAATTAAAAACTTGCTTTAGGTATCTGTCTAAAGGAGAGCACTAAATCCTAACCACTAGACCACCAGGGAACTTAGGCCTCTGTCTAAAGGAGACTTTTTATGTTGTAAAAATACATTTGATTAAGAAAAAAGAACATTTAACTTCAGAGTAAAATTATCTAATGTGGGTTACAAGTTTTATTATTTAAAGAGTCTGGGGCTTCCCTGGTGGCACAGTGGTTGAGAGTCCGCCTGCCGATGCAGGGGACATGGGTTCGTGCCCCGGTCCGGGAAGATCCCACATGCTGCGGAGCAGCTGGGCCCGTGAGCCATGGCTGCTGAGCTTGCACGTCCGGAGCCTGTGTTCTGCAACGGGAGAGGCCACAACACTGAGAGGCCCGTGTACCACAAAAAAAAAAAAAAAAGTCTGTGTAAAATTTAATGATTTACTACTGAAAATTATATGATTTATCAGAGCTTGAATGTCCTATTATACAAAGTATTAAAACATTTCTTTTAATTTTCCCCAGACTGTTCCCTGATACTTTCTGAAGATAATTATAATTGTGTTTTGAGTGTTTTGGGCTCACTGACAATCATATTTGAGTAGCTGAATTGATAAATTATAGTAATTTTATTTGGCACATAACTTGTATTTGATCATACATTGATTTCTGATTTCTCATGCTAATTATACAGTGTCTAACAACCATTAGCTACTCCCAGGGCTGGTAAAGATAATGATAATTTTAAGATAATACTCCAAATTGCTTAAGTTAATTCCAGTGCTAGAAGCCAAATGCTGATTAATGCTAAGATTATTATGAACTTTGAAATTTTACACATTTTACTGCTTTCTACAGTTCTTTGGGTAATTAGTTTTGACACCACAAGAAGAAATATTTTTTTTTTTAAGAAGAAATATTTTAAAAATTACTTTATATATAACTGAAAATGTGATTTAGAATTGATTGGTTTAGAGGCTGAATTTTAAAAGCCATTGGAAATTGTATAGTTAATTCATGACTATTCAGAATAGCTGGGGGAAGGTTTTTATGGTTATTTAACAATTCTCATTTAATTTAATTAAATTTACTGTATACACCTGTCAAAGAATTAGAAAATAAAATAGCTTCAATTTCAAAATTGAGCAAAATTAATCTGAGAGAGCAAGTGAAATAGTGAAGTGAAAGAAATAATTATGCTATTATTGTATTAATAAAGCCTTGTTTATCAGTATATTCGAGAAATACAGTTAATTAAAAAATCTTAAGCTTTGGAATATTATCAAAATACTCTTAGCACTCAAATTATGCTGGATGTAATAAAATCCTGAATGACTCAGAGAGATTTCAGAGTCATAGTGCCTTGGATTATTATGATTGTAAAAAATTCTGAGAATTGTAACATGTAGAAGGAATTGGAAATTGGTCTTTGTCATATCCACTGATAGCTGCTTTTTGAAATATACTTGGGATACCAGCTCACTTACCTCTGTTTTCCTTTTTATATTACAAGAGAATGTAGAATTTAGAAATAGTATCAGCTGTATGATCATTCTGATGTGGATAAAGATAAATAAGTGCTGGGAGCATTTTAATTCAATAAATTGATGAAATAATTTAACATAAGCTGAGTTCTCTCCTAGAAAATTTCTGTGAGAAAATCTTTCCCCAAATCAGAAAACAAACTTTTATTTGAAAAGATTTTTCCTTTATAATTAGATTCCTCTAGGAAGTCATATTTTATGGACCTGAACAGAATGCTGTATCATCACCTGTTCATCAGATTTGACTTTGCAAGTACACAGAAGACTCATGATCAACAACTAAACTGTGCTGTGTGTTAAAGAGAAAGGGCACTGTGTCTGCCTGGCTTTCTGTTGTTATCACCTACCCCTGGAGTTTTTTGCTGCATAAACGCTGTGTGGTATTACTTGGCCCATAAATATAATATATCCTACATTTGCAATGTACATCTGAAATGATAAATGAGTTCTGCAGCATTTTACAAACACTCATATTAATGAAGAAAAGTCTGAGGCACAAGGAAAGAAAGTCACCTGCCCAGGATCTAATTGGAAGTGGTAAAAAATCCAGTCCAGAATCACATTAAGTTGCCCTTACTTGAAGGCCAAATTAAAATAAATGCTTGATTTGAAATAACCATCACAGAATAGATGCCCCATGTCTGAATGTAGGCAATGACATGTTCTCTGCACAAACCTTCCTCTAAAAAACGTGCGTACTTGGTGGGAGGTGCTGGGGAAATAATGGCGAGGTGAAGTTTTAGACAGAATGTCCCCAGGGATTTTGTTGGTTTGTTCGCGCCTCAGGAGCTAAATTTTGTCTAATGGAGTTTTGGGAGATGAGTGCTGGGAAGCCGATAGGGAAGGCACTTATGACAGATTTTGCATATTCCCTATTTTGCTGCTAACAATATAGGCGAGTAAAAGAGCACAGGAGACTGGCATCTGAGTCACAAAGAAGAATTACAAATATTTACTTATCTGCACATAGCCTTACTACACTTTAAATAAATTTTATTTTAGGGGGTGATGGACAATGCTATTTTTTAACTAGACTTCTATCTCATTTTTTTCTTCTTATAGCACTATCAATGCTTACATACCTATAAAGCAAAAATAATAGCTAACAGTTATTGAATATTTTAGTGCGATCATCTCATTGGCTGAACCCATTTGATCTATGAAAAGGAATAAACAATTTTATCATAAGAAAATATATCATAAGAAAATACCATACCTCACATAAGGAAAAAATCAATTATATGGGTGAATTTTTTCAACCTAATTTACTTCCAGATATAGTTACTCGATTTATGTTTACAGAGATAGTTCAAAGAAAAATGTCCTTTGCTTTTAGCATCAGTATTTATGGAGATCAAATGTGACCCCAAAGATTAGAAAATGAAATGTATCTTAAATTTTAAACCATATAAAATTCTGGGTAAAATTTGAGAATAACTGGTTTCACAGTTATTACTTTTCATATACATACCATGACATTTCAAAATCTTTCCATTCATATTAACGTTTTCCTTGTAGTAAAAGTTAAGAAGTTTTTTTTAAAGAGATGATATTGAATATTTTTTACAGGAGCAAAAATCGTTTATTTTTAGCACACAGATAAAATCCAGAAGAATGAGGTGCACTCAAGGTATTTAAATGGAGAAGCTATGCACATGATTAAAAAGACATATCAAATTTTATAAAATTTGGCATAATTTTCTAATGTGAGCTAACAAGTCAATTTGCATACAAAATTTCTGCCAATTTCAAGTAGAAAACTGTGCAAGGCAGATGACTGCAGGAGGGTGATGGCCAATCAGAATGTCATTCAGTCATCATCACATCAAGCGTGAAGTGCAGGGCAGCACGACTGAGCTCCACGTTCGCAGAATGATAAACAAACTGCTAAAGGTGTCCAAGACGTTGTTAGGTGGGCACATGCATGAAAAACATTGACTTGCATCATGAGAAAATTGTCCCTCTCAGTGTTCTTCCAGTTCTGATTGCATTAAAGAGAAAGTTTCTGCTCATGCTTGTTCTGACATTTCTCTATTACAGTCTATATTTTTTAATGAGAGAGAGCGAGAAGCAGGAACACAAGATTTTTCAACATATGAAAAAAAAACAAGCTAAATTAAAAAAAAATGTTTTGTCTTTTCATTACATATATTTAAAATATATTTCTTCCTTATGAAAAAGGATAACATGGTTTTTCATTTTTTGGAATGGACTAAAGTTTAGTTTTTTTTTTTTTTTTTTTCTTTTTGCGGTATGCGGGCCTCTCACTCTTGTGGCCTCTCCCGTTGCAGAGCACAGGCTCCGGATGCGCAGGCCCAGCGGCCATGGCTCACGGGCCCAGCCGCTCCACGGCATATGGGATCCTCCCAGACCGGGGCACGAACCTGTATCCCCTGCATCGGCAGGCGGACTCTCAACCACTGCGCCACCAGGGAGGCCCCTAAAGTTTAGTTTTAAAGATACATTTATTTTAAATTTAAAAAGATAAGACAATTTAATTAAAAAAATAAGTTAAAATACTACCAATGGTTTATAGATATGGCAAAAATCATAAGAGTACAGCACAGATTAAAATCAATAAAATCTGTGAACAGTAATCCATGAAAATATCTAAGGTCACTGGAATCTTACAGACCCTGGTGGAATCTTGATTCTGCCTTTATTATCAAGATGACCTTTGGGAAGTTACTTAACGTCTCTAAAATCAGTTACTTATAAAATACCTACTCCCCAAAGTTAATTTTGGCAATAGATGAAATGATGTATATAAAAAAACTCATTATTATCCCTGGAAGAAAGTAAAAATTGAAAAATATTATTTCCTTTTCCTCCTTTTATTTTTTGACTTGGAATGAAATAAAAATCTCTCTCTGTGTGTGTATGTGTGTGTGTATGTGTATGTATATATTATATCACACTTTTTCAGCTTTCTGCCTTTTTAAAGATAAGCTATTTTTCTACATTTTTGAGACAACTAAGCCCCAAAGATTTCACACCTTATCCAATTCACACAGCTTTAGATAACAGCTATAGATGTTACTTCCGGTAGACCACAGGCTAGCAAAGTTTGCTTTTGGGAAATGTTACTGAACATTATTACAATGTATTCCTAAAAATGTGGCAAGATAAAAAATATCAAAAATGCCCAAGGTATCCAGAATACTTAGCACGTTCCAGTTGATTAGAATCCTTATCAGACTTCCAAAGGCCTGAACTTTCATTTTATCCCAGGCTACCCTGGAGCTTGTGATTTTTCTATATTCAGAGCCATCCTAGAGACAGTGAAGGCTTGTGAGGGAAGATTCTGAGGTAGAGTAGGGATGATAAGGTGGGCTGGTTTGCACCTGTGAGAGTTTTATGCATGGGGAACAGCCAGACATAGCCCCCTACTGCTTTGGTAATGAAGACACACGATGTGGGAGTGGGTGGTGGGGTGGGAGGGTGTGAACTGAAGATGCCCCTTTGCATTTGAAATGCTGCCTGGATAAAAACTTCATACCATTGTAGGAAAATAGATTAAGGGATTAAGTTTCAGAATATAGGGCAAAGATTATAAAAGGTTGGCACTGTTTAGACAATTTCTTTTCCACTGTGATCCTATCTGTTGAACTATGAATAAAATTGAAACAAGCCATATTTTTCCTTTCTTTCAATTTCTGATCTAATGAAAAGGTTTCATAACTTTTCCCATTTCTTCTTCTGTCACAGATTATTGTATTCAGTGTAGCTTGAACAGGTATAACATTGGTTCCATCAGAAATACTGCTGTAATGACTTTCTTAGCTTGCTCAAGTACAAGTTTACTGCATTGATATTTATCAAATGATCAGAGTCATTTAACTACTTTTAAAATATTTATTCTGAAGTTTTTGAAGTTCATCACACTCAATATTTTAAAAATTAGCAGTAAAAAATCAGTAAAGTCCTATGTATATAACACTTGGTAATGGATCAATTATATTTGGAACATTAAAAAAATTCAAGGGAGGAGATTCAAGACTGTGGAAGAGTAAGACGTGGAGATCACATTCCTCCCCACAAATACATCAGAAATACAACTACATGTGGAACAACTCCTACAGAACACCTACTGAATGCTGGCAGAAGACCTCAGACTTCCCAAAAGGCAAGAAACTCCCTATGTACCTGGGTAGGGCAAAAGAAAAAAAGAAAGAACAGAGACAAAAGAATAGGGATGGAACCTGCACCAGTGGGAGGGAGCTGTGAAGGAGGAAAGGTTTCCACACAGTAGGAAGCCCCTTTGTGGGCAGAGACTGCGGGTGGCGGGGGGGGGTGGAGATTCGGAGCCATGGAGGAGAGCACAGCAACTGGGGTGCGGAGGGCAAAGCAGAGAGATTCCCACACAGAGGAATTAATGATGAAAAATCTTAAAGTGAAATTAAGAAACATTCCCATTTACCCCTGCAACAAAAAGCATAAAATATCTAGGAATACACCTACCTAAGTAGACAGAAGAACTGTATGCAGTAAACTAGAAGACACTGACAAAATAAATTAAAGATGATACAAATAGATGGAGAGATATACCATGTTCTTGGATTGGAAGAATCAACATTGTGAAAATGACTCTACTACACAAAGCAATCTACAGATTCAATGCAATCCCTATCAAACTACCACTGGCATTTTTCACAGAACTAGAACAAAAATTTTCACAATTTGTATGGAACACAAAAGACCCCGAATAGCCAAAGCAATCCTGAGAAAGAAAAACGGAGCTGGAGGAATCAGGCTCCCTGACTGCAGACTATACTATAAATCTACAGTAATCAAGATGGTATGGTACTGACAAAAAATCAGAAATATAGATCAATGGAAGAGGATAGAAAGCCCACGATAAACCCACACATTTATGGTAACCTTATCTTTGGTAAAAGAGGCAAGAATATACAGTGGAGAAAAGACAGCCTCTTCAGTAATTGGTGCTGAGGAAACTGGACAGCTACATGTAAAGGAATGATATTAGAGCACTCCCTAGCATCATACACAAAAATAAACTCAAAATGGATTAAAGACTGAAATGTAAGGCCAGACACTATAAAACTCTTCTAGGAAAACATAGGCAGAATACTGTATGATATAAATCACACCAAGCTCCTTTTTGACCCCCTCTTAGAGAAATGGAAATAAAAACAAAATTAAACTAATGGGACCTAATGAAAGTTAAAAGCTTTTGCACAGCAAAGGACACTAGAAAGATGAAAAGACAACACTCAAATGGGAGAAAATATTTGCAATTGAAGTTACTGACAAAGGATTAATCTCCAAAGTTTGCAAGAAGCTTATGTAGCTCAATTCAAAAAAAAAAAAAAAGACAAAAAACAAAACAAAACAAAAAAACAACCCAATCCAAAATTGGGCAAAAGACCTAAAGAGACATTTCTCCAAAGAAGATATACAGATTGCCAACAAACACATGAAAGAATGCTCAACATCATTAATCATTATAGAAATGCAAATCAAAACTACAGTGTGATATCATCTCACAGTGATCAGAATGACCATGATAACAAATCTACAAAAAATAAATGCTGGAGGGGGTGTGGAGGAAAGGGAACCCTCTTGACTGTTGGTGGCAATGTATATTGATACAGCCACTATGGAGAACATTATGGAGGTTCCCTAAAAAACTAAGAATAGAACAACCATACAACCCAGCAATCCCACTTCTGGGCATATATCCTGAGAAAATCATAAATCAAAAAGAGTCATGTACCAAAATATTCATTGCAACTCTATTTACAATAGCCAGGAAACGGAAGCAACCAAAGTGTCCATCAACAGTTGAATGGATAAAGAAGATGTGGCATATATACACAATGGAATATTACTCAGCCATAAAAGGAAATAAAATTGAGTTATTTGTAGTGAGTTGGATGGACATAGTGAAGTAAGTAAGTGAAGTAAGTCAGAAAGAGAAAAACAAATACCATATGTTAACACATATATATGGAACCTAAAAAAAAAATTATGAAGAACCTAGGGGCAGGACAGGAATAAAGAAGGAGATGTAGAGATTGGACTTGAGGACATGGGGAGGGGGAAGTGTAAGCTGGGATGAAGTGAGAGAGTGGCAGGGACTAATATATGTTACCAAGTGTAAAATAGAAAGCTAGTGGGAAACAGTAGCATAGCACAGGGAGATCAGCTCAGTGCTTTGTGACCACTTAGAGGTGTGGGATAGGGCGGGTGGGAGGGAAGAGATATAGGGATATAGGTATATGAATAGTTGATTCACTTTGTTATAAAGCAGAAATAACACACCATTGTAAAGCAATTATACTCCAATTAAGTTGTTAAAAAAATTCAAAACTTGAAAAAGAATGCTAGTCATTTGGTGGATAAAATTCTTAGGCCAATAAATTCAATCAACTCTGGATAAGACAATGGGAGGTCAGTATGTATAATTAACTAACTCGTTCTAGAAATGTTTATTAATCTATCTGATAAATAAATATTCAAAAATCGTCATGTGGAGCTTCCCTGGTGGCTCAGTGGTTGAGAGTGCGCCTGTCAATGCAGGGGACACAGGTTCATGCCCCCGTCCAGGAAGATTCCACATGCCGCGGAGCAGCTGAGGCCGTGAGCCATGGCTGCTGAGCCTGCGCGTTCAGAGCCTGTGCTCTGCAACGGGAGAGGCCACAACAGTGAGAGGCCCATGTACCACCAAAAATAAATAAATAAATAAATAAATAAATAAAATAAAGATAGGTAGGTAAAGCCTAAGACACTTATTTTCACCTGGTTGTTAAACAAATGCAGTGAACACGCTCACATGAACTTCAGTGTGTGGATTCTTCACTGGCACACAACTGTCCATTTAAAAAGAGTAAACAGTGAAAAAGCACCAGAGAATTTAATGGAATACATGCTGATATGCCATGGTGCACATAGGCAGTCTTAGAAACCAGGAAGTGAATATAGACAATGTCTGGTTAAAATGTTAAGACTCTAAATTATATATCCATGGTTACAGTGTCATTTAAAAAAAAACTTCCCTTTACAAAAATGCAATTTATAGTCTTTATGTTTCCCCTAAACTGAAAGTAATTCTAGTTAAAATGATCCTTTAAAAGTCAAATGAAGCAAATCTACACCTACTAGGCAATCAGTGAAATATTTATTTCTCATGAGTGGTTGACAGAAAAATGGAAACATTTTAACAAATATATAATAAGTTTTGCTGAGCATATTGATAAGCACATACATTTACATATTTCAGAATTATTTTCTTATAGAAATGAAATTATTTCTTTTGGGTTCTCTTACGCTTTATGTCATTTCCTCAAATTATTTTTATTTCTTAAATATACTGTGTAACTTTTTTCATCATTGTCTTATAGTTTTTAGAGTAAAGGTCTTTTGCCTCCTTAGGTAGGTTTAAAATATTGATGAAAGAATTTGAATACAACACAAACAGATGGAAAGATATTTCGGGTTCTAGGATTGGAAGAATTAATATTGTTAAAATGACCATACTCCTCAAGGCAATCTACAGATTAAATGCAATTCTTATCAAAATACCAATGGCATTTTTCACAGAATGAGAACAAATAACTTTAAAATTTATATGAAAATACAAAGGACTCCAAATAGCCAAAATAATCTTGAGAAAGAACAGAGCTGAAAGAATCACGTTCCTTGATTTCAGCCTATACTATAAAGCTACAGTAATCAAAACAGTATGGCACTGGCACAAAAACAGACACCTAGATCAATGGAACAGAATAGAGATCCTGGAAATAAACCCAAGCACTTACAGTCAATTAATCTATGACAAGGGAGGCAAGAATATACAATGGAGAAAAGACAGTCCCTTCAATAAGTGGTGCTGAGAAACTGGACAGTTACATGTAACAGAATGAAATTAGAACATTCTCTGACACCATATACAAAAATAAACTCAAAATGAATTAAAGACCTAAATGTAAGACTGGATACTATAAAACTCCTAGAGGAAAACATAGGCAGAATTCTCTTTGACATAAATTGCAACAATATGTTTTTTGATCTGTCTCCTAAAATAAAGGAAATAAAAGCAAAAATAAACAAATGGAACCTAATTAAACATAAAATCATTTGTACAGCAAAGAAAACCATTGATAAAACAAAAAGACAACATACTAAATGGGAGAAAATATTTGCAAATGATATGACAAATAAGGGATTAATATTCAACATATATAAACAGCTCATACAACTCAACATCAAAAACCAAATAACCCAATTAAAAAATGGTCATAAGAACTGAACATTTTTCTAAAGAGGAAATGCAGATGGCCAACAGGCACAAAAAAAGATGTTCAATGTCACTAATCATCAGGGAAATGCAAATCAAAACCACAATGAGATATCACTTCACACCTGTCAGAATGGCTATCATCAAAAAGAACATAAATAATAAATTTTGGTGAGGATGTGGAGAAAAGGAAACCCTTGTACAGTGTTGGTGGAAAGGTAAGTTGGTGCAGTCAC
Source organism: Mesoplodon bidens (assembly GCF_964165515.1). Taxonomy (NCBI): domain Eukaryota; kingdom Metazoa; phylum Chordata; class Mammalia; order Artiodactyla; family Ziphiidae; genus Mesoplodon; species Mesoplodon bidens. Next base: position 28,227,721 of record NC_138173.1, on the reverse strand, counting down.
TATAGAAAACAGTATGGAGGTTTCTCAAGAAACTAAAAATAGAACTACCATATGACCCAGCTATTCCCTCCTGGTTGTATATCTGAAAAAAACAAAAACATTAATTCAAAAAGATACATGCACCGCAATGTTCATAGAAGCATTATTTACAATTGCCATGATATGGAAGCAATCGAAGTGCCCATCAACAGATGAATGGGTAAAGAAGATGTGGCATACACACACACACACACACACACACACACACACAGGAATACTACTCAGCCATAATAAAGAACAAAATTTTGCCATCTGCAGCAACATGGATGGATTTGGATGGTGTCATGCTAAGTGAAATAAGTCAGACAGAGAAAGACAAATACTGTATGATATCACTCATATGTGGAATCTAAAAAATACAACAAACTAGTTGTTAACAGTTGGGGGGAGGGCGATATAGGGGTGGGAGAGAGACACAAACTATTGGGTATAAGATAGTCTCAAGGATGTATTGTACAACATGAGAAATATAACCAATATTTTATAATAACTCTAAATGGAAAGTAACTTTAAAATTATATATAAATTAAAGAAAAATTAAATTTGCAAATTTTAGTAGTTTTAAATATCACATATTTTTCAATACTATTTTCCTTATAGGTAGAAATTAGATAGCACTGGACAATTACTGGTGGTTAACAAAATTCACCTTGTATTTATATTGCTATCTACCCTTAACAGACCCTCTATTTAAAGTATCTATCATATTTATTTTCTTCAGTGAATTCCAAATAGACCTTTTAATTTGAAAATTCAAATTTAAATAATGATGGAGTGATTAACAATGAACAATCAAGTAACCATGAATTTAATACTCTAGTAATTGTATTGATTTTATGGAATAGATTTAGATTGAAGAATGTTTTAGAATGTAAATCTTTAACTAGAATGTAAGCTTCCACTGAAGAATGAAGCACCCTCTACCCCACTAAGGAGGCTTTTTCTTTCTTAGTCACTGTCTTTTACCAGTACTTAAAATGGTGCCTGTGCATAATAATAATCTAATAGGTATTTGCTGGCTGCTTGAATTAAAATGGCATGAATGGAAAAACACATATCTCGGCTAAACTCTTTCTGTTGCATAAAATTCAGTGTCACTTTGGATCCTCTTTCCAACAGTTTTTGCCCTTTGGGATTTGGGAATAATTTACAGGAAGAGAAAGATTTTTTTTGCCTCTTCGAATCTTAGAAGAATTTATTGACTTAATGTTTGGCTAGACAATGTGAGAACTATAATATGGGTTTTGTCCCATAAAAATAGGCATTCGGACCAAACCACATGTGTGGGCTATTTTAAGAACCCTATGTTACCAATATGGTTATGTAAAATCTCACTCATTCTTAATGGAATAATAGCTACCTCCTAGGCAGCCAGAATATTACACTTCTATTTCATATATAGAAATCCTTGTGTGTGTGTGTGTGTGTGTGTGTGTGTGTGTGTGTGTGTGTGTTATCATTTGGATGGGAGTCTCTGCATTCAGATCAATGTGAGGAGACCAAGGTTCCAATGGTGAGGATTAGGTGGTAGGTGGTGGGGATGGAGTCAGATCCAAAGACTAAAACATAAAAATCTAGAATTTGTCGTGTGATTATGTATGGCTACATACATGATAGACAAATCCTTCTTCCTAAATAGGATAATTATGTACCTTCTTATTTCTTGACCACTTTTTAGTATCTTTCCTGATAGAAATGAAAATAACTTTCTCTAAATTTGAAATCACTGAAACTTTTTTCAGAGATTTCAAGTGGTTCTATGTTAGTTTACAAACCTCTATTCCTCAGTTCAACAGAGATGATCTCAAAAGAATGTCTTGATGTATGACATAAGATTTTAATAAAATATGCTGAAATTTTAAGATAAAGTTACAAGGGAACATGTATAAACACTGTAATCAAATAATTTACATTTTTTCAAGTTATTAAAACTTCCTACAACTGGAAATTTTGGTACTTGAGGGGAGAGATTGTTTACATACATATATACTCATAGCAGGAATTTTTATAAACATGATCTTATTTATTCCTCTAAATAACTTGCAAAAACTTTCTTTAAAATATGTGGGAGTGAGCCACAGAGAGTCAATGATTTGCCTAAGGTCCTACAGCTATTAAAAGCTTGTTCATCTAAATCTAAAACCCCAATAACCCTTCTTTGAACTGAATTGCTTAACTTATATCTGCACTTTGTCAGGGTAAATGAAAATGCTTTTCTCTATTTAAAAAGGGCAAAGAGACCAAATTCCCCTTACCTCTTTTCTTAGAGTGTTTGTTTGGAGGTCTAGTGAATCTGGGTCCTTCTTCTAACTTCTGACATAGAAATAAGTCTCATCAGGGATTAATCCCACCCTTTAATGTTTACAGTGTAGAGATATTTCCAAAATCAAGGGCCAAACAACCTCTAGATACATGATAATGTTGAATTTTACTTGAGCCCTGTGATCCTAAGAAACACTGAAAGTTAAGACCCCTCCACCCACTATTCCACCCTTTGTGTTTTAGGAAAGTCTTACTGCAAAGAAACATCCTTCCACTATGACTCAGATAAGATCACTGATGCCTCCTTGTTTACCTATGACACAGCTAGACACAGACCAGACAAATTCCTCTTCTTGGACCCATAAGTGATTAGCTAAACTGTTTTATCCCCGTTGATCAATGAGAATAAAATGCTTGCTAACCAAACTTTGGATAAACTTCTCTTCTTCCAAGACTCTGAACTTTGGCCCACAATCAGACTGAGCCAATATAAAACCCCTCTAGAATGATCCCTCCTGGAAAATAAGCTGCCCCCAGGTTAAAACATTATCCAGTCTACTATTCACCCCATTTCCCAACATCCAGTTTGTTCTAGTCTTATTTACTCCTCTCTATAAAAAGAAAAACCCTTTTAGCCTAACTCTTGGGATGCTTGCAGATTTTATGGTCAAGGTTCTCTACTGCAATAGTTCCATCTTCCCTTGCAATAATTCTTTCAAATAAAGCATCTCCTAACCTTAACCCTAACCCTAACTTAGTAAAGTCCATATTTGTTTTTAATTTGACATATGTAAAGGGGTAGCTCTGGAATTAGCTCTGAGATCTCTTAGAAGATGTACAGGAGACTGTCATGAGGTTCAACTTTTTGTCTCTTGGGGAGATAATCGTTGTATGAAATGTGTGAGATTTTGTCCTGATGAGCAAGACAGCCTTAAGTTCCCCTCAGTTTGACTAAACTTTAGACAGGTTTCTTCCTGACTACAGGTCCAAGACCTCCATTTTCTTAGAGCATTTACTTTAGAGAACTTGTATTTGTAAGTTCTTTCTCTGCCCCTTTGAGGTGTAAATCTTCTCCTAGCCTCTTTCCAGTTTCACAATTTAGGTATTTCTTTCTCAAGGACCTGGAAGCCGTCCCTTTGAAATGCAATCATCAGGGAAGATAAGGGCCCCCTATCTCCCAGTGACAATTAGCAAACACAGATGGCTTAATCACCTTGACCAACATCCTCTCTAATATCTTCTAGTACTTTTCCACCAGCTCATCCCAATACTTAAAAACTTTGCTGCTTTTTGTTTCAATAGAGTTGAGTTCAAGCTTTCTCCTCCATTGTAATAGTCTTGACCCCTATTGCCACATCCTTGAAAAAAGTCTTCCTTTACTGTTTAACTACACGCAGTACAATTTTTCTTTGACATTACCATAGCGGTAACTTTGGTGCTAACTTACATGCATGTAAATGTGTGAATGTTTCCTCAAAAATTTGCACTTTCTGTTCTATGTTGGTAGCCTAGGGCCTTTTTGTTGGCAGGACTGTTTTGTTTCTCCAACAACTTTCATAACTAGCCTTTTGAAATCTGACAGCATTAATACTTCAGATTGCTCTATTTTCCTAGGACATTATAGCATTATTAGAAAAGCAGTTTTTTCCTCTCTTTTTATATACTTAAGACATTTTTGGACTGCCTCTCATTTCTAAAGGACTTCAGAACCCTTCTATTCTCTTCCTCTTTTGTTTCTCTCTGTATAGAAACTCTGGGATTGTGAAAATATTTTATTTTGTTTGAGTCTATACTCTAGATTTATTATTCTGCCTCTTAACATTAGTAGAGGCAGCTTGGAAATTGCTTGTCCACCACAATATTTTTAACACCTCAAAATCCCTTAGCTCCAAAGCCCATTTTCTAAAGACCATATTGACCTCCTGTTGTAGTTGAAATCATAACATCTAGTGTACTTATTGGGGCATACTTTAGTTTTGAATTCTCTGAGGTTTATTTTCTTATGAATTTGTGATTTTTACCTTTTTTTTGTACTTTTGGGGCTTAAAAGTTGCAGATGGGGAGGCTTATTTTCTGGTTTGTTTTATAGCTCAGTGTTCTAGTTTTGCTAACTAAATTCAGGTTACTTAAAATTTGCATTTTTATCCCTCATGGGAGGTAATAATACAAAATCACTGAAAACCAACACAGCAGAGTCAACACTGCTGTGTTGACTTTGATGTGCTGGTTTTAAGCCGCCTTCTGCTGTTCCTCCTCAGTGCCTTTAAGATGCAGGCTGCTGCCTGGATGACCCAGTGAATAAGTTATAATGAAAACTGTTTGCTCCTTTGCTTTATATGATAATGCTCTAAATCACAGAGGGCATGCATACACAAGTAATATTTAGAACAGAATCTGATTGCAATACACAATAAAGTGTACTTAAAATGATTAAAGTGCTCCTAGTTTGAGGTAATCTGAGGATATTTTTCTCTCTTTCTTTAACAAATATGCATTAGCATTAACATGTGCTAAGCCCCACACTAAGGAAGAATACCAAATAAAATGAGCCCTGAGAAAGTCACAAATCAGTGAGCCAGAAAGAAGGGAAATCACTAATTACAATATAGCAAGTTAAATATAATGAGACTTGTACAGTGTGGTCTGAGAAAGAAGCAAATCCAATTGTGTCCAGGGCAGGTTGGGGGCCTTGTTCAGGGATTATTCATGACATGTGACACTGGTCTTGAAGAAACGGCATGTGATGACCAGTCAGATGAAATAAAGAGTGGGGAAGGATATTCAAAGGAGGAACAGCATGTACACAGAGACATGATATAACGTGTCAAATATTGTCAAGTAATTCAGCATCCCTCTATTCCACCTATCTAACCCATCCCCATAAGGCCTACTGGAGGCTGAAGACTGGGCTATGCATGAGGAATCCAAAACCAAAAGAGACCATACAGCCTGCAAGGGGTTTTTAAGCTAGTGCAGATAGACCTTTAAAAAAAGTTGTAGCAGCAATGAGGTGAGTGTCCTAATAGAGGTCTGTGTAGGTTATAGAGGACACACTTAGCTCTAGGAATATCAGGAATGTTTCTATAGGGTGTGGTATTAGATAGAGTTGAATATTGAAATAAAAATGTATGTTCACCAGGACAAGGAAGAGAATGACATTCCAGGAAAATCAATCCCTGCCCCTAATTCTGACCCTTCAGGAAACTTCTGTTTATTTAAATACAATCACACAATATTGTACTCTTTTGTACAAGGCCTCTTTCATTCAGTATAATGTTTCTAAAATTTGTCCACATTGTTGCAAGTATCAATAGTTTGCTTCCTTTTATTGCTGACTAGTATCCGTTTTATGAATAGACCCCACTTTATATATCCATTTTCCATTTGATGGATTGTTTCTATTTTTGGGATACTATAAGTAGAACTGCTAAAACTTTCTTATACAAGTACTTCCTGGACACATATTTTCATTTCTCTTGAATGCTTAGGAATTGAATTGCTGATTCTTTATATTTAGTTTCATAAGAAATTGCCAGACATTCTCAATGGTTGTTGCATTTTATTTGCCTACCAACCGTGTTGGAGAGTTTCAGCACTCCACATCTTTGTCAACATTTGATCCTATCAGTCAATTTTGGCTATTATGGGGGGGGTGGGGGCAGTGTTCAGTGTTATTTTATTGTTGTTTTCCTGAATACTAATGGTTTCAAGTGAGTTTTTATGTGTGTATTTCTTCTTTGATGAAGTACCTATTCACCCTTCATGTACGATGTGCTCTATCTCAAGTGTTCTCAAGCCTGGCCAAGTGCTAAGACATATTTGGACTTTTGCTTGGGCCCCACTCCCAAGTTTGATCTGATTTAATTGTTAAAGCTTGGGGGCCCTGTCCTTGAGATTTATAAAAGAGCTCCCTTGGTGATTCTATGTGCACCCAGATTTAAAAACCCTGTTACTATAGTCCAGTGATTTTCAAACTGTGGGTATCAGAATCACCTGGAGGGCTTGTTAATACACAGATTGCTGAGATTCACTCCCAGAGTTTCTGATTCAGTGAGTCTGAGTTAGACCCTAAGAAATTGCTTTTCTGAAAATTTGCCTTTCTAACAAGTTTCCACATCATATAATACTGCTGGTCCTGGGACCACCCACTGAGAACCACTGCTTTAGCTAAATGAATCAACCAACTTCTCAACAGACACCAATCTTTCAAACCTTTCCTCTTGGTATTTTCCATTTTCTGCTGGTAATGCAATCTAAGCCTTTGTTTTCCGTACACAGGCTTTTTCATTAAGAACCAAACCCCGATGTCACAACCTTTGTGAAGTCTGTTCAGATTCATTTGCTCTGTCATTTCACTTCCCACATGTCATGATGAATGGGATACTTGCACTTATCACACTGTTTTGTTAATATCTGTTTATTTGTTCTGTCTGCAGCACATCCCTCTCCTACCCAGTGAGAGCTCCAGAGAATCAGAAGCCACTGCCTTGTTCTTTGAATCGTTAGCAACTAAAAATACATGGCACATTACTGAGTTTCCATGATTTTATTAAAAAAAAATTCTTGGTCCTTTTAATGAATAGCTGGGTGACCATAGAAAATGTGATATATTAAGTCTTGTCACATTCTCAGATTCTTCAAAACCACAATTGACCATCTGTGATTAAACTGGTAGCCAGGGGAGAACTTCAAGATGGTGGAGTGAAATGTGGAGATTGCCTTCCTCCCCACAAATACATCAGAAATACATCTACATGTGGAACAACTCCTACAGAACACCTACTGAACGCTGGCAGAAGACCTCAGACCTCCCAAAAGGCAAGAAACTCCCCACATATCTGGGTAGGGCAAAAGGAAAAAGGAAAAACAGAGACAAAAGAATAGGGGCAAACTGTGAGGGAACTCTGAAGGGGGAAAAATTTCCACACAATAGGCAGCCCCTTCACTGGAGGAGATGGGGGGTGGCGGGGGGGGAAGCTTCAGAGACACGGAGGAGAGCACAGCAACAGGGTTGCGGAGGGCAAAGCAGAGAGATTCCTGCACAGAGGATCGGTGCCGACCAGCACTCACCAGCCCGAGAGTTTTGTCTGCTCACCCGCTGGGGCAGATGGGGGCTGGGAGCTGACCTCCAGCTTCGGAGGTCAGTGAAGGGAGAAGACTGGAGTTGATTGCGTGAACACAACCTGAAGGAGGCTAGTGTGCCACAGCTAGCCGGGAGGGAGTCTGGGAAAAAGTCTGGACCTGCCTAAGAGGCAGGAGACCATTGTTTTGGAGTGTGTGAGGAGAGGGGATTCAAAGCACCACCTAAAGGAGCTCCAGAGACAGGTGTGAGCTGTGGCTATCAGCACGGACATCAGAGACGGGCATGAAACATTAAGGCTGCTGCTGCAGCAACCAAGAAGCCTGTGTGCAAGCCGAGGTAACTATCCACACCTCCCCTCCTGGGAGCCTGTGCATCCCGCCAATGCCAGGGTCCTGTGATCCAGGGACAACTTGCCCAGGAGAGCACACGGTGCTCCGCAGGCTATTGCAACATCACGCTGGTGTCCGCTGCTGCATTCTCGCCTCGCATTCCAAACCCCTCCCACCCCACCGGCCTGAGTGAGCCAGAGCCCCCTAATCAGGTGCTACTTTAACCCCGTCCTGCCTGAGGGAAGAGGACCGCCTCAAGGGACCTACATGCAGAGGCGGGGTCAAATACAAAGCTGAACACCAGGAGCTGTGTAAACAAAGAAGAGAAAGGGAAATTTCTCCCCACAGCCTCAGAAGCAGTGGATTAAATCTCCACAATTAACTTGATGTATGCTGCATCTGTGGAATACCCGAATAGACAACGAATCATCCCAAAATTGAGGTGGTGGATTTTGGGAGCAACTATATATATTTTTTTCTTTTTCTCTTTTTGTGAATGTGTATGAGTATGCTTCTGTGTGTAATTTTTTCAGTATACATTTGCTTTCACCATGTGTCCTAGGGTTCTGTCTGTTTGTTTTCTTGTTTTGTTTTTTTTTTAAGTATAGTTTTTAGCACTTGTTATCATTGGTGGATTTGTTTTTTGGTTTGGTTTCTCTCTCTTTTTTTCTTTTTTTATAACATTTTTTTTTAAATTTTTAATAATTGTTTTTTATTTTAATAAATTTCTTTTCTTTTCTTTTTTTCCTCTTTCTTTCTTTCTTTCCTTCTTTCTTTCTTTCTTTCTTTCTTTCTTTCTTTCTTTCTTTCTTTCTTTCTTTCTTTCTTTCTTTCTTTCTTTCTTTCTTTCTTTCCTCTTTTCTTCTGAGCCATTTGGCTGACAGGGTCTTTGTGCTCCAGCTGGCTGTCAGGCCTTTGCCTCTGAGGTGGGAGAGCCGAGTTCAGGACATTGGTCCACCAGAGACCTTCCAGCCCCATGTAATATCAAACAGTGAAAGCTCTCTGAGAGATCTCCATCTAAATGCTAAGACCCAGCTCCACTCAACGGTGAGCAATCTACAGTGCTGGACACCTTATGTCAAACAACTAGCAAGACAGGAACACCAACGCACCTATTAGCAGAGAGGCTGCCTAAAATCATAATAAGGTCACAGATACCCCAAAATGCACCACCAGAACTCAGTACTGCCCACAAGAAAGATAAGTTCCAGCCTCACCCACCAAAACACAGGCATCAGTCCCTACCACAAGGAAGCCTACACAACCAGCTGAACCAACCTTAGCCACTGGGAGCAGACACCAAAAACAATGGGAACTACAAAACTGCAGCCAGTGAAAAGGAAAAACACAGTAGGTTAAGCAAAATGAGAAGACAGAGAAACACACAGCAGATGAAAGAACAAGACAAAAACCCACCAGGCCAAACAAATGAAGAAGAAATAGGCAGTCTACCTGAAAAAGAATTCAGAATTATGGTAGTAGAGATGATGCAAAATCTTGGAAGTAGAATGGAGAAAAAACAAGAAACTTTTAAAAGGACCTAGAAGAACTAAAGAGCAAACAAACAATGATGAACAGCAGAATAAATGAAATTGCAAAATCTCTAGAAGGAAGCAATAGCAGAATAACTGAGGCAGAAGAACAGATAAGGGACCAGGAAGAAAAAATAGTGGAAATAACTACTGCAGATCAGAATAAAGAAAAATGAATGAAAATAATTGAGAACAGTCTCAGAGACCTCTGGGACAACATTAAATGCACCAACATTCACATTATAGGGGTCCCAGAAGAAGAAGAGAAATAGAAAGGGACTGAGAAAATATTTGAAGAGGTTATAGTTGAAAACTTCCCAAATATGGGAAAGGAAATAGTTAATCAAGTCCAGGAAGCACAGAGAGTCCCATACAGGATAAATCCAAGGAGAAACAGGCCATGACACATATTAATCAAACTATCAAAGATTAAATACATAGAAAAAATATTAAAGCAGCAAGGGAAAAACAACAAATAACACACAAGGGAACCCCTATAAGGTTAACAGCTGATCTTTCAGCAGAAACACTGCAAACCAGAAGGGAGTGGTAAGACATATATAAAGGGATGAAGGGGAAAAAACTAAACCAAGCTTACTCTACCCAGCAAGGATCTCATCAGATTTGATAGAGAAATTAAAACTCTACAGACAAGAAAATATTAAGAGAATTCAGCAGCACAAAACCAGCTTTACAACAAATGCTAAAGGAAATTCTTTGGGCAGGAAACACAAGAGCAGGAAAAGACCTACAATAACGAACCCAAAACAATTAAGAAAATGGTAATAGGAACATACATATCTATAATTACCTTCAAGGTAAAGAGATTAAATGTTCCAACCAAAAGACATAGACTGGCTGAATGGATACAAAAAGAAGACCCGTATATATGTTGTCTACAATAGACCCACTTCAGACCTAGGGACACATACAGATTGAAAGTAGGTGATGGAAAAAGATATTCCATGCAAATGGAAATCAAAAGCTGGAATAGCAAATCTCATATCAGACAAAACAGACTTTAAAATAAAGACTATTACAAGAGACAAAGAAGGACACTACATAATGATCAAGGGATCAATCCAAGAAGAAGATATAACAATTGTAAATATTTATGCACCCAACATAGGAGCACCTCAATATATAAGGCAAATTCTAACAGCCATAAAAGGGGAAATCGACAGTAACACAATCATTGTAGGGGAATTTAACACCCCACTTTCACCAATGGGCTGATGATCCAAAATGTAAATAAATTAGGAAACACAAGCTTTAAATGACACATTAAATAAGATGGACTCAATTGATATTTATAGGACATTCCATCCAAAAACAACAGAACACAATTTTCTTCTCTAGTGCTCATGGAACATTCTCCAGGATAGCTCATATCTTGCATCAAACTGAAGGCTTGGTAAATATAAGAAAATTGAAATCATATCAAGTATCTTTTCCGAACACAATGCTATGAGACAAGATTAGATATCAACTACAGGAAAAAACTGTAAAAGATACAAATACATGGAGGCAAAACAATACATTATTAATAACCCAGAGATTACTGAAGAAGTCAAAGAGGAAATCAAAAAATACCTAGAAAAAAATGAAAACATGATGACTCAAAACCCATGGATGCAGCAAAAGCAGTTCTAAGAGGGAAGTTTATAGCACTACAGTCCTACCTCAAGAAACAAGAAACATCTCAAATAAAAAACATAACTTTACACTTAAAGCAATTAGAGAAAGAAGGACAAAAAAATCCTAAAGTTAGCAGAAGGAAAGAAAACATAAAGATCAGATCAGAAATAAATGAAAAAGAAATGAAGGAAACAATAGCAAAGATCAATAAAACAAAAAGCTGGGGCTTCCCTGGTGATGCAGTGGTTGAGAGTCCACCTGCCGATGCAGGGGACACGGGTTCGTGCCCCAGTCCGGGAAGATCCCACATGCCACGGAGCAGCTAGGCCCATGAGCCATGGTCACTGAGCCTGTGCGTCCGGAGTCTGTGCTCCGCAACAGGAGAGGCCACAACAGTGAGAGGGCCGCAGACCGCAAAAACAAAATAAAACAAAACAAAACAAAAAACTAAAAGCTGTTTCTTTGAGAAGATAAACAAAAATGATAAACCATCAGCCAGACTCATCAAGAAAAAAAGCGAGAAGACTCAAATCAATAGAATTATAAATGAAAAAGGCAAAAAAACCCAACTGACACTGCAGAAATACAAAGAATCATGAGAGATTACTGTAAGTAACTAGATGTAAATAAAATGAACAGCCTGGATAAAGGGACACATTCTTAGAAAAGCACAACTTTCCTAGACTGAACCAGGAAGAGATAGAATATATAAAAAGATTAATCACAAGCATTGAAATTGAGAATGTGATTAAAAATCATCCAACAAACAGAAGCTTAGGACAAGATGGCTTCACAGGTGAATTCTATCAAACATTTAGAGAAGAGAAAACACCTAGCCTTCTCAAACTCTTCCAAAATATAGCAGAGGGAGGACACTCCCAAACTCAGTCTATGAGGCCACTATCACCCTGATACCAAAACCAGACAAAGATGTCACAAAGAAAGAAAACTACAGGCCAATATCACTGATGAACACAGATGCAAAAATCTTCAACAAAATAGTAGCAAACAGAATCGAACAGCACATTAAAAGGATCATACACCATGATCAAGTGGGGTTTATAACAGGAATGCAAGGATTCTCCAATATACACATATCAATCAGCGTGATACACCATATTAAAAGACTGAAGGAGAAAAAACACGTGATCATCTCAATAGATTCAGAAAAAGCTTTTGACAAAATTCAACTCCGAGTTATGATAAAAACCCTGCAGAAAGTAGGCATAGAGCGAACTTTCCTTAATATAATAAAGGCCATATATGACAAAACCACAGCCAACATTATTCCCAATTGTGAAAAACTGAAATAATTTCCACTAATATCAAGAAGAAGACAAGTTTGCCCATTCTCACCATTATTATTCAACATAGTTTGGGAAGTTTTAGCCAGAGCAATCAGAGAAGAAAAGGAAATAAAAAGAATCCAAATCAGAACAGAAGAAGTAAAGCTGTCACTGTTTGCAGATGACATGATATTATACATAGAGAATTCTAAAGATGCTACCAGAAAACTCCTAGAGCTAATCAATGAATTTGGTAAAGTAACAGGATACAAAATTAATGCACAGAAATCTCTTGCATTCCTGTACACTAATGATGAAAAATCTGAAAAAGAATTTAAGGAAACACTCCCATTTACCATTGCAACAAAAGGAATAAAATACCTGGGAATAAACATATCTAAGGAGACAAAAGACCTATATGCAGAAAACTATAAGACACTGACTGATGAAACAAATTAAAAATGACAGAAGCAGATGGAGAGATATACCATGTTTTTGGATTGGAAGAAACTACATTGTGAAAATGACTATACTACCCAAAGCAATCTACAGATTCAGTGCAATCCCTATGAAACTATCAATGGCATTTTTCACAGAACTAGAACAAAACATTTCACAATTTGTATGGAAACACAAAAGGCCATGAATAGCCAAAGCAGTCTTGAGATAGAGAAACAGAGCTGGAGGAAGCAGGCTCCCTGACTTCAGACTATATAAAAAACTACAGTAATCAGGCTTCTCTGGTGGGGCAGTGGTTGGGAGTCTGCCTGCCGATGCAGGGGACGTGGGTTCATGCCCCGGTCCAGGAGGATCCCACATGCTACAGAGCATCTGGTCCCGTGAGCCATGGCCGCTGAGCCTGTGCGTCCAGAGCCTGTGCTCTGCAATGGGAAAGGCCACAGTGGTGAGAGGTACGCGTACGGGAAAAAAAAAAAGCTACAGTAATCAAAACAGTATGGTACTCATGCAAAAACAAAATATAGATCAATGGAACAGGATAGAAAGCCCAGAGAGAAACCCATGCACATATGGTCACCTTATTTTTGATAAAGGAAGCAAGAATATACAATGGAGAAAAGACAGCCTCTTCAATAGGTGGTGCTGGAATAACTGGACAGCTACATGTAAAAGAATGAAATTAGAACACTCCATAACACCATACACAGATATAAACTCAGAATGGATTAAAGACCTAAATGTAAGGCCAGACACCATCAAACTCTTAGAGGGAAACATAGGAAGAACACTCTGTGACATAAATCACAGCAAGATCCTTTTGGACCCACCTCCTAGAGAAATGGAAATAAGAACAAAAATAAACAAATGGGACCTAATGAAACTTACAAGCTTTTGCACAGCAAAGGAAACCATAAACAAGATGAAAAGACAACCCTCAGAATGGGAGAAAATATTTGCAAATGAAGCAACTGACAAAGGATTAATCTCCACAACTTACAAGCAGCTCATGCAGCTCAATATCAAAAAAAAAAAAAAACCCAATCCAAAAATGGGCAGCAGAACTAAAGAGACATTTCTCCAAAGAAGATATACAGACTGTCAACAAACACATGAAGGAAAGCTCAACATCACTAATCATTAGAGAAATGCAAATCAAATCTATAATGAGGTATTTCCTCACACCAGTCAGAATGGCCATCATCAAAATATCTACAAAATATAAATGCTTGAGAGGGTGTGGAGAAAAGGCAACCCTCTTGCACTGTTGGTGGGAATGTATACTGATACAGCCACTATGAAGAACAGTATGGAAGTTCCCTAAAAAACTAAGAATAGAACTACCATACGACCCAGCAATCCCACTTCTGGGCATATACTCTGAGAAAACCATAATTCAAAAAGAGTCATGTACCAAAATGTTCATTGCGGCTCTCTTTATAGTAGCCAGGAAATGGAACCAACCTAAGTGTCCATCAACAGTTGAATGGATAAAGAAGATGTGGCATATATATATATACAATGTAATATTACTCAGCCATAAAAGGAAATGAAATTGAGTTTTTTGTAGTGAGTTGGATGGACTTAGTGTCTGTCATACAGAGTCAAATAAGTCAGAAAGAGAAAAACAATACCATATGCTAACACATACATATGGAATCTAAAAAAAACAAAAAAACAAAATTATGAAGAACCTAGGGGCAGGACAGGAATAAAGAAGGAGATGTAGATATTGGACTTGAGGACATGGGGAGGGGGAAGGGTAAGCTGGGACAAAATGAGTGAGTGGCATGGACATATATACACTACCAAGTGTAAAATAGAAAGCTAGTGGGAAGCAGCTGCATAGCACAGGGAGATCAGCTTGGTGTTTTGTTACCACCTAGAGGGGTGGGTTACGGAGGGTGGGAGGGAGATGCAAGTGGGAGGAGATATGGGGATATATGTATATGTATAGCTAATTCAGTTTGTTATAATGCAGAAACTAACACATCATTGTAAAGCAATTATACTCCAATAAAGATGTTAAAAAAAATAAAAAATAAAAACCAGGAGCCAGATCACATGAGCTGCAGAGCAAATCTATAGCAAAAACTAAAATAAAAGCCATATATCACTGCAGGCTACAGTTAGCATTATCTTTTTTAAAAAAGTAATAAAAGGACTTGAAAAGGAATCCTTTTGAATTGAATAAGCCAACAAGCATAAAATCAAAGGAAAATTTAACAAGATGAAAGCGAAGTATGATTCTTCTCAGAATATTACGTTTGTTTCCTGAAGGCTTTCTTGTCAAATAAGAAGTGCTTTTAAACAAATCTGACTCTCTAGAGACTTTAAAGACAAAGTTCCATATGAAAGATTATGTTGCTAGAAATTTTGTAATGTTTTTTTGAAAGCTTCACTTGCAAAATGAGATGATAATGATAATCTCAATAATGATAACAATAGCTGCAATTTGCTTCTTAAATTGTGTTAGAGACTTTGTTAAGTGCAGTTCATGAATTATCCCATTTAATTCTTACTAGAGCCCTATGAGGGGGTGTTATTATTCCAATTTCATGGATAACAATACAGAGGCTGAAAAAAGTTAAATAATGTGTTGAAGGCCAATAGTCAAAACTATTTCTATGGAGTGTTGCTAGGCAAATGACAGGAAGTTCAGCTGAATTTGAATTTCAGATAAATGATAAATATATATATTTTTTGTTACAAGTATGTTCCATGGAATATTGGGGAGATGATTATATTAGAAATTAATTCATTTTTATCAGAAAATCAAATTTAACTGGTATCTTGTGTTTTTATTTGCCAGATCTGGAAACTCTACTTCTTTCCTACTCCAGAAAAAATTGCATCAGACCACTAGGTTACACTGCATCCTAATCCTCTGCTATGTACAGGCAATTCCTGATTTACTTACTTGAAATTTATAGGATAAATTTCAAACATCTAGCACAGCATCAAGACCCTTTATGATTTGGACTCCACTTTCCTGATCTCCACATACAGTGCTGCAGCAAATGCCAAGGTTCTGAGGCAGGAGCTGAATGGTGTGTGTCTGGAGGCCAGTGTAGCTGTCGTGGGCTGAGTGGGAGAGAACTCAGAGCCACATCAGAAAGGGGACAGGGACCAGATAACACAGGCTTTTGGAGATCACTGTAAGGACATATGTTTCTACTTTGAGTGAGGTGGGAAGTTATTGGTGAATTTAAAACGGAATGACCTGGCTTAAGCTTTAACAGGACTAAAATGGCTGCCGATTGGAGAGCAATGTGAGATGGACAAGGGTGGAAGCAGGGAGGGATTGCAAATATCAGGCAACTGCTCAAGAGGCTGCTTTTCCTGAGCTGTTGGGCTTCAAGGATTTTGTGGGTTCAGGCTGCAAGCTCTGGGTGAAAACTTCTAACTTAGAGCTAGACAGAGGGGAATCATTCTTCCAGTTTTAGTGTGGGACCTGGTGTGGCTTCACATTGAGACATGAAAGGAACCCGTTCCAGGTGAACCTTGTGGATATTGCATCTTTAGGTGCAGAAGAGGCAGCCCTACTGGCGTAGAGCAATGTTCTGTCACAAAAGGCAGCAGCAAAGGCTGCGACAAAACTGTACCCTCAAGGGGAGAGCAGGTGATAGGCAGGAATCTGGAGCACACAATCAGACATGATCCTGCACACAGCTGAGACACTTCCTGGACACCCCAGAAACAACTGGGAGAGACAGGGGGTGGCCAGGGACTTCAACTATGCAAGAGTTCTTATGACATTGTTAGAGTTTAATTTTTAATTTAACTATGACCTAATTTATACCTACATAGGCATGGAAGCATTAAGGTTAGCAAAATTAAACGAATGCATTTAAAGAACAAACCACAAACACTTAGCAAATTTTAACTGAATGTCTACTTTGTGCTAGGCATGTGCTTCTTAGATATTACCTCATTTACTTTTCACAACAATCCCAGATCAGGCATATATTATTATCAATCCCTTTTTACTGATGAAAGACATAGACAACAAGCTTGCACAAAGTCATGGAGATTTGAACTGCTTCCATCAGAAATTCAAATTTCACTGACTGCAGACAGAGTTCATGTTTTTAACAACTAAGACATTTAGCCTCCTGGGGAAAATAAAGTTCACCCTAATGAGCTAAGCAGAGTTATTTAGCAAAAATAAAAATGATTGAAATCAAGGGAGATGCCAGAAGAAATAGTCTGAAACTCACTCTGATGAACATTTATTATAGAAGGATCAGAGCTCCCAAAGAGGCTGCATTCCAAGGTGGGAAGCCAGAGCAGCTATGTCAGCTTATCACACCAATTATCTCAAAGTCTGAGCCATATCCTATTTCTATTGAGAAGAGCTGGCCACTTAGTTGTCATGGCCTTGGCCATTTTTGCCTCAAAAGCATGTCACCCAGGCCAGGTCACTTGCAGGGCACATGCACCATGATTGTTCATCCTATCCCTAACTCCATTTAAATTATGAATGGAGGATTTCTTTATGTCCTTAATATCTGTTGTCAGGAGGATAGGGAAGATAGCATATGATGGATTGACAGAGTTCAAGACGAAGGTTTTGAATATAGACCCAAATCAAACAGGTTAAGTAAACACTTTCTTGCTCCCTTGTGATATTTACCTCTAACCAATTCAGTTGGCACTACCGTTGGGAATGTGTCTCCCAAGTTCTTTTATGTCCTCTAGCTAGTTTAGTCCATATGGTGATATTAAAAAGAGATCAAAGCACAGTTGATATGGGGGAGCATCCAGGTGAAGGATTTCATTAGGAAAGAAACAAAAAGCTTCAAAAAGAAGGAAACATTTTCAGTCTAGCTCATGAAGGCCAAGAATATTGATCAGAATGCTTTACACTTTCCAGATTTGCAGTGGTGTATCAGAAAGCCTGCTTTGAGTTCTCTACAACTATAGCATTGGATTTGTGGTTCAGACCTTCCCCAACGTGCATAACAATTCAAGAGTTTGTTAAGCCTAGGTGACTCACTGTTTAGTTGAATGTTTTGTTAAACTCTGAAAGATATATTACACTGTAGTACTCAGCTTTCATGCCTAAGTATTACACAATCCAGCTAAGTAATTCCACTGTGGATTCTTACTAGATTTGCCTGATTTGATTGCATGTAGTCAGCAAAAGTAATTACAAGTAGAATTCAAAACAGCTCAAATTCTCTAATGCATTTAAATGCTTGGTCTGTCTATAGTTTCCTTTGGGAATTGATGTAACTCTATAGTTTCAAACCTCAGCCTGGTAAAACTACAAATTCCTGAGCTCTTCCCCAGATAATCAATATCAGCATTTTTAGCAAGCACCTTAGGGTCTTTGGATGTGAGTGGACCAAAAACTTTACTTTGGAAAGCACTGACTAGCCTCTCAAAAGCTCCTGAAGGTAGCTGACAGCTCATGATGTCCTCAGGTGTACAGTCACCTTTCTCATTCATATTTCCCCATACACCTGGGGAGAGTTCATTCAACCTTTTGAATTAGCAGAGCACTAAGCACTCACTTTTCTATAGAATTTCCATTTTGGCACAGACTACTTCTTTGTGGATTATGTTATTTTATATAAAAGGGGATTACAATTTTGCTGGATATGGAAAAAGTAAAAGAGCTTGGAGGTAAATGTCTTGTGAAGTTTTTAGTAGTTTTATCAAAAAATCTATTCATCTATCTGCCTATCTATTGATCCATCGACCCACCCACCCACCACCTACCTAATATGAAATATCTAATGTATTTTGGATATTAAATATACTTTATGTGATTCCCCACTTGTAAACTACATCTTTCATATTGGTCTTATCATAATAGAGGGCTTTGTATGTTTTGTCTGTAGCTTTTATCCTCAGGTAATTGATAGCCTTCTTTTTTTATTTTATTTGATTTTTTTGCACTTTTTCCTTTTTATTTACTTTTTAAAAAAATTAGTTAATTATTTTATACAGCAGGTTCTTATTAGTCATCCATTTTATACACATTAGTGTATACATGTCAATCCCAATCTCCCAATTCATCCTACAACCACCAACCCCTGCTGCTTTCCCGCCTTGGTGTCTATAAGTTTGTTCTCTACTTCTGTGTCTCAATTTCTGCCCTGCAAACCAGTTCATCTGTACCATTTTTCTAGGTTCCACATATATGCATTAATATACGATATTTGTTTTTCTCTTTCGGACTTACTTCACTCTGCATGACAATCTTTAGATCCATCCACATCTCTACAAATGACCCAATTCTGTTCCTTTTTATGGCTGCTTAATATTACAGTGTATATATGTACCACATCTTCTTTATCCATTTGTCTGTTGATGGGCATTTAGGTTGCTTCCATGGCCTGATTGTTGTAAATAGTGCTGCAATGAACATTGGGGTACATGTGTCTTTTGGGATTATGGTTTTCTCTGGGTATATGCCCAGTAGTGGGATTGTTTGGTCATATGGTAATTTTATTTTTAGCTCTTTAAGGAACCTCCATACTCTTCTCCATAGTGGCTGTATCAATTTATATTCCCACCAACAGTGCAAGAGGGTTCCCTTTTCTCCACACCTTCTCCAGCATTTGTTGTTTTTAGATATTCTGATATGCCCATTCTAACTGGTGTGAGGTGATACTTCATTGTAGTTTTGATGTGCATTTGTCTAATAATTAGTGATGTTGAGCAGTTTTTCATGTGCTTCTTGGCCATGTGTATGTCTCCTTTGGAGAAATGTCTATTTAAGTCTGCTGCCCATTTTTGGATTGGGTTGTTTGTTTTTTTAATATTGAGCTGCATGAACTATTTATATATTTTGGAGATTAACCCTTTGTCTGTTGATTCATTTGAAAATACGTTCTCCCATTTGAGGGTTGTCTTTCATCTTGTTTATAGTTTCCTTTGATTTGCAAAAGCATTTTAAGTTTCATTAGGTCGCATTTGTTTACTTTTGTTTTGATTTCCATTGCCCTAGGAGGTAAAAAAATCTCTTGCCGTGATTTATGTCAAAGAGTGTTTGTCCTATGTTTTCCTCTAATGGTTTTATAGTGTCTGGTCTTACATTTAGATCTCTAATCCATTTTGAGTTTATTTTTGTGTGTGGTGTTAGGGAGTGTCCTAATTTTATTCTTTTACATGTAGCTGTCCATTTTTCCCAGCACCACTTATTGAAGAGACTGTCTTTTCTCCATTGTATATCCTTGCCTCCTTTGTCATAGATTAGTTGACCATTGGTGCATGGGTTTATCTCTGGGTTTTTTATCTTGTGCCACTGATCTATATTTCTGTTTTTGTGTCAGTACCATATTGTCTTGATTAGTGTAGCTTTGTAGTATAGTCTGAAGTCAGGGAGTCTGATTCCTCCAGCTCCACTTTTTTCCCCTCAAGATTGTTTTGGCTAGTCAGGGTCTTTTTTTCTCCATACAAACCTTAAGATTTTTTGTTCTAGTTCTTTAAAAAATGCCATTGGTAATTTGAAAGGGATTACATTGAATCTGTAGATTGCTTTGGGTAGTATAATCATTTTCACAATATTGATTCTTCCAATCCAAGGACATGGTATATCTCTTCATCTGTCGGTATCAACTTTATTTTCTTTCATCAGTGTCTTATAGTTTTCTGCATACAGGTCTTTTGTCTCCCTAGGTAGGCTTATTCCGAGGTATTTTATTCTTTTTGTTGCAATGGTAAATGGCAGTGTTTCCTTAATTTCTCTTTTAGATTTTTCATCATTAGTGTATAGGAATGCAAGAGATTTCTGTGCATTGATTTTGTATCCTGCAAATTTACCAAATTCATTGATTAGCTCTAGCAGTTTTCTGGTGGCATCTTTGGGATTCCCTATGTATAGTATCATGTCATCTGCAAACAGTGGCAGTTTTACTTCTTCTTTTCCAATTTATATTCTTTTTATTTGTTTTCCTTCTCTGATTGCCATGGCTAGGACTTCCAAAACTATGTTGAATAATAGTGGTGAGAGTGGACATCCTTGTTTTCCTGATCTGAGAGGAAATGTTTTCAGTTTTTCACCATTGAGAATGATGTTTGTTGTGGGTTTGTCATATGTGGCTTTTATTACGTTGAGTTAGGTTCCCTCTATGTCCACTTTCTGGAGAATTTTTATCATAAATGGGTGTTGAATTTTGTCAAAAGCTTTTTCTTCCTCTATTGAGGTTATCATATGGTTTTTATTCTTCAATTTGTTAATATGTTGTATCACACTGATTGATTTATGTATATTGAAGAATCCTTGCATCCCTGGGATAAATCCCCCTTGATCATAGTGTATGATCCTTTTAATGTGTTGTTGGTTTCTGTTTGCTAGTATTTTGTTGAGGATTTTTGCATCTATATTCATCAGTGGTATTGGTCTGTAATTTTCCTTTTTTGTAGTATCTTTGTCTGGTTTTGATATCAGGGTGATAGTGGCCTCATAGAATGAGTTTGCGAGTGTTCCTCCCTCTGCAATTTTTTGGAAGTGTTTGAGACGGATGGTGTTAGCTCTTCTCTAAATGTTTGATAGAATTCACCTCTGAGGCCACCTGGTTCTGAGCTTTTGTGTGTTGGAAGATTTTTAATCACAGTTTCAATTTCATTACTTGTGATTGGTCTGTTCACATTTTCTAACTCTTCCTGGTTCAGTCTTGGAAGTTTATACCTTTCTAAGAATTTGTCCATTTCTTCCAAGTTGTCCATTTTATTGGCATAGAGTTTCTTGTAATAGTCTCTCAGGATGCTTTATATTTCTGCGGTGTCTGTTGTAACTTCTCCTTTTTCATTTCTAATTTTATTGATTTGAGTCCTCTCCCTCTTTTTCTTGATGAGTCGGGCTAATGGTTTATCAATTTTGTTTATCTTCTCAAAGAACCAGCTTTTAGTTCTATTGATCTTTGTTCTTGTTTTCTTTGTTTCTATTTCATTTATCTCTGCTCTGATCTTTATGATTTCTTTCCTTCTGCTAACTTTGGGTTTTGCTTGTTCTTCTTTCTCTAGTTCCTTTAGCTGTAAGTTTAGATGGTTTATTTGAGAATTTTCTTGTTTCTTGAGGTAGGCTTGTATAGCTATCAACTTCCCTCTTAAAACTGCTTTTGCTGCATCCTGTAGGTTTTTGATTGTTGTGTTTTTATTGTCATTTGTCTCTAGGTATTTTTAAATTTCCTCTTTGATTTCTTCAGTGATATCTTGGTTATTTACTAATGTATTATTTAACCTCCATGTGTTTGTGTTTTTTACGTTTTTTCCCCTGTAATTGATTTCTAATCTCATAACATCGTGGTCAGAAAAGATACTTGATATGATTTTAATTTTCTTAAATTTACTGAGGCTTGATCTGTGACCCAAGATGTGATCTATCCTGGAGAATGATCCATGCACTTTTGAGAAGAAAGTGTAATCTGCTGTTTTTGGATGGAATGTCCTATAAATATCAATTAAATCTATGTGGTCTATTGTGTCATTTAAAGCTTGTGTTTCCTTATTAATTTTCTGTTTGGATGATCTATCCATCAGTTTAAGTGAGGTGTTAAATTCCCTCACTATTATTGTGTTACTGTTCATTTCCTCTTTTATAGCTGTTAGCGGTTGCCTTATGTATTCTGATGCTCCTATGTTGGGTGCATATATATTGATAATTGTTATATCTTCTTCTTGGATTGATCTGTTGATCATTATGTAGTGTCCTTCCTTGTCTCATGTAACATTCTTTATTTTAAAGTCTATATTATGTGATATGAGTATTGCTACTCCAGCTTTCTTTTGATTTCCATTTACATGGAATATCTTTTTCCATCCCCTCACTTTCAGTGTGTATGTGTCCGTAGGTCTGAATTGGGTCTATTGCAGAGGGCATATATATGGGTCTTGTTTTTGTACCCATTCAGCAAGCCTGTGTCTTTTGGTTGGAGCAGATAATCCTTTCACTTTTAAGGTAATTATTGATATGTATGTTCCTATTACCATTTTCTTAACTGTTATGGGTTTGTTTTTGTAGGTCCTTTTCTCCTCTTGTGTTCCTACTTAGAGAAGTTCCTTTAGCATTTGTTGTAACGCTGGTTTGGTGGTGCTGAATTCTCTTAGCTTTTGCTTGTCTGTAAAGCTTTTGATTTCTCCATAGAATCTGAATTAGATCCTTGCCAGGTAGAGTAATCTTGGTTGTAGGTTCCTCCTTTTCATCACTTTAAGTATATCATGCCACTCTCTTCTGCCCTGTAGAGTTTCTGCTGAGAAATCAGCTGTTAATCTTATGGGAGTTCCCTTGTATTTTATTTGTCATTTTTCCCTTGCTGGTTTCAATAATTTTTCTTTGTCTTTAATTTTTGCCAGTCTATTACTATGTGACTCAGTGTGCTTCTCCTTGGGTTTATCCTGTATGGGACTGTGCACTTCCTGGACTTGGTAGGCTATTTCTTTTCCCATGTTAGGGAAGTTTTTGACTGTAATCTCTTCAAGTATTTTCTCTGGTCCTTTCTCTCTCTCTTCTCTTTCTGGGACCCCTATAATGTGAATGTTGTTGTGTTTAATGTTGTCCCTGTGGTCTCTTATGTTGTCTTCATTTCTTTTCATTCTTTTTTCTTTATTCTGTTCCGTAGCAGTGAATTCCACCATTTTGTCTTCCAGGTCACTTATCCATTCTTCTGCCTCAGTTATTCTGCTATTGATTCCTTTTAGTATATTTTTCATTTTAGTTATTGTATTGTTCATCTCTGTTTGTTTGTTCTTTATTTCTTCAAAATCTTTGTTAAACATTTCTTGCATCTTCTCGATCTTTTCCTCTATTCTTTTTCTGAGGTCCTGGATCATCTTCATTATCATTATTCTGAATTCTTTTTCTGGAAGGTTGCCTATCTCCACTTCATTTAGTTGTTTTTCTAAGGTTTTATCTTGTTCTTTCATCCAATACATAGCCCTTTGCCTTTTCATCTTGTCTATCTTTCTGTGAATGTGGTTTTTGCTTCACAGGCTGCAGGATTGTAGTTCATCTTGCTTCTGCTGTCTGCCCTCTGGTGGATGAAGCTATCTAAGGGGCTTGTGCAAGTTTCCTGATGGGAGGGACTGGTAGTGGGTACAGCTGGCTGTTGTTCTGTTGGGCAAATTTCAGTAAAACTTTAATCCTCTTGTCTGCTGATGGGTGGGGCTGGGTTCCCTCCCTGTTGTTTGGCCTGAGGCAACCCAACACTGGAGCCTACCTGGCCTCTTTGATGGGGTTAATGGTGGACTCTGGCTGGGCTCACCCCAATGGTACTTTCCAGAACTTCTGCTGCCAGTGTCCTTGTCCTCATGGTGAGACAGAGCCACACCCCACCTCTGCAGGAGACCCAACAACCCTAGCAGGTAGGTCTGCTGCAGTTTCCTATGGGGTCACTGCTCTTTCCTTTGGGTCCCAATCACATACTACTTTGTGTGTGCCCTCCAAGAGTGGAGCCTCTGTTTCCCCCAGTCCTGTTTAAGTCCTTTAATCAAATCCTGGTAGCCTTCAAAGCCTGATTCTCCAGGAATTCCTCCTCCTGTTGCCAGACCCCCATGTTCGGAAGCCTGACGTGGGGCTCAGAGCCTTCACTCCAGTGGGTGGACTTCTGTGGTATAAGTGTTCTCCAGTTTGTGAGTCACCCACCCAGCAGTTATGGGATTTTATTTTATTGTGCTTGTGCCCCTCCTACCATCTCATTGTGGCTTGTCTTTTGTCTTTGAATGTGGGGTATCTTTTTTGGTTAGTTCCAGTGTCTTCCTGTCAATGATTATTCAGCAGTTAGTTGTGATTCGGGTGTTCTTGCAAGAGGGAGTGAGAGCAAGTCCTTCTACTCTGCCATCTTGAACCAATTCGAGTTCTTGATAGCCTTCTTGATGGAAAAAATATGATTGCCTTCTTCATTCCCATCACAAAAATCTCATTAGTGGTCAATCAATAAATATTTGCTAATGGATTTATTCGGAAATGAGTATGGTAACAGTTTGATAGTGTATGTATAATGCGTCAATATAGAGTTCAATTTTAAATATATTCAAGTCTTAATTTATAGGCACTAATGAAATACATAGGCATAGATTATTATAGAATCACATATCTTTAGCACTGGCTCACTTCTTATAAATTATGAAGTCTAAGTGTATGATTTTTTTACGTGAGGAAATCAGTCTTCTCTAAGGCACTAAGCTACTTGAGAAAAAGAACCATTTACTTAAACATTTCATTTTACACATAAAGCAATAGTTTTAGTTATCTGTACAATTTTTGTAGCACCTGATTCACACACAGCAGGCACCTGAACATTAGTTGAATGGATTGCTTAATGGAAATCGATTTCACTAACTGGATATTTAGATCTAGGTAATGTATGGAGCAGCTTCCCACATGCTCCACAAGGGGTGACTCCACTTATGGCTGTCCCATTATCACATTTCCTGGATCTCCTTTGCTTCAGATAAAAGTCTTGTTTCCCATTCATTTCAGATTTTCTTTGAGCAACTGCCTGAGCACGTGGATGTCAGTTCTTCCTTTTGGTTGCTACTGTATGTGCTAAAGACCTAATTATACTGTATCCTTGCTGAATCTGTAATTATACCCAATCTTCAAAAAGAGAAGATTTGTGTTTTTACTTTCCTTTTCAGGAACCAAGGATGATTTGGTTCATGTGGTCTGGAAAAGAGAAAATAGTAGACACCAGAACAGGGAATTTTCTCTTGGGCAATCACTGGGAGGGACTCCCCAGTCTCCATTTAGAATGCAGGGACTGAGTACTAAACTCACCCTCACTCACTGTTTTCCAAGTTTTAGAAACGAAATGAGATACTAGAGATAGTATCCTTACCTCCCATTAGCTAAACCCCCAATTATAATGCAGGAGTTGAGGGAGAAAACCTGAGAACCTCCAGGCAGCAATAGTTCTAATCAGTTACTTTCTGTGTGTTTAAACCAAACACCATGGTTTGGCTTTGTTCCCTTGGCTGCACGCTCAACCCTTGCTCTTTCAGACATGGTGTTCCTGGAACACAGACTCACTCAGAGGAAAGATCAAACAAAAGGGATTTTAGAAATTTCTAGCCTAAACTTACTATTTTGCAGATAAGAAAGTTGAGACTCAGAGAAGTTATGTTTAAGGTGAATCGATTGAATCGGATAGTGACAGATTTGGGACTAAAATGGGCCTCACTATCTCTTTCATGACAGCTGACTTTTCATAGCTGTCTTACTCTTGTACTTCTATCTGATATTTGGAGTGATTTTATGCCCATGTAGATGAGCCATCTTGCATCTGAGCCTCTCAGTTCCTTGAATTCTTCATATGCAGTGACTTTTCTTCTGATCCCACTTCCATCACTCCCTCCCATAGATTTTCTCATCACCTGTCACTCCTCTGAAATATCTCAGTCTCTGAGTATAACCACTGTTTTTCTCTTATTCATTTCCTTTCCTTTCCTCTGGTCCTTAATGGTATAATGACTTCTGTTCCCTTCGTGCCTCTGTTTTCTCCTTCTCAGCCCCCTCCTAGGTTCCCCTCCTTCCCTGTTCAATAGTGGTTCTCAAAGAGAACCCAAGACTGGCTGCATCAGCATGACTTGGGAGCCCGTTAGAAATGTGAATTCCCAGACACACTCAGCATACTGAATCAGAAACTCTTGGAATGGGACACAGAAATGTGTGTTTTAACCATCTGGAATGGGAATTAACAAACTCCAGGTTATTCTGATGCACCTTAAAGTTTGCAAACTACTACTCTTTAATTCTTGGTCTCTAGCCTCAACTGGCTATGGACACTAACCATCAATCACTGTATGTTTTCCAAATTAGTGATCTTCTATGTTTTCCATACTCGCTTCTTCAAATCTTCTCCTTTCTCCTTAAATCTGTGACAATGCCCATCTCTCCTCACTCTCCAGAGATTACCACCTCTGACTTACAGTTCATGCTTGAATTCCCTCAAGCACCTGCCACCAAATCCTCAGACTTACTACAGTTTGTTGCAATGAAAGAGTGTCCCTCTTCACGTCGAAGGCCAGCCTATATATACACTGCGTCCTAAATTCCTTTCCCGTCAGCACTGGGGACTTTCTTTCTCCTCAGCAAGTTCTCTCTCTCTCTCTCTCTCTCCTGGTATCTTCCACCCAATTTCAATTTAAATTCACACACTTAGGGATTTTGATTATAAGTGTGATAAAAGCACTGTAGGGTTTTAAGCAAGGGAGTAGCATTATCTGGTATACAGTTTAAAAAGATTTTTATCCTCTTTGTGTGGAGAATGGATTGCATGGGCTGAAGCAAAAAAGTCAGTTTAGCTGTAGTGGAGATGTAACTAGATTTGGGCTATTATTTGGAGGTAGAATGAATGGGGGAAGGTGGAGAGAATCAAAGGTAATCATCATCTTTTTGGTTTTTAACAACTGTGTGGATAATGATGCTGTTTACCAGAAAGAGGAAGTCTGGAAAGTAATAAGATGGCTGGAAAAAATCAAGAATGTGTCTGGAATGTTAAGTTTCAATTGTTTACTGAACATTTATGAGGAGAGAGGCATCTACTTGAGTTTAGAATTCCAGGAAGAGATGAAAAGTAGAAATATAGATTTAGGAATCTCTGGCCTATAAATAATACTCAAAGCTCTGGTGTTTGATGAAGTTACCTTGTGAAAGTGTGTAGAAAGAGAAGGTGGCCCATGACAAAGTCCTGGGTTATTCCCTTATTTAGTGGAAATATGGAGGGAAGGTTTCTAGCACGGGTGAATGAGAATGAACAACTAGTATTCTGAGAAATTCTCCTAACCAGTTTTCAGCCAAATTCTGCTGACAGGTTAATTAAAATAAGAACGGAGAGGCAACCATTGGTAATGGCAACATGGAGGCCTCCAGAGATCTCAACAAAAGCAGTCACAATGAGATGGTGACAACAGAAGTCTGATTAGAATGGCTTGAGGAACTTATGTTGTTGGATTAAAGTCCTGCCTAAGGAGAAGCTGAGAAACTTGTTAGTCTTTCATTCTAGTCCCTCCTCAACAGACTCTAGAAAGCAAAACAGTTCTAAAAATAAGTACTCAAGTCCTTCAAACTGATGCAGACTTTTGTAAAAATAAGGGTGGTTGTTAAATGCTCATATCTGAAAAGTTTAAATAAAGGTACCATGCAATTTAAACAGAGCTGGAATGTTAAAAATCAATATAAAATTCCATAAATGAAACTAGAGATAGGGTAGTTACCATGCCAAAACAACAACCACGACAAAATCAGTTAAATAACAGTAGGTATTAAAACAAATTGGAATCTGATATTACCTAGGATAAGTCAAGTTTAATGCAATCAGTCCATAGATACTTGAGAGCTGGCAACACACACACACATATACACACACATTTGTCTTATTCTTATTAGTCAGTCCCTTTAAGATAGTATATTTAATTTCATGGCTGATAAAATATGCGGAGTAGCATTCTCAGCAGCATATATTTAGCAAGTCCCTGGTGTGTTTATACAGGAAAGAACATCTGGAAATGACCAGTATAATGATTACAACATTGGGAAAACAAAACATGTAAAGAATCAAGTCACAGTCAAATCCGCAACTCATAAAAACTGGTTATCAAGCAGCACAGGCACTGAAGATGATAAACTGGCTATACACCGAAGGATCCTCTTAGTGAGCAGAGTACAAAGGGCTGTTGGACATATAACTAATATAATTATCATCAGTGAGTGACACTACTAAGTAAGAGGGGAGCCATGTATCATCCAGTAAATGGTTGTTTTGTTACCAGGATATTATACCCATGTGTAACTGCACAAACACAAGATTCTTTTCATGATGATGCATTTGAGAAAGAGAATCTTTCATATGAGGCTTTAAATATACCTAATCTCATATATAATATTCCTGTTCATTCATTTATTCCCTCATATTTTAAATTAGCAAAAATATATTGAGCACTTATTATGTGCAAAGCACTGCCTGAGGTTGCCTTAAATATATGCATGTAAGAAAGAAATAAGCCCTCAATAATTAATCTATATTTTAGAATGAATGAGCCACTGACACGCTGGTACTATTACCAAAGGGGTGTGGACACCAAATGTTTAGTTCCTACCAGCTCATGACCCCCATCTTCATCGAAGTCCTCCTCTATCCCATCAGTCATTTCTTCTCCATCGGCATCTGGCCCTCCTTCAGCAGGCTCCTCTGTAGAGTGATCTGCATTCTCTGACACACATTCATCATGGATCAGCTCTATACTCTCTTCCAATTTCTTCTTCTGAGCTTCTGGTGGAGGGGGGGAAAAAGCAAATGACTACTACTTTGGGTTGCTCATGAGCCATTTGGATAAACCACGAAAAAACAGTCTATGAATGGGTAAACTCTGTACTATTATGTGTGTGAGGAAGATAAAGTAATATTATGTTAAGGTTGAATTTATTCAGTCATGTAAATTATGTTCATATCTCTGTGTATTTACATGTAAGCATAGTATTTTTTTAACAGAATTAGCAAAAAATTGGGGAATGCAGATGGTTCTTGTATATAAAGAAACAAAGATTTACATAAACAGATTGATCTTTCTGGTTATATATAGTTCTTTTTGATAAGGATGTTCTCTCTAAGGAGAAAATACAGCAAAAAAAAAAAAAAGAAAAAAAAAGAAAAAAAAAGAAAATCAGCTAAAACAGGATTTGTTCACTCAAGGAAGGAGGATGAAGAAAGCTCTCACTGACAAGTTCAAACCTAAGTGAAGAAGACAAAAAGTCACTGAGGAAAAAAGTACAAAAGCATATATATTGGCTGTCAACAACATGTCCATGTGAGCAATCCTTTGATATTTTACTCTAAATTCTGTTGGTAGACGTGGTTAACCACAAGGGTTAAGGATAAAATTCTGGTGTCAGAGAGCCCGCGTTCAATGTCGAGCTTCATCATTTACAAGCTTTGCGATGCTGAAGTGATAAACCCTCCTGTACCTCAGTTTTCTCATCCACACAATCAGGATAGATAGATTTTAACTTTCAGGCCTTTCAGTGTTTAGTTTAGTGATTTGCAAATAGTAAGTGCTCAACAAATGAAGCTACGTTCTACATTAACAGAATTCCCTCTAATGCCAGGATGTGTGCATTTCATTCACAGAAATTTGCCCAAATGGGAATTATGCTGACAACATAATAATTATTTACCTTAGTGGTTGGTTTTCTTCTCTTGTGAAAACATCAAGAAGCACTGGGTATTGAATAACTGAGATTATCCTATGTACCTCCTTCTCTTATTCCCATGTGTACATGACTATGTCAAAAGCTATGTGTTTTTCACACTCATTTTGATTATCATTATTTTATCAGATGATTATTCCATTATTCGAGTTTTAAAAGATGTTGCACTTTGAGTTTATTTATTTATATTTTACAGCAATAAGGATAGTTTATAGAGCCAAAATATTTTGGGGTATTCATTCTTGGGCTTTTTCGTAATGTGAGTTAAAAGGAAAATAAGCATTGTTATATACGTTTTGACTCAGCACAAATCTTTTCAATCATAACTAATATGTAAAACAATAAATGGATAAACTATGTATAAGTAAGAAGATATCCTCTCCTATAAATTGTTTAAAATTGTAGTAATAGTTACTTAAATAAATACAGGCATAACTCCAAGGAGATATTGTGGGTTCAGGGTTCAGTTCCAGACCAGTTTTTTCCTGTTCTTTGCTGTATACATGAAACTAACACAATATTGTAAATCAACTATATTTTAATTAAAAAAATAAAGCCGTGATGGACAGACTAGTGAGAGCACTGGAAAGTTTGGAATCCTCTGATATTAATCATGCCCTAGGCTCCACCCTGTTGCCTCTGTATCGCTGATCCTGGAAGACACATGGATTTGGCTACTCTAGTTTGATCTTCCACTCTTTCTCCTAAAAGAGTTTTTTGTACTTATCACCTGACCCCCTCACTTCTAGCCACTCTGGGTCACTACGTTGGTGGTTCAAATGCCCTGACTCTCAAGTCCTGCTGTTGGTATTAAGAAAGAAAAAGGAATGAAGGTCTGGGATTGGATAATTATTATTCTATAAAAAAGTCCCTAATATTACAACTTTTCCTAAAGTCAAACTTTCTCAATTTTAAGTCATTGTGTTTATTCTTTTGTTATAACACACAAATGGGCTTCTGGTTAAAATTCACATTATATTGGAAATTCATTTGGTCTAGCATATCTATTTCTTCTCTAATGACTTCAGAAATATATGTTCTCTAAGAACCGTCACCTTTTTTTTTTTTTTTTTTTTTTTTGCAGTACGCGGGCCCCTCACCGCTGTGGCCTCTCCCGTTGTGGAGCACAGGCTCCAGACGCACAGGCTCAGCGGCCATGGCTCCCGGGCCCAGCCGCTTCACGGCATGCGGGATCCTCCCGGACGGGGGCACGAACCCGTGTCCCCTGCATCGGCAGGCTGACTCCCAACCACTCCGTCACCAGGGAAGCCCCGAACCGTCACTTTTTGATGTTGAAAGTTATATTGTTTCTTTTTTTTTTTTTCTCTAGAAAATCTCTGGTCCAAAAAGTGTAATGGATTTTCAGAGAATATATGTAGGACCAGATCTCAAATATATGTAGGACCAGATCTCGAATATATGTAGGACCAGATCTCGGAGTTGTGTAGTCATCATTTGGCTTTGTGTAACAATTTACTTCAGTTATCTTTGGAATCCAAGTTGACTTTCCTGATCTTCTTAGTTGAATACAATCCCTCCTCCTTTGATCAACCAAAACATGGATCAGATAGTTCTGTTGTTGTCTTCTCCTTTTCTCATTAGTGTTTAAGCTTTCTTGAAACTTGAGCTATATTGCCTCAAAAGGTCATTATCACACTCTAAGGGGATAATAAAGCTATCAATCTTTTATAAAGTGAAAAGTGCAATACTAGTCAGTTATCAAGAAATATTTTGATGTTCTCTGTACCCCTCATTGAATGCCTTATATAGAGAAGAGATAAGGTATTAGAGAGAATATAGGATTTGAGATCCACACTCTTGCTAATTACTAGTTCTATTAACTGTAATTTTCTTTCTAAAAGATGAGCATAAAGATGATATCTTTCAGAAGGCTACAGTATGCTCAAATGAGAAAAAAGAGGTGAATGCATTTTTTGCACTATAAAGGGCACACAAACATGCTCTCTTAAGAGGTTCTAGATAGTTCTTGAGTTGAATCTATATTGAGTACTTGATTGCTACAGATAAGTTGTCCATATCAAAATAATTCATCACTACTGACCATTAAGAATCATATATTACAAAGACAATTTTGGCTTTGACGTGGTCCCTTAATTTCTGTTTAGACAGACATAGTGTTTTAAGTTACTCTGCTTTGTGTATTAATATACAGCATACCTGTAATTCCTCTGATGACCTATTTCAAAGGCAGTTGTGTATTAATATAGTTAATTGCAAAAACATCCTATAACATCCTCATTCATCCTTTCATTAATTTGAAAGCTAGATGCATAGAAGACATTATCTGGGTTGAGAAAAAAAGCTTAATTATAATGGCAATTGATTCATAGGAGTTTAACAGAAATACAATCAGTCTGTGCTTTAGTAATGTGGCCACCATAGATTTTTGTCATTATCTCAATGGGAAATGTTATAATCACTAAGCAGTGATAGGTTTCATGAAAAAAATCACACATGAAAGCATATCTTGTTTATAAAACTGTTGATTCACAGTTTACCAAGCAGTTTTGATCCAGTTATTATCTTGTTGAAATAGAAAGAAACAAAGCAACTTGTTCCACTTTTATGAATAATTATCTAATTCTACTTCTATTAGAAATGAGTAGTTTATTAGTAGTTGTTAGTTTTTTAGTTTATTCTTAACTTCATAACAGTCTCTTTATCTGCATAATTCTTTTTCTACTTCTCACTTTTACTTTTTATTGTGAGTGTGTGTGTGCATGTGTGCGTGCACATGTGCACATGCATTTATGTCTCTACTACTGAAGCTTCTTTGGGGAAGAAATCTTTTTATGTTTTTGTATCCCTGGTGGCTCAGAGGCTTACATGTAAATTAAATATTTGTTGAATATATTCACGAATTTTTGTGGAACTAAAAAAATGAAAATAAATGTCTGGGTATCAAATTGTTTTCATAGAGTCACAGTGATTTTTGAATTTGGCACCATGGTAGCAAAAATACAAATTCAAAGAACCTAAAAGAAACTTCCTTGAAACATTCTACACAAGAGTGCCACACCACTAAGGCAAAATCAATCGTGGGGTATGAGAATTTCTGAGAGGAAAATTCTTCATGTTTATAACTGACAAGTCTCCAGGAGAAAAATAAACTATGAAGTCTTCAAGTGCTTGCAGGAGGAGGGCTGCCTTTGAACACTGGCATTTTTCTGAGTCTTTGTTGACTTTTTAAGTCAGAGTGAGGGGCAACCACAACATTTCTTTTGTGAGAAAAGTGAGTTAGTTTTAGATTTTTTTTTTTTTTTTTTTTTTTGCGGTACGTGGGCCTCTCACTGTTGCGGCCTCTCCTGCTGCAGAGCACAGGCTCCGGACGTGCAGGCTCAGTGACCATGGCTCACGGGCCTAGCTGCTCCGCGGCATGTGGGATCCTCCTGGACCGGGGCACGAACCCGTCTCCCCTGCATCTGCAGGCGGACTCTCAACCACTGCGCCACCAGGGAACCCCAGTTTTAGATTTTTAAAAGAATATATCAGGAACCAAAATGTTAGCAGCTTGTGCCTAAAAGATATCTCTAATATTATATAAATTATGAATTTCAACAGAAAAAAAGTTTATTTTGGCTGCAAGTTAGTAAGTGCTTACAAAGTGCTGACTATGGGACATTCATTACCTTTAGGCCTTGAAATATCCGGAAGGGCAGGCTTATTTATCATTTTTCCAGAAGGAGAAATTGAGGCATACATATATTCAGTAAGGTGCCCACAGTTACTATATGCAAGAGTTGAAATTACCCCCTAAGGTTTTCTGCCTCCATAGCCTGGGCTGCTTTCTAATATATCTCTAGAAAAAAAACTTAATTTGATATACAAGGGGAGTGCTTTGAATCTCTTCAGGAACCAGACAATATTTCTTTTTCGAGGTTTAATTTTTTTACATTAAAAATTATTTTTACTGAAGTATAGTTGGTTTACAATGTTGTGTTAATTACTTCTGTGCAACAAAATTATTCAATTATTTATACATTCTATTTGTAACTATTCTTTTCCGTTATGGTTTATCATAGGATATTGAGCATAGTTCTCTGTGTTATACAGTAGGACTTTGTGGTTTATCCATTCTGTATATAAAAGCCTACATCTGCTAAATTCAGCCTCCCACTCCATCCCTCCCCCAACCCCCGCCCCATTGACAACCACCAGTCTGTTCTCTATGTCCATGATTCTGTTTCCATTTCCTAGATAGGTTCATTTGTGTCATATTTTAGATTCCATGTATAAGTGATATCATATGGTATTTATCTTTCTCTTTCTGACTTACTTCACTCAGTATGAGAATCTCTAGTTGCATCCATGTTCCTGCAAATGGCATTATTTCATTCTTTTTAGTGGCTGAGTAGTATTCCATTGTATATATTACCACATCTTCTTTATCCATTCATCTGTTGATGGACATTTATATTGTTTCCATGTCTTGGCTATTGTGAATAGTGCTGCTCTGAACATAGGGTTACATATATCTTTCTGAAATATAGTTTTGTCTGATGTATGTCCAGGAGTGGGATTGCTGGATAATATGGTAATTCTAATTTTAGTTTTCTGAAGAACTTCCATACTGTTTTCCACAGTGGCTGCACCAACTTACATTCCCACCAACATGTAGGAGGGAAGAACCAGACAATTTTAAATTCAAGAATGAAGAAATCTGCTTAGTTAGAAGCACATGTTCAAATTAAAAATGGCTATCAAAGGAAACGAAGTGCCAGGTAAATACTTCTGTTTAAGGGAAAATTCCTCAGGCTTTAAAGAGCCCTGAAAGGAAAGAATTTGATATAAAATTTTAATCCTCATATTCAAATATTTTTTTCTGTACCTCTCATTTCTATTTCAACATGTATACATGATTTAGAAGGCAAGTTAAAATTGTTGGGATTTATGTTCAAAGCATTTTTATTAAATTCACTTTGCTGTAGAGTTATTATCATTAATATAACTTTGAAAATTGGTTGAGTTGGCAATTAAGATTTGTGACATGCTGGCTTAATTGCTAGCTAATTGCTAGCTGTATTGTACTTAGCAGATGGTTGGAAAGGATGTTGATATAAAAACAGTCACATTATTTATCAGAGCCAGCTAGTAGCCTCAAACTATTGTTGTCACATTGCAGTATAAACTGTATTTTAAAAAAATTCTACAATACCTGTGTATAATATGAATTTAACTCAATGATTCCAGTAAATGCCATTTAGAAAGAAGCACTTATTATGGCTGGTGTCACTAACAATGACATAAATGAGCATAAGGAAAGGTATGCAGGAGGAATGCTTTTAGATTAAAATACCAGTTAATAAGTACATTCCTGGCGAACATGACCTCAAGTTGTTCACAAGAAGTATCCTCGATAGTTGAGGTGACCAGAGATTTTATATAAATCACTTAAAAAATTACTGAGATATTGTGTTTATTTAAATCTCACAATAATTTTAAAGAATAGACATTATTTTACCCATTTTATAAATTTTATAACGTCCTTTCCAAATTTTATGCAGGTAGTAAGTTCTGGGACTAGGTCTCTAGTAGGATGTGAACCTAGTTCTGTTTGATTCCCAAGTCTGGGGCCTTGGATGTTTTAGCAGTGTAAATCTATTTGCCCCAAGGAAGATGAATTAGGGAGGAACTAGAAGTGTAAAGAACAGCTAAAAGTTCTTAAAAAAAATAAGGTGACTGCAATAGAGCAAGTGAGTGGGCTTGGGTATCAGCAGTACCATTGAGAAAATAGAAGGGATGGAGTAAAAAGATGCCGAAAGCCAGATTTTGCAATACTGGCTATAGTAGGAATGGAAAATGATATCGAGGTTGGCAATGTGATTGACAGGATTTATGTAATGGTGATGTGACAGAGGCAGGGTGCAGAGAGAAGAGTATATTTAGAGGAGAAAGAGTTCAATTTTTAAAGACTATGATTGAGTTGTTACTAAGAAAGCCTTAACGTTTCCCTCAGCTTGACTGCACTTTTGACAGACTTCATTCTGATTATGGACCCTGACCTCCTTCTTCTTACAGCATTTACTTTAGAAACCTTGCACCTGTAAATTCTTTCTATGCCTCTTTGAGCTGTACATCTTTTATAACTCAGGCATGTCTTTTCAAGACCTGGAGGCTCTCCCTTTGAAATGTAATCATCAGAAAAAGGTAAGACTCCTGGCTCCCAGTCTCTGTGGGCCAGTAGGAGCCTAACTTCCATAGAGTCAATCAGCAAACATGGATGGCCTCATCATATTGATCAACCTCCCTACTAACATCCTCTAATACTTCTCAGTCAGCTCACTCTTGCATTTAAAAACCCTCCTATCTTTTGTTTTGGTAGAGCTGAGTTCAATTTCCATCCCCTATTGTAATAGTTCTGACACCTATTACAGCAGTCTTGAATGAAGTCTTCCTTGCCATTTTTAACAAGTGTCCAGTGACACTTATCTGAGGGATGGCCACTGGAGCTCTCTAGGAAGCAGTTGGAAAAGTTTTGATCCATTTGCTACAGACAACTCAATCTCTTTTTTTTCCCTGTAAATTGAGCTTCTTTAAAACATTTAATTTTTGTAGTTAAATATTTCTACAAGACTTGTTAATGAAAAACAGTAGTCTTCTCTTCCCATTTGCTTACCATTTCCAGCTCTTTAAGGGCTTTATACTCACTTAGCTGATTCTTTTAAATATGTGCCCTCATATTTCTATTTTTTTTTTTTTTTTTTTTTGCAGTACGCGGGCCTCTCACTGTTGTGGCCTCTCCCGTTGTGGAGCACAGGCTCCGGATGCGCAGGCTCAGCGGCCATGGCTCACAGGCCCAGCTGCTCCGCGGCATATGGGATCCTCCCGGACCGGGGCACGAACCCGTATCCTCTGCATCGGCAGGCGGACTCTCAACCACTGCGCCACCAGGGAGGCCCTACCCTCATATTTCTAAATAGCATGTTTATATTGCTATTTCTTGATTAGTTTTATACACTATCAATTAACATCACCCTTGGGAAGCTGAGGGTTCAGCTTACTTCCCATTCCCACTTACTTCCCATCTCCCTCAAGAGTTATATTGTAAATTGTATTAGATCAGTTTTCAGTTTTTGCATACATTTAAAAATGTAAATGCATTGGGCAGCTAAGTTGTTAGTATATAATGAATGATTTGTTCTTTCCCAAAACAATATTTTACTTTCTTTGGAATTAAAAATTGCCTTAGGTTGTTTTTTTGTTTTAAACTTGGTACTTGGACTAAGTACATGTACTATTTTATATATGCTTAAACAAACTTACCTGTCCCTCAATCAGATGTGTAAGTCTCATCTCAACCAATTCACTTCCCCAAACTATTAGCCACTGAATCCATTTCATCTTCTTGAAAAAGTCTCTCCAGAACTTTTGAGCAGGTCTGATCTGTACTCAATACTTTCCAGATCTCTTTCACAGCTCATATGCTAGAATCTTCTTTATAATTATCCTAGAGGATTCCCTTTGCCTTTGGATTCCCTGTTTTGGGAAAGTCATGTTATTCTGTTCTTGGTTTAACTCCTTGTTTTGGTGAAGTATATCTTCAGTAATTGTCAGAGAAAAGGGTGAATTGGAGGTAAGTTTTTTAAGCCTTGTACATCTGAAAATATCTGCAATCTACCCTCACTTTTTAATAGTTTGGAAATTAGGTATAGAATTGTAGGTTGCAAGAGGGTGTTTTCATTCCCTTCTAGCTTTTAGTGTGGCTGCTGAAAGGCCCATTGGCATTTGATTTGTTTCCTTA